>NC_142215.1:8939400-9249000 GCF_049639895.1 Pseudopodoces humilis | reverse complement strand
ATTTACTCATGGGGAGATATTTGAATGCTGTAATTCTGTGTTGTCTCTGTTCATGAAGGCCCATAGGTAAGACATTGTCTTAGCCCTTAGGCCATTTTTATTATAATTCAAAAATTTATAAAAATATAACAACCAAAATTGTGGAGGGCTTTTCAAAATCAGTTTTATCATTTGTAAGTGCAGTTATAATTATTTTCTTATTCTTACTGAGTGCACACCTTAGCTATTTTTATTTATTAATTAGTAATTGTACCTACTTCCTAGTTCCCTTTGTTGATTCCTTAACAAGAGTTACTTGAAATCTGCCACTCATTCACATTAATTTATCATATGAATTATAGATTATGAAAATCTTGATTTTAAAGCTGTGCCTACCAGATCAAATGCTCTGCAAAAGTTAAACTGTTTCATAATTGCCCTTAAGCCTCCCAGGCACACCTGGTATCAGGGTGTGGCATCAGGTTTGTTTGACAGGACTGCTTCTCTGTTGGTGTGCACAGAAAAGTTTTCTTGGTTCCCTGCTTATGCTCTCCTGTTTGTGAGAAGCACATGATTTCCCTTATCTGTATGGAACCATTACTTGGCACAGAAAGTGAAGGCAATTTATAATTCTGTTTTTAAGATAGGCTGTCAGCAAATCCTGTCCTGACCACTCTTGAGAGTATCTTATACAAAAAATAATTGTTCCTAGATTGGTGATTGATGTAGCAGAACTGATAAAAGTTACATTGTTTAAAAGTGTTTATAAATCACCCTGTCCATATGTTCATTTCCTGTAATCTGTCATTATGGTTTCAAACATAATTGTGAGAGACACAAAACTGGCTTCGTAGCACTCAGGAATGAGGTTTGCTTCCATTTGGTCTACGTTGAAAGGTGGCTCAAAGCAAAAATTATAATCCTGGAATACCATGTATGTTACAACAGGATATCTTTGCTCTGTGGTTTTGAATTACTGAAGGGCGTAGTCCATCTTTAGAGTTTTTCCCCTAGCATTGCTGGGATTTATGCAAAGTAACTGGGCCAGTTAAAGGGATTGCTTGGCAGAGAGGACCATGTTTTTTTAAACACAATTCTTTTTCTCACTTGGGAGGTTAACGTTATGACAAGCTGGGTTTACAGTCAGTGTTGAGTGGGGATTTTGGCTCTCTCTGGCACAGATGGACTACTAGAGCACTGTGTGGTATGATCACAGCACAGAGATCTCTGCTCTGTTCCTGAAGATGCTTCCCAGTTTCTCAGCTAGGCCCAGAAACTGAATGGGGGAGCAGTTATTGCAGCAAGAGTGAAATCTGAAACTCTCTCTTCATGCACAGGTTTTTGCATTGCAAGGGGTGGAAAATTAGTTTTGGAGAAGCAGTCTAACTTTTACTATTATTATTTTATTATTTTAGTTTTTTGTCAAACTCAGCCAGGAGCATGATGGAAGCAGAGGCTTGCTCTGTTACAAAGTGCCCCTACTCCAGGGTCTTGATAAAACAGGAGAATTGGTAGAGCATAAGCATTTTTTAAACTCTGTTTCTCCCTTGGGTACCCAACCATGACTGGTGGCGAGGTCACTGGCCTTCAAACTGTGCATGTTTTTTCCAGTTAAAGATTATTCCTTTAAAGAGGTAAAATAACTCACACAATATTGTCCTCTAAAGCTGCCACACATTCTTACAGAAGTATTATTAACTGTCTACACATCCTATCCAATTTTTTTAGTCACAAGTCTTGTTAAGGAATATGTCCTTTGCCAGGCTCCATCAAAATATACGAGCCTCTTATTCTGCATAGTGGACAAGGACAACATTTGAATTAAACATGGTAAAACCAGGAAAGTATTTTTTTCTTTTTTCTTTTTTTTTTTTTTTTTTGCTACTTCTTTATTATCTGGGTAAATTTTCAGTTCTCTCACTTTATATAAAGGTTTTGTACTGATGGACTGAGATCTTTTACTGACATCTGTGTCAGTTAAGTAAAACACTTCTTTACTGCAGACTTGTTTGTGAGGAGCAGATTTGAATGAGTTCATAACTGTAAATGCAAAAAAATGTGTCATTTAAGAGACAAATGCAAATTGTACTGAGTGATTGATTTAGTCAAGAACTAAGGAATAGCTTGGGTTCTGAATTAGGATTTGGGGATATAATAAAAATTTTTAGCTATGCAGTTGAAAGTATCCCTTAACTCCAACCCAGGATGTATTTCTTTCTCTCCATTTGAAAAACTGGAAAAAAAACCCGTATTTGAGTTGTGTTGCTCAGTAAAGCAGGAAGAGGAAATTCTGTTGCTGGTGTTGTAAGAGGTCAGAGTACATGATCAGCCCATCTTTTTTCTCAAACAGCAAATCAGTGCTTTATTCCTGTTTTCCAACAGAGAATTTATTAGCTGCTTCAGGTGTTATGTTTATGCATTGTATCAAAATATGGCTGGTGTGATGGTACATTTCAGTGCTCTTTTATTTGTCAATCCATTTATTAGCATTTTATATTTATAATTTTAGGAGAGATTTCCTTTTAAAACATGATCAGTTTTACTGTTAGCTGAGGAACTTCCTCTTACTTGGGAAAATTATTGGTAGTGTCTAAAGAGTTATATGCCAGCAAAATTTGCTTTTTGTATTTTCCCTCAATGCATCTCTGACTTAGATTTGTATTCGCTTTGTATGTGTGCAGACACACTTGAGATCTGATTTTAATTACTGGATAGGATTTACAAATCAGAAATGCAAACACAAGCACACAGCTTTTTAATCATACATAAGTCACCTTTCAAAAACTGTCAAGGAATCATATTTTTAGAAGCTTATTATTTGTATAGACACAAGTAATGCAATAGCTCAGTCTTTGAGATTATGAACGCGCTTATGATGAGAATATTCTTGGCATAAGTCAGGAGTATTATATAATAAGGAAACAATGTCTTTTTATACTTTTCTTCCAAAACATTCCCTAGTGAGAACTAGGCGAAAAAAAACCCCATAGGATTGCCTATGAATAGATCCCCTTGCAACATGATAACTTCAGCCAAATTACACAAAGCAGATTTAAGATCCTTCTCATGTTTTCATAGTTACGTTTTTAAAACCCTCTATTGGCATCTAATATGAATTCTGATTGTGTAAGACCCAGACCAACAATGTATAGATGGTATTAAACTGTCCCTCTAGCAGTATGGATGCCTAAAAGGCAGGAGACCCAGTTGTCAAAAGCAATAAACTATTTGAGTGACCTGAAATAAAAGCAGTGGGACTATTCCAGATTTACCTGGTGCCCCAGAATGTACAGAAGAGCAGTGCTGAGGCTGAGGAAAATGTCTTTGGCCCAGTAGTGCTATAGGTTTATGATTGTGGACACCACAAATGTAAAGCCTAATTTAAGGTCAGATCCTTTGTAAGGCAGCCTTCAGAAAGGTCAGTGACCTGCTGCAACAAGAGGTGTCAGAAGGGCGGGGGAGGGATTGGCCCCTACAACAGCTCAGATTCAGGAAATAGATGAGTGGTAGGTGGTTACCCCTCTTCACTCTTTCTGCTTCCTCTGGGGCTGTTGTAGCTCTCTGGTATCACACAGAATATGGCCCAATACCTTACACATGGCCACATGCAAATGCTGAGAGCTCAGGTGAGGCAAAGTGAAGAAGAATGTGCTTATAGCAACTGTTGTCTGTGTTAATGATGTTTCCTAGTGTTTCACGAGTAGTTTCTAAAGAAAGCTGTTAATCCATGGTGGCCAAGAGAATGAGAAAATATATTGGTACAATAGGTGGTATTTATAGTGGAAATGAGGATTTGGGAGTTAAGTTAATGGTCTAAATGGGGCAGGAACTGTTCATCAGCAAGCTTAAAAGCCCCCAAAGAGAAGTAGTTTTTTGGGTGTGCAATACATCTGTTTCCAGACAGACCATCTGGGAATAGGTATATATAGCCAGCCTCCAGAAGACAGAAGACTTGATTCAGCCAAGCTGCTTTTATATTAAATAAGAAACACAAAGTTGATTTGTGATAAAAGAATAGAGCAAAACAGTAGTTAGATGATTTGAAGGATGCTGCTTAAAGTGGGAAATATTTTGTGGGATAGTGTGTTTTGGAAGTGGCCTCCCTCTGGCAGGCCTAAACCAGGACACACATCTCGGAAAGAGCAGATAGCTGAGTGATGGACCTTGTCTCTGAGCCAAACATGAGACATTGCAAGGCCTAGGATTAAAACAGTGGAGGCCTTTTGTTACTTTTTTGTTCTGAATTCTGATTTCTTCTTCAGAGCAGCTGTACCTTAGACCTCCTCCCCCACCACTGTATCTGGTACAGATAAAGGAGAATGGCACTGGAAGACACCGTGGTCTGTAATTGGCTTCCATGCAGGATCAAATCCAAGTGAACTGTTCCTGGTGGAAATTTGTCTAGCTTGTTTTTAAATCTATTTGTTGACCAGGATTGCAAAGCCTTCCAAACCCAGCATTTCCTTATTGTTGTAGTTAGCTTCCCTTATTGTTTGTTATTCTTCTCTAGCTGCTGCTGTGGCTTTGAACACACAAAGGGGAAAGGAGAATGAGATCACCAGCCAAATTTATACCTTTTACCATTAGCTATTTGTCATCTCTACAAAGGCTGAGAAGCTTGTTCTTTGTTTTTCGCCCCATGAGTTGCTACTCAGATAATTTTTAATAGAGTTGAATGATGTCCATGGAAAAACTATGGAATTTATAGATGTAGTGCATCAGTGAAGAAAAAACATGGGTGCTGATCTGCCTTTGTGCTTGGCAAGATAAATATAATAAACTAATTGTGTTGTGTTCTTTGAGTTGACTGATAAATGGTGAGCAAGATCTTTTCTTAAGGAAAAAAGGCCCCTTTTGAGGATCTATTTTAAGAAGAGAAATAAGTAATGGCATAAAATGTGGAACATTCAAAAGTGTTTGAAATTTGACAGTGGATAAACTCGTATAAAATCTGTTAACTGTGTGTTGAGGACTGCATAGCTCATTGATCTCCTAGTTCTCTGGAAAGCTTCACTTAATTGAACTTTATATATTTCAGTGGAAAAAAGATGTGTGCAACCATGCAGGAAGTTGTTTCAGGCTTTCAAAATAAATTTGTATATGGAATATGGGAAAAGACATAAAAGATATCTCTCTCTTTCATGGCAAAAAAAAAAAGGAATTTGCTATACTAAATATGTTGAACAAAACACCATTTAAAATCTGTGTGTGTGTATAAAAATGTATTCTTAAGTGGATCTTTTTTGAGGGTATTTGAAGAAGCATAATTCTAGACTGTAAACAAATACTTTATAGTCAGGGGAGACTGGTAAAAGAAATGAAGTGAGGAAAGAATGCAGGAGATTTTCTCCTCTTCTTTGATCTTTATCTGCCCATATGTGTAAGAAATCACATCCACGTCTGTAGTTTGGCTGTATCTGATATGGAATTCAGGGGTTCTTGTAGGTCCTGTACAAAGCCCAACAAAGTGAGTGAGATACTTTCCATGAAATTCAATGGCTTTTATATCAAGCTTTATTCACTAAGTTCCTGACAGTGATAGTTTGGTTATCTTTCATTTACCAGAGCATATAGAAGAATGAAAAGCAAAAAAGGAATTTATTAGTTAATTTATTTACACACATTTTCCTTAAGTCCAAATGCTAGTAATAAAACCCAGAACCCTCAGAATCCCCCCAAACTCCTCCCTTCTCCAAACTCTTCAAATACAAGCAACTAGGGAATTTTATAAATAGATATTCTTACCTTTACTACAAAAAATTCATGCGGAAGTCCTATCTTGGAATAAGCTATTCATTAGTTGGCTTGGCAGAAGGAACATAATCCAAATGAATGAGCTGCCAAGAGTATTTTTAGTGGTTTTATATGTTGCCCATTCAAATCTTGGAAAATTTCTTCAGAAAATTGGACAAACTGACCACTCATTTTTATGGGCTTTCACAAGATCTAAAAGTGAAAAACAACTATTGTATTTAGCATCTGTTAATGGAGGTTTCAGGCTACAGAACTTGAGAAGGTACTGCTGGGAAGCTAATACAATAACCATAAAATATTGGACTGATAATAGGAAACACTGGCACTGAACAGATATGGAAAGAGTCATGCGAATATTCCATATCCAGTCCTGCTGCCCTGTGCCGAGTGCTAAAGATACTGTGGTGAAACATACACAGTAGTAGAGATCTGGAACGAAATCAGAGTCGAACTCAAGATAGATGAAATTGTCTTTTTCTCCCATGAATGCTATTCATTGGATAATTCTGTCTTTGGAGAATTAAAAGCCAGGAACTTGGACACAGAAGAGAAAGCAAGTTGTGCTAACATTTTTCCAAGTGGGGAAATATATGTCTTTACCCCACATGTGTAATTAAGCCCTCATCTTCCTATATTTGAAGTCAGTGGCTTTTGCTCTTGCTTCTTTGGGAATTGGATCTAGACCTGTGCTGCCATTGTAACTGTTCCCCAGACAGGTTTTTTTCTCCCCAAGCTGGAAGCTAGAAAATCAGTAAAAGGAAAACTATTCACCAGATATCAAATTAGTTTCAGTGGATTATATTTTATTTGACTTAAAGTGGAAAGGAATGACAAGAGAATATTACATTTTTAATCCCACATAAAATACATTTCTGGGAAACTTCTCTGCACATGGACCTTTTTTTTCTCAGCAGCAGTCTTTCTTTAACCTGTATGTAACTTACATTAAAAAGCTGCCCTCAGAACTTCTGCATACTGAAATGCTCTGCAAGATGGGATATAGGCAGGAGATTTTAATGTTTGGGAGCTTTTTCGGTTGGTTGGGTTTTTTTTATTTTATTTTTTAATTATCTAAAAAAAAACCCCAAAACCCTTCCTAACAAAATTTAAGTCTGTTTTGCTGCTTGTGAGGGAACATAGCTGGAGGATGCTTGAGATGTCAGAAATGGTACAAGCTTTTTGACTGTGAATAACCAGAGATCAAACAGAAGTTACAGCTTAAGGCAGAAGCAGCTTAAGGACCCATTTGAGTGGTGCAGGTGCCCACCAAGGAAGGTTCCCAACATCTTCAAGTCAGGCTGCCCTTGTGTAAAGCAACCCCTTCCAAACAATGATGGAACTGTTCTTCAAGGGCAGGAAATCAGCTGGAGCCAGTGGGGCTGAACAAACTTAAAAATTGAATTTGTCTCTAAGTGGAATAATAACAAGAAACACTGAAATTATATTTTGATTTTAGATCAGTTATGCCATTGCTTAATATAACTCAAAGATCAGCTCAAGGTTAAAGGGGCAAGAACTGCTTTCTCTGAGAAGAAAACTCATCTGGCTGAATTTGATTTATGCCACAGTAAAGAGGCACCGTAATCAGGCTGACAAGTTTTAGAGTTACTTTGGGCAGAATTTCAGACTACTTTTCAGTTAAAGGCTTAGTAAATCTTATCCTTCAATATATTAATTTAAAATGGCTCTTCAAAAAGTGATATCTACTTTAAAAATCAGGGTTAACAAATACATTAGCATAAAATAATTCCTTTGAAACTCAAAATTTATGAATTTGTCTCCATTTATAGAACTGGAAATTAGGATTCATATAATGGCTGTCATCTAACAATATGGATTTAATATTTTTCCTTTTGACATTTGTTCTGTTGCCAGGCTCTATCTGCTTATGGTTTGTGATCTGCTTTGCATTACGTTTATAGAAATATTACCACTAAAAGTGCTACATGTAGTATTAAATAACAGGGAGAGGCAGGAGACATGAGTAGAATCACTTGTTCACAAATGAGGAGTTTGGATGCCTCATATCAGCAATAGGGTATAAATACCCATAATCAAATCATTGGTCTGGCACTATGGATAATCCTGGTATGAAATTGAGGCAGGCAGGAGTACAATATCCCAGTGTCCAGGGTTATGAATATTGGAGATTATTCATAGACAAAATGCACAAGAAAGACTTTCCTATACTGGCTGCTCTTGCTACAGTTTATTCTTCTTTCAGTATTTCCCCTGTAAACTCCTTTTATACGTAGGCTTGGCAGTTAGCCATAAAATTTCACTTCTAGCAGGGACTTGGCAGACAGTGTCTTGAGTCAGGAAAATTATTTTAAACAAATTTTTAAAATACATGTATTGGGGCTCTTTTAAAAGTTAGAGGTGCAGTAATTTTTATTTTTTTTTTCTGAGAAAAAGGGTTGGGTTCAGTGGGTTTTTTTAATTGCAAATTCTCTAAACATTTTCCTAAAAAAGGGGAAAAAAATGTTTTAACCAAACAGTGAAAACATGACTTTTCTTTCAAAAGCGTGTGTCTGAAGGTACTGTACATAAGTGTCAAAGACTTGTGTATTTTTAATTGATGGTTTTTAGGTATTGCTTTAAATCAAATACCTCATGTGTCACTGTGATGGAATAAAGCTTGTTTATGATATAAACTGTTGGGAAAATAGTATGCACCATAAGTAATTTTAAATGCCCACACTCCTTCTTGATTTACTTTTCCATACCCTGTCTGTAAGTTTTGTACACAAGAGTCTTGGAAAATCAGCCCTTCAGCAAGTTCAGCATAATGCAATAATTAATCAGGTTGTGTGAGCAGGTGGTGCCGTTGTGTGGGGGGAGTACACTCGGGTTTGTGAGCATTCCTGGAAGCAGAACAGCCTTTCTCATACTTCAGAGTAATTTGGGCCACCTGGAGCACCACAAATCGGCAGGACAGATTGTGATGGTGATTGTGGTTCTTACAGCTCACCTGTAGGCTCAGAAACAAGTCCCCCTGTGCTCTCCCCTGTCACTTTTCTCCTACAGTGAAGTGTCACTTTGCTGCCTTATTGATTTTAATCCAGAGGTTCAGCAGCTGATAGCATTCCTGCCATAGCTCTCCTTAGCCTGGAATGACTTCCTCAAATACTGTCAAGTGTGTCTCCAGTGAATGAACACATCAAGAAGGACGTGAGGACTACTAAACTAGCACAGGAATTTTATCGAAAGGAGATGAGTCTGTGATAGGTACCTGACTCTCAGGAGAAATATGTAGGATTTCTTCCTTTTTTTACTGGCTTTTTACATGGAAAGCATTATTTAAAAGCATTGAAAAATATATCATCACAGAAGTAGGATTGCAATTTCATATGACAGCAGGGAAAAAACCTCTGAAAAATAAGCCTCAATGGAAAGATTTTGCATATTTGACACCAATGTGCCCTTGTGTGATCTTTGAAAGCTGATGGTCCTCTCCTTTCACAGACATAATGCCCATCCTTTCCTCCATGTTACTTTTGTTTTTCCACTGCATGCGCTGAAGTGAGACCAGCTTTAAAAATTGCATGGCAAAGCAGTTAAAAGAACCTTCATTTGGATGTTTGCAAATACATTTAATAAGTTATTTCATAAAAATAATTCCAGATATACTTTCCAGAAACTGGAATCTCTTTTTCTATTATGCACCTGAGGCATTCTGCGTGTTGGACTCTGGCTGACCTGTCACACTGTTTGTGCTGGATGGGGAACATGTGCTGTGCTGTGTGAAGGTGGAAAAATCCACTGTATCCAGGTGCAAATTTTGAATATGCATTCAGTAAAGCTTTAGTGCATTATTACTCTTTTATGAACTCCAGGAAATAGACCTTTATATTTTGTTAATGCAAATTTATAAGTAGGCCCAGAGATAATTAACATGTCAAAATGTTTTGAAGATTGTCTTCCCCTTCATGCTTTGTACCTACTGTAGATAGATGCCCATATTTGAAAGGGCAATGTTGAGAGTTGCAAAACAGGAGGTGGAAGAGCTCTATAAGGGGCATGAAAATCTGCCTATGGGCACTGAGATAAAATTCTCAGCTGTGCTGCTCTGACAAAGCACTTCATCCTTCTTCCTGAGGTCAGATTCTCGTCCGTAAAATGGACATAATGCATAACCTTAAAAAGCTGCAGAGAAAAAGTTTAAAGACTATTTATTGTATTTGTATTATGAAAATGCTCTCGTTGTGTCTGTGCCAAGTTTTCTTTGAACAACTGCATGCAAGGGCTGAGTATTTAAATACCATATTGTGGAGAATGTTTTCTAATTGATAATTTATAAATTGTTTTATTAAATGCTAGGATATAACTTTTAAGTTCTTCATTGGGAATGTTAATGTAATCGATGATTTTTTTAAAAGAGAATATCATGTTTCTAATAAACTTTTTAAAGCATCCCATTCCTTCTTTTTTTCCCATTTTAAATTTCTGCCTTTATCTCTTTTCCAAACTCCGGCGACTATTTGCCTCAGGCTGGCTACTGAGAAAGTGGTAGAGTGTGCTACAATTTATATTGGTTTATTGGTTATGTTTCCTTTCAGAACCTCTGTGTGTTTTCCAGGGTCTGTGGCTTTTGAGCCATTTGCCAGCTACACGTGCAAATATTCAACTTCTAATTCTCCAGACCACTTAGAAATGGAGGGAATTGGAATGATGCTAAACATTTCTCTGTGTGGTTTCCATTTCAGATGGGGCAGGGGAATGGATATGCATTGAGAGTTCAGATTTATATATTTCCATCTATGTAGTCACATGTACTTTTAAATCTTGGAAGACATGTAAATACTGGAAACTCAGGGACAAGTTTTTCATATTTTTTATCCTGGGCAGCTGTCCTGGATGGTTGGACCTAAAAGCTGATTAGAGACTTTGTCTGGCTCCCTGACTATCCCCAAAGTTAGTGAATAGCCCTCCTCCCTGTTCTCAGGAGAGTATCTTCTCTATGTTCTAATGCTGGTGAATGTGGGACAATATTTACCACTGCAGATATGCAGATATAGAGCTTGTATGGCTCTGGTTGGACAAGCATGACTGTAAACCTGGGCAACTCAGTCTAGATTTTCAGGTGCATTGCCAGTGATGTAATGCACCAGTATTTGCAGGATGTGCTGATCAGGATTTTAAGAAGGTCCTCTCTTTTCTAGACAATTTTCTGTTAAAATAGTAATTTATGGAATATCACCCAAGAAAATAAAACAGTTTGCTGTTGTTCAGAGAGGCCAGAAGCAAGTGCTTCTCTTGTCAAAGTCAGCAATGGAATAAAAAGGTATCCTGGGACTCTGGTATAGGTCATCAAATCTGTCAGCGGCGAGTGAAATAGAATTTGTGTGGAGTTTTAGTAAACCCATCTGAACACTGTCATTAACTCAGAAATTGAAAAATAGCAACTTAATTATGCTTGAAGTACTTCAATACTGATTCCTCTTCGCAGGAATGTGTAGGTGCTGTCCTTGGTTAGATGCAGGAAGAGCTGTACGTGTCAGGTATTCTAATGCAGTTGCTTTCTGTTTGGGCTAGTTTGTGGATGGATCCACAATTTCTTCTCCATGCCCACAAATTCCATGCTCCCTCTCTTACTGCTTACAGAGAAGGAAGGAGGGGATACAGACCCTTTTCAGTGCCAAAAGCCTCAACTAGCTTATAGGTGCCAAACAGCCAAGCAACATTTCATCCCTTCCTGGATGCCAAAAGCCTCAAGTATCCCTGTTCCACCTGCCAAAACATCCAACTCTGTCCTGACAACTCCTGCAGAGCAGGCCTGGGCTGTCAATATGAAATTTTGCAACACTCCGACAACGGAAAAACTTGGATGCAGTATAATACTGAAAAACATGCTGAGATTCGCCTTCAATTTAGTATGAAAATGAATTATGCTGTAAATATTTCCTGTGTGTGACACTTGCGCATGCTTTATTCTCCAAAATTTGAATTTACTCAAAACTTCTGTAGAATTAAAATATATTGCAGAATTCAGCACTGAGAGGTCTAAAGTCCATCTGAGCCCCCAGATGTATTTTTTCATGTAGCTCAGTAAGTCCATCGTTTGCCTTTTGGCTGATTCCTTGCTGGTAATTCACCTTGTTACTGAGCTTTACCAGCTTGTGTTTCTGAAATGTTGTTATGGGGCACAGGTTCCATTTTGCAGTGAGTTTGCAGTGCTGAGGCCAAGTGCAAGGAGTAGGTAATGTAACTGAAATAATGTTAAAAATTTGAAAACTAATTAATTCTAAACATCTGCTTAAAATAGCTGCATTTACTCCCAGGTGTTTTTTATCAGTCTAAAATAATGATGCATTGTTTTTTCTCCAGGATTTTAAAATTCCAGATATGTTCTTTTTAACATACTGAGTAATACATAATTTACTTTGGTACATAGAAGTAAAAGATTTATTAAACTCAATGACCTATACAGTGCACAATTAGGTAATATATAATCCATTCAGCAATAGTAGAATTATATCAGGAAATGTCTTGAAATCTGTTTTAAGGAAACAAGAGGAGTTTTTAAGCTAAAACCAGGCAGTGCAAGATCTTTTAATAATAATTCCTATTTGTCTGGAAATATGTTTTGACTGTTCTGTTTAGTCGCTGCTACAAGTGAAATAGTTTCTCCTAGATCTGTAATCTGCATTCTACACCTCACTTAGAACACAGAATAGAGGTGTAAATAATTTTTGTATGTGACCTTAGCAGTGAAAGAGATTTCTAGCGTAGCTTGTTGCAAAGCTCTAGACATAGCAGCCAGAGTTAAAAGTGAAGGATACAGTTCTGAGGCTGAATAGCACATCCAGTGATTATCTGCAGGTAAATACTTGTTCTTTCCTGCTCATGGATACAGTCATCAGTGCAATTTGATACCTCTTCCACCAAGTGTAGTGTCTGGAAATGAGAATCTGGGAAATGCATCACAGAGCTACTCAGGCAGGATATTTTCCCTTCAGTGCCATAATTCCTTGTGCTACCTCCTTTTGGAGCTGTTGTAGGTATGAGGAGAAGCAAATGGCACAGTGCAGTGCTGCACATGAAGATTAGTGAAGAGCAAAATAACCTTGTGCATTGGAAGACTCTGAAAGTCAGGACAGTGTTAAAAGTATTTATGGGTTGTGAGAGTGGGCAGAAGCAATGAAAAGGAAATGCTTCATCTCTGTTCAAAACACCATCAAGGATGAAATTCACTCCTGGGAGAAAGGCCAGCATGGAGCTTTGGCTATTGCTTAATTTACACCTTCAGTGGTACAGAAGTGATGTTTATACTCTTCAACAGGTTCCATCCCTTGGATGAGTTTAATCCAAAGAACCTAAGTTCTGTATGCAATTATAAAGAATGCATTATTGAATAGCAATATGCTATAACTGTGCCTTATCTCCTTTTGGTGTTTCTTTTAGATTTGACAAGCCTTAGTGAATTAATACAAACCACTTTAGTAACCAGTCGTGAGAAAAACAGAGGCACTGCCACCCAGAGAGCTGCAGTGACACTGGCATGATAGCAGGTGTATTGGTAAATATTCCTCTGTATCCTAGTCCTCACATGAAATAACAAAGGCTTATTTTCAAATCACTTTAACTGTTTGAATAGATTTTCGTGTGTCCACCCAGCCCCAGGCATGATCAGTGTAACATTGCTGCATCTGCTGCCCAGAGGTTGTACTGAATCTCTTCTGGAACCTGACAGAGCTGTGCTCCCTGCCTTGGGGAGGTGCTCAGGGGCTGTCACAGGGCAGGATTTGTGTTGATGTGTGCATGGCAGAGGGACTGTCACCTGGGCAGTCCGGCAGAAGAAGCTGTGTGCCAGGTCTCTACATTTCTTTCATTGCACGTACTGCTGGCATAACTCTTGTGTCAAATACTATGGACTTGCCTTGTGTTTGTGTTTAAAGAAAAATTGTATGCTAAAAACTCTAAAACAAACATTTAAGGTATCAGGGAATTTCTGCTGAGAAGCTGAATGTTTTTTACACTGAATGCTAAACATTTACATATCCAAGCCTTATGTAATAGATGTCTGAATAATAATAAAACTGCATAAACTGACCTTCATTCTCTGGCACCACTTCTCCTTTGAAGTCTGCATGACCAAATTCAAGACAATTATGTCATCCTTCATAACAGCCAAACAAAAGTTTGGCCAAAAAATCATTTTTTTCTCCATCTGACAGCACTGTGTTTGATTTTTGTAATGTGTGTCAATGTAGCTGTTGTTATTTACTGGGTGCTACGAGTGACAGTAAAAATCCCCTTGTTTTGGAGTAATGATCAGCCCTGTTAACATCTGGATCTCATTTCTTTTACCTCAGTGCCCACTTCTGCTATACTTGGTTACTTGGAGCAGAATGTTGCAAGGAGAATATGGCTGGAGAACATGCATGAGAGTATGCACACCAGTAATTTGCAGAACGTGGTGGTGCAGTATGTGCCCATATGTGACAGAAGCAAAAACAGAGCCCTGGATGGAAACAGGGAAACTGGCACTAACACTTTCCTCTCTGTTCAAATCTACCAGCTCCACACTCCAGTAAAATTCTCTGTAGACAGCGCTGTCAGCTAAGGGCTGTCAGCACAGAACTCAGATTGCACATTACTGGTTCCTCAGACCTCGAGGAAGCCTTGGCAAACTGTCATCCCAATCTTTGAGGCTCTGTCACCACGTGATTCAAAACTCAAAAGTTTATTTTCCCTTACCCCCTGATTCAAGTAATCATTGCCCCGGTCCGTGTTTTGTGTTGTGACTTTCTTTGCTTTCAAAATGAGTTAGATTAGGATGAAATATTTTGAGTCTTACCTTTATCATATACACTGGGTTTTTTCAGAAAGTTTATGTGGGTTCTTTTGCTCTGACTGCAATGTTTGCATCCAGCCCTGTGTTCACATGTGGTATAACTCCCTCCAGTGACGTGTTTTCCCATCCAGCTCTACGTAAAGAGCAGCAAACCATCTAGGTTGTGTTTATAGCTGCTTTATTTTATCTGGGCTCACTACAGCACTTGTGGCTTTATTGTGTAACATCATGGGTGCACATGTGCATGTCCATGCACACATTTACATTTGTGCTGATACATAAATTCTTCCACAGTGAATATGCAGATATGTGTCTTGCACTTCATCTGTTGTAAAATTAAGGCACTAAATGAAAAACTGTTCTAATATGGTCCAATGTTTCACTGCTGAACTGTGTTAGAATTATCACTGAAGACAATAAAAACATGAAAAACTGAAGTTGAGCAAGCTGGGAATGCAGTCGTGATGTACAGTAATATCCTTCTATGTCCAATTGCAATTAGCTCTCCATTTAATTCCAAAACGAGTTTCCAAGGCTTTGTTGGTGTAAATCATGATGTTGGTGATCTTTTCTTTATTTTACTTCAATTTAGTACCATGGTGAAGACAAATGTAATGTGTAGAGTTTATGAAACCAGACAGCTAGTAAATCAATATTATTTTGGTAGTAAATTACTAAGTCAATGCAAGCTGCTTTTAACTCTTTCCCATGGGACAAATAGCTTGAACTAGCTGGAGCTTAAATCAACACTGTGGGCACTGCATTAGTCAATGATTCTAAAGAAGGCTTTGTTGGCATAAAGTTCTGCTTTGATCATCACAGTATTTACAGCTTTTTAATTAGATACAGTTCAGAACAAAGGCTTTTATCAAAGCAGTTTGGGAAGTGAACAACTGGACTTTGTTTAGGACTTTAGATGACATTCTGTCTGTTAATATCATGTGGCTGGTTTTAATACAATGATGAAGTTAGGATTATTTTAGGCGTTGTCACTGCTTTGTCAAAAGAAACTAGCTATTTTAAAAAAGAGTGGCATGTGTTGCTTTTTTATTATCACAAGTTTATTTCTATTTTTAATGTCACAATTTCTCAACATGCTAAACCCCAACCATTTGCTTTGGGCTTGCAGAGAACAAACTAATTTTGCACCCATAAATTTGAAAGGAGTGACTGTTTTGTTCGTCTTGATTTATTTTTGTGTGCGGAGTGGCTTGGGAAGTGCTGAGATTTTTTTGTCAAGACTAAAGGCAGTTGGTTCCATTTTCAGTGTCAGACATTTCAGACTTGGCTTCTGATATAAAGTAAACCCAGCATCAGTGTGAAAATTCCTCGGGGATCTTGGCAGAGCTGGGCTCTATCATTTTTGGAATGGTAGATTGGCCTAAGAGTGCTTTTAAAGCTTTACAGTAAGTGTTGTAAAATTTGTCAATTTATAAGAGCAAGAAAGTTAAGAAGCCACTGATGTTTTTAGACCAGCTTCTGCAATTCAGAGATCAAATAAAGACGTTTACCCTCTTATAAACAATTCCCTTCTTTTTTCTTTGACAAGCTGACCACTGAAGTCAACGAGAATAAAAAAATTGGCTGGAAATAGTAGTTTTATTAAAGCTTGAATTGAGTTTTCATGTTCCCCCAGTTGTAATTCTTTTGGGGCAGAGTAAATATTGGTCAATATGCTCTGCCACCTAAGAAAAGTAACTCACTTTTATCCACAATCTGACTTTCATAATGATACCAAAAGCCATTACTTTATGTTAGTGGTATTTTTATGTGCAAACTATCACCATGGTGGTTTGAGAAATCGGTATTTTAATCTTAAGATGGGTGTAATATAGGATTCTAAAAACCTTAGTTTCATTGTAACAGGCCCATCATGTGTTTGAACGTGATGCCTTGTCTGTGTGCTTGAGACTGTTCAGCTCCTGCCCAGCACATTGTGGAGCTGGGAGCAATAGCGTGTTAGGGCATAGCAGTCCTTTGGCAGGAGGCAACACATCATATCCACTGGATCTTCAAAGACTCTGCTTTTTCCCCATATAATTATTATGCATTAAAATAGTAAATTTGAAATATGGTAAATAAGCAGCAAAGTAACGTAATAGGTAATATTAATGCCAAGCAGTAAAATATATTGTGAACATTTTTTTACCCCTCTTTTCTATCTTTCTTTTTTTTTATTTAGAACTCCAGAACTACCCGCTCAGATGAAGATAAGGATGATTCCTGGGATGCCTGGGGGGCCTGGAGTGATTGCTCACGGACCTGTGGAGGGGGAGCCTCCTACTCTCTGAGGAGATGCTTAAATGGCAGGTAAGCCACGTGCTGATCTGTGTGGGGGCTCTTCTGCAGCTCTGGCACATTTCCAATCCTCTTCTGGTTGCTTCTGTTTCTGAGACCAAGTGCTGTGTAAGATAGATCAAGTGTTATAAAATACTGCTTTTAATACATGTTTGTAATAGACAAATAATTTTGGCTTTAACTCTGAACTCTAACATGAAATACAATTGCAGAATAGCAGGAATTATTTATTCAGTACCGTCAAATAGAGAGGAGAGTCCTTTTCACTGTAATACAAATCAAATGGTGAGTTACCTGTGCACAAATCAGCCTGCACTTGGACATGTCTTGACATAATGTTTAAGTGCCTGCTGCTCATATGGATGTGTCAAGTGCTGCTTTACATTAGGGAAGGACAGGACAAGAGGCCATAGTCTCAAATTGCTCCAAGGGAGATTCAGGTTAGATGTTAGGAGGAATTTCTTCACAGAAAGGTGATTAGACACTGGAATGGGCAGTCACAGTCCCTGGAAGTGTTTAAGGACTGGGCCTGGCACTCCATGGCTAAACCACAGCTAAATTGACCCGGTGGTGTCAGGTCACAGGTTGGACTCGATGATCTCAGAGATCTTTTCCAACCAAATTGATTCTCTGGTTCTTCCCTGGCAGTTCTCTCTATGCAGTGGTCCTGGTAGCCGTATGTTTTCATGTATAAGTCTTAGTGTGACTTGTAGAGAGCATGGCATGCAGTGAAAGCCTTTAAACTCAGAAGTAAAACTGGACTAAAGTAGGACTTGTTGGTACAATCCTTAAAGTAGGAGTAATGCACTAGGCCTGTAGTCAGGCAAAAAGAGATCCCAGCCAGCTTTGAGGCATCTGTACTGGCATCCATAATTGCTTGTTTTACTTGAATTATTCTTAAGCATTTTTAAAACTGATGATTGTGTTTACATTTATATTTAGTTGGGATTTTTTTAAGTTAAATGTGGTATCAGGGAGGAAGTCACTTTTTCTTAAAGAAGGCTAGGAGTGTGATGTGCTACTTAAGGGCAAACTGTATGGAATACAGAGCTAAAGAAGATTGATTAAAGCACTGCCTGTTTCTTATAGTGAAAAATGTGCAAAGATGTTGGAGAAAAGTAATAGTTACAGCAAGAAGCCTTGATACTCTACCAATGTGTTAGGGACTGTGAAACAAGCTCAATAAATTGTAGCAGTATAAATTCCACTGTGGTTTTATTAATATTTTTAATGTGTTCCCCTGTGAAAAACATGTGTTTTCCATTCCTTGACAAATGCATAGTTTAAAAGGTTTTTCTATGTTTGATTTTTGTAATAATGTCTGGGAAGCACACAATTGTGAAACAAAGTTTTCACATTTGTGTGTATCATAAACATTTTTAATTTGTGTGTTGTGATGCAGTAAGTCTTGGAAAAGATTGGAAATTTGAGGCTTGTAATACCTTGAGCTTTAACACTTCTGCCTTCAGCTGAACTGAATTCTTACTTCAGGCATCCATTTTTTTCCTTTTCAAATGCTATTTTTCAGTCCCTCTCACACATTATAAAAAAAAATATTATCAATTTTCATGCAAGAAGAAGAAAATTAAATCCAAGAGGTGCCATTTATCAGTTATATATTCACACATTCTTTAATGTAAGGCACATCTTTTTGGTATAAAGGGATTATTCCAGAACACTATTCCTGATTTTAGAGAAATCACTAATTACAATTTCTTGTCCAGTCATTTGAAATATGTTTTAAGTTCTTTCAAAGGCTTGGTATTACCATTTTTAACATAGAAAAATATATGATGCTGTGCAAAAGTGCTGGTTTGTTATTGAGAAGTTTGGCAGAGTGTATCTTTAAAAAAAAGTGTGAAACCCAAACTCCCCAGGTTTATGAGACCACAATAAATAACCATGACTCTATTACATGCCTGTTATTTCAGCTACTAACAACAGACTGAGGATCTGAATTGCCTTGATGTCAGGATTCACATACATAGGGAACATTTGCATGCAGACTATGAAAATTCTGTTTAATTTAAAATTATGAATCAGATAATCTGATTTTCTCCTCTAGGTCACATCCCATTTATTAGAAGTAACTTGGTTGCAATCAGCATAGATCAGGCTTAGAGATGCCTTTTTCACAAAATAAATGTGTTTTTCATAAGGTTTGCAGTAAATTTGGCTTACAGGGAAAGTCAGACGTTCTTTGCTGAAGGGAGACAGCAGTGTAAAGAGTTGAATCCCCAGATCCCCTTTGTATTTAAACCTTGTATTTTGAGTCCAGATTATGGTAGGGCAGTAGCAATAAAAGTCTAATTTTTGAGAGAATAACTAGCTGTAAAACAGGAGAGGTTGTGTTTTGCTATTGTACACTGTAACCATTTTTACTCTTTTTTTTTTTAGGAACTGTGAAGGTCGGAATATTCGATACAAAACCTGCAGTAGTAATGTGAGTCTGGCCTTTAATCCTGTTCAACTCATTCAAAAAACGTGTTAAGGTTTAAGAAATGCTGCTTCTTATTTAAAACCTTATGGTGCATAATTTTCTTTCCATCATTATTACCATTTTTAAACATTTCAGTCTGCATGACACCATGAGGTCTCAAGTTTAGACTTCCCAGATGGACATTTTTCTTTTGAAATTACAGTGCCAACTGTGGTTCAGAATGTTTTATATCACTTATTAGGAGTTGCACATTTTGGAGGATTAACAGATCAATTCTCATCTTAAACTAGCAGGTGGTTTTCCTGGGGGTGCTGTCTTGTAGGTGAAACATTAAACTGAGCTCTGGATCGTTTGTGACCGATATGGTGACGCTCTTCATGTGAACAGAGGTGCCTGGTCCCTGTCAGATCTTAAATAGACTAATTACTCCTTGTATTCCCTCTGTTTGCCTAAACCCAGATGTTTATATGTCTGTGTGCAGGAACACGCACATTTAGGTGCACTGGCACAGACCATCGCCATGAGGGAGTGTGGAGTTTTGACAGTACACTTGCTGTTACTGTGATGCAGCCGCATTTCATTTTTACAGACAGGTTTTTATGAAAACCATTCACGCGCAGCAAACTTCATGACTCGTGTTCCACTGAGTTGTAGCTGTGCTTTGTGCTGCTCAAACTGCTGCCCTTCAGCCCAGGTCTAGGCTGTCCAAGCTGAGCAGCTCAGGCAGGACTTTGTGGCACTGCTGGTCTGTATAATGTGTGCAGACACAGTCATTCAGGTTTAGGGTCTGCACTCACCCCCTTGCTTGGCTTACCTTCCAGTACCTTCCATATGTCCTACTCCAGAAAAGACAGCAGGCAGATAAGTAATTAATAATAATACTACAAGGTGAGGCCTGGATTTCCTTTGGGTTGGATTACACCCAAAGGTGTCTGAGCTCAGGTGATGCTCAGTCATTAGCAATCCCATAAGTTTTGCCAGCAGCAGGCAGCTGTGGAGTGTGACATGTTCTCCTGTGAAGTTGCCCAGTAAATATATTGTATTAGTGCATCTCCTAGGAGAACTGACCATTCCTGCTTTTCAGTTTGCCACACCTCCAGTGTCTGCTGTGCCAGTTGGCTCCTGCCCTCTTTGAGAACAAGGCTTGCTCACACCTTGGGTTGCTCCACGCTTCATTCCTCAGGGTTGGATGGATTTCCCACCACAGCAGCTCGCAGCCGAAGTTCCCGCTGGCAGAAGCAAGTGGAAGTGATAAATGAATCAGTCCCAGGGCATACAAAAACCAGATTCTGGAGACAAACCCTGTCCCTTGCCCTTTCAGAAGAAAAGACCCAGCATCTTGGTGCACGATGGCCTGAGCTCATAAATAGAAATGCTACCTGCAAAGATTCCCCGATGTTTAAAAGCTGTGCGGTAACTTGGCAACTTGCAGCTAGTCAGGATGTAAGCAATGAACACACAGTCCCTGAGTGCTCCAGTGCTTATCTAAATGTCTGGTTGTATGCACTGGGTGCAGTAACACCTCTGATTTCTGGATGCTGGGATTTCCAGAGTGCAGCTTCCTCCAGGAGCACAAAGAGGCCACCTCAGTGCACCTCGTTCCTCCAGCCCCAGGCCTGGGCAGCTGCCCAGTGCACAGAGCGAGGATGGTGGGGTCCATCTGGGCATGTTTTCTGCACAGGTCTATATGCTTTTAGCATATCAAAGGGCAGCTGTGGACCCTGTTCATTTTAAGATTTATGCAGTAGGAATCTGATGGAAATGAAGGCACTTTATGCTTCATCATAGAGAAAATTAAGATGATTCTCATATCCTCTCTGAACTCCCAGAGAGTTTATCTGAGTCACTGGAGCCTGTTTTCTGACTTCAAGACTTGTTTTAAGTGATAAGTGGCAGGCACCTTGTATGTGAATCTGTTTGAATTTATGATGATTCAAATGTTAATTTCCAGACAGGAAACTGCCTTTACAGTTCTGCTTTTGGGGCATGTCTGAAAGGGATCAGGTTTCCATTTCAGTTCAGATACAGTGAGAATCTCTCAGGAATGGTTTTTCCTAGATTATAGGTCAGATAATGAAGAACTCCTGAGAAAAATATATTTAATGAGATTTCCACTGTTAATATAGAGTTGATCTCTGAAATTGGCATCCTTGAATTCAAAACCCAATTTAGATCTGAGTTAACCTTGAAACAGGACCTTACACCTAATGTAAATCTGATACTACTGGGCCAGTTTAGATTCAAATGATATAATTTTCCCAAAAGCATTATTTCTAATCAAGGCTTCTCACTTTAGGAGTGAAATTGTAGTTTGAAAATTAGGAGTTTATACTAGCTTCTTTCCATATTAATAGGTATTACTGGTAACCACATGAGACATTTGGTATAAATACATAGTGTAAAGCTGTCTGCAAATGTAATTTTGCTACATGATACATTACACCACTAACATCTATATTGGGGAGTACAAATGAAGCACAACTTAATATGTGTGTCATTCTAATGAAAAGAACAAGAATCATTTTACCAGAAAATTGGTTTCATGTGGATTTGTAATGGAATAGTAGTAAGTTCATTGAACTCAAGCATAGCTCCAGAATAATATTAGTGATATTTCAATAAAAATTAATTCAAGGTCTTAGCAACAAAATAATTGCTAAGATTAAGGCTTATGTATAGCCTGCTTATCTTTCTATCATAACTGAGATGCCAGGTGCATGATTTCCTAAACCTGCATGTATGCTTTCAGCCTTCCATATAGAGACTTTAGAGAAATAAACTATCCATTGTATGTTGTTCAATGAGATTTTCAGTCTTTCTTGCCCCCTTCTTTTAAATTTCAATTTTTGTATATAGTGTTACATTCTAATGCTATGATGTGCACTATGTGGAAGTGTTTAAGTTAATCCTTTAGGGTCCTATTCACAGAACAAGTTATTTGGGCCATTTCCCCATAAATTTCACATTCTTGTGTGCCAAAAAGTCACTTATATTTTTGCCAGAGTGATTCTTTACAGTCAGAAAAAACACTTTTTTTTTTTTTGTAAAAAAATAGCCCCATGTTTAATTCCACTGTAAACTTTTATTATATGCAGATAATGCTCACACTTGTTCAACACATTCATCTATAATTGTCCCAGCCTCCACTTAACCAGCTAATTTATCCCATTCAGAAAATCTTGGCTGTACTGCGTCTACTTTAGACTATAATATTTCACCTTGAGTTACATAGTTTCTCTCTAATCTGTTCATTTATTTAGTTTATATTTATAATGCTGATGTACCATAAGGCTCCCTTGGCTGGGGTGGTTTCCAGCTCAGGTGTCTTGATTCAGCTTAGAAGTGGCCTTAAAATTGTGTAGGAAAAACACAGAACCTGAAGCTAATTACAAAAAGAAAACAAAACAATGACTTCATCACATTTGGCTGGATTTCAAGAAAATGAGATTCAAAGAATAAAACTAGACAAAGGGCTAGACTTTCTTTGGTGTCATCATTTTTACTGGGAATTTTCTTCTCTTTTGTGCTTTTTTCAGTGGAGTAATTGTTGGCAAGAGTCACAGGGTCTGATGCAACCTTCATATTTTGTACATGAACATTGCCTACAAAGATACAGATTTCCCAGGTCAGCTTTGTTTTCAGAGGCTGAAGGTGCTCATTGCCAAAACTCAAAGATACATTTCATAAGAAGCCAGCCCTTGGATGCAGTAGCTTTTAATCATCTGTCACCAAAAAAATGGGAATATATATATATGTGTGTTTTTAATCTTCATGGTAGTCATGTCTAAAGCATCTTTTTCAGATCTGTCTAATATGTTCATAAGTCATGTCATAAATACATTTCATTCCACTGCAAGGTCTGGGTGTGATTATTTTTGCCAACATTTTCATGTGTTAGACCTCATAGATATGTCTTCAGCTCCTTATGCAGTGTATGAACCTACAAATGGCCTGGCCATGGTTCAGTGGATTGAGTGTGAGACAAAAGCTATTGGTGAAATTAAGAAATTGGAGAAATCCTGAAATTAGTAGCAAAAAAATTTAACAAGTAAGAAAAAATGGGAAATATTGTGAGGAAAGAGGGAATGGTGGAATGAAGTGATGTCTGAAATAGATTAAAAGCAGAGACACACAAACAGGATGAGGGCTGGGTCCCCCACACCATTGTCTGATATTATGACCGTGCCCACTTCCTCAACATGGTTCATCCTTGCCTACCACTCACATGTTTGCTCTGCCTTTTCCTTTCTATTTTTTAAGCTCCCTTTCACTTTTACAACACACTCTAATGGAATTAAACTGATGTTTACAAGTTTACTTGTTGTCTTGATTGCGTTCATTCTGTGCTTAGTTGTCTTTCTCTTTAAACTCCTTTCATTACACAAATATTTATTGTTCCCTGGAAGACTGGGATCTGGACTTGGTTGCCATCCAAACTCTGATATAATGCAAATGATAATAATTTCAGCTCTTTGATACCTCTCTGTGATGCTCTTTTTATGCTCCTGCTTTTGAACAGAGCTCAAACATAAAGCAGGTGGAGCTGGCATGTGAATCGAGCTGCCAGAATCACTTTGGGTTCTTTGAAGATGCCAAAAGAGAATAGGGAGATGAGAATTCATTTGCTCTGAAGCAGCCAGGAGGCGAGTGGAAGGAAGGAGCTGCATTGTGTTGAATCAATGAGAAACATACAGTAACCAAGGGTTTGACATCCTGACTTTGTGGTGTTTGTGTCTTGGCATCGCATCAACACCCTGTGATAAAGGATTGTAACAACAGCCTGTCAGACCTCAGCTGAAGGGCGTCACTCTGCCTGCTCTACAGATTATTCTTTCATTCTTTGTGATGAAAATGGAGCTGTGCATGGCTGAGTAACACTGCTCCCAAATACTGCTTTTAACTTTACCTGAATCTAATGTCCACTTCATATTTTTTGATCCTTAGTTGCTCCTCTGTTTGCATCGGTGGAAGGGAGCCATATGGTATCCATATGAACTCTGAAGTCCTCTCTGCTTTTTAGACTTGCTATTGTGGAAAACGAGAGGTGACAGATAAGTCAGAGCCAAAATTCTGCTCTCATTTACACCAGTGCAAACTTGGTGAATTTCTGGGGAGTGACACTGCTGTAAATATGTGTGGCTTCTCACAGTATTTACTTGATGTTTGTAGAAGCTCTCACTTGAGGGATTTTGCAGAGGTAAAATACTCCATGTCTTATTCCATCACTGTATAGTTTCAAAAAATATGGCTAAAACTAGCATTATCCCAGATTAAAAGTAATACAAAATGTGTTAGTATCATTTTGAATTATTGTCACTGTAAGGTGTAGCATTAGACAGAGCTGAAAAGTTTTGCTGGGGAAGTTCAGTGACCGGCTCACTGCTCAGCTGCAAAAGCTCCATGTGTTGGTCAGTAGATATAATACTGATTTTTAGAAGGTATTTTATGTAGATTACAACCAATTCAGAGATAGTTCTAGGCTACTGTTTGTCATGGTGAAAAAAAACCAGAATGAGTGCAATATTGTTGGGGGCATTGGGCTGAAATTCAAAACTTTCTCCTGTGTGTTTTACTCTCCAGTTCTGTATAATTCACTTACTATTTTGTCAGCTTTATTTGGGGAAGGTTCAGTTTGCTGATAAGGTTGAAGCTGTGCTTGGGATCAGTGTTGTTAACTAATACTTTGTAATAAGTTCCATGAGTTCGCCTGACACATCAAAATCTTTCAATCTTCCATCCAATGAAAACAAAACTTTAAAATCAGCCTCACATCTGGCTTATATGTGCAGTTGGAATTCTTGGAAGAATATCCTTTCAGTCTGGTGTATGGACTCCTTGACACTGGACATTCTTTCAAATGAAGTCTGCAGTGAGGAATTGTTTGACACAATAACTCCTTTGCCAGTACTTTACCAAAGTTATTTTCAAATCACTCAGTATTCATCTCCATTCCTGTCACCATAGTTTAATATTAACATCATTGTTTGGGTGCAATGCTTTATGTAGAAAAAAATATTTTAGAACATTTTATTTCAAGCAGTTCTCATAGTTGGTCTTTCAGCTGTGTATGCTGAAGCTCTGTGTGGGAGAACGTAGGGAATTGTCTCATTAGGACTGGAAATAAACAACCAGTTGTTACATGTTTGAAGTTTATTTTATTCCAACAAAATAAGCCTTGCTGCTTCCATGAGGTGGAGGTGTTTTGTAATTAGACTAAAGGACTAAGTACTGAAAGTTCTGGTGTTTCCTCCTAAATCTTGTGCTTTTTTCAAGCAATATTGAACAATTAATTTGACACATTTTATTTATTTATTTATATGTAGCATTAATACCTCTTTCATTATTCTGACACATGAATTGATGAATGAGTATAGAGGCCTCAGGAATCCTTTAGTAGGAAGAGCTACTGAAAAGAGAAATATTTAATATATCAGATATCACCTTGTAGTTACTTAAAAGATACAGATTTCTTTAGAAGCTAATTCTTACTATAGAACCAGACTTTAACTGTACTACCTGGTGTCATAAAAATTAACATTTTAAATTATCCTCTCATATAAGTTATGTTGTTATTGCTGGAATATGCATTATATTCTGTACTTACACTCCAAGCAATGAATTAAGCAACAAATTCTTTTAATATGCACGGTAAAACTTTGTAGTGTGGCATATTTGTCAAAGCACATCAGTTCTTGAACCAAGCCTGCCTGAAGAGCTTCTGTGTTATTCATCAGATAAATTTACCCTAGTTTAAAAAGAATTAATATTTGGTTTGTTTTCAGGACTGTCCTTCAGATGTTGGTGACTTTAGAGCACAGCAGTGTTCTGCCTACAATGATGTCAAATACCAGGGACACTTTTATGAGTGGATCCCTGTGTATAATGATCCTACTGCACCTTGTGCCCTGAAATGTCAAGCTCTGGGAAAGAACTTGGTTGTGGAGCTTGCCCCAAAAGTGCTAGATGGTACTCGTTGCAATATTGAATCCTTGGATATGTGCATCAGTGGAATTTGCCAGGTATGTTCACAGTGTAAATCTAAATGGGGTCTTTGTTGTGAGGCACTTTGCTCTTCAGTGGACGCTTGGGATTGTTTTTCATTCTGTTTATCATTTTAGATGTATCTGAAAATGCTGTCAAATGGATTGTAACTTACCTTTTCAGGAAGACACAGAACCTCCTGACTGCCTTAGCCATGAATGTTTATCTATATAGATAAAAGGTCAATAAAATTCATTCACTCTTCTATTTATGCATATAAAAATTAATGAAAAATTAATGAAAGCTAAAGCTTTCCAAAATATAGTATATCTGTGAGGATGTGATGGAATTGCAGAGCCTTCCATTTAATTTTATTCATTTTCTGAGTCTCATGTAATCTCTGTTAAGGAGAAAATTGCACATTTTATGGGATCCAGCCCAAAATGGCAGGTGTGAGTATATAGGCCTGTCTTGTTGTATGGGTGAGTGACTATATGTTGTGGTTGCATGAACTGATTGTTTGAATCTTTAAATGGCGATATACATATCTAGGTATATTTATTATTTATTAGTTATGCTATTGACTTTACACTGTTAGTATAAAAGCAGACAGTTGTAATATTTGAGGCTTGCTTTGCCTTGCCCATGTCTCATTAACAAAGCAATCTTGCAAACTTGTTTTATGAACGGAGCAGTTTATAGAGAATGGACATGTTATTGCAATTAATTTTCTTTCTCTGCAAGTGGTTGTTGCTCTGTTAAATGTCTACAATGTGTGCGACTCAGAAATGCAGGATATGGCCCAGTGAGAAAAATAGCTCTATTATAGAGGAAAATTTGACACATTTGGCAGAAGACTGGTGCATGGATTATAGCAACATTAAAATATGATCTGGACCTTGCTGTGGGTTTTATGTGACTTCTGTGTATGCTGCAGTTCCAATGCCAGTCATGTCAACACACGGTGCATCTGCTGCCTCTGAAATAGAATTCCTCACAGAGAGACTTCGATTGTCAATAGAACTTCACTGTGGGATTCAGCACTGTTTGTTGCCCTCTATTTGAAATAGGATATACTTCTAGAAACTCTGGGAGCACTTGCCAAATAATATATTTCTTGTGTCTTGTTCTTTGTGACGCTTCCTATCCTAATAAAAAGGATTTTAGCCAGGAGGATTGCCCAGCCTTTTCTAGGAGGTGTGTTTACAGCAGCTTTTGCTGTCTGTGCCTGTAGCAGCCTAAGTGTCAGGCTGGATCTAAGGCAGCTCTGGGCTTCTCAAGGGCTTGGGGTTGCCAGTGTCTCCCACAGTGACTTCAAACACCTTTCACACATGGCATAAAATTCTCTTTGCCCAGAGTGGATCTAAGATCATGAAGAACAGTTGGGAGGTATATTTAAAAGGGGTGTTTTCAATGTTTCTTCTTAGCATTTTGTAGTATTCATGTGTACATAAGATATTAAATACTTGGAAATGTAAATAATTAATTTTTAGAATAAATGAAGAGGTGCAGAAGAAATTAATCTTTCCAGAAGCAGGAACTGGAACTCTTACATGGTTGATGAGAATCAGTTTATTTTCTTTGTCTGTCATTTGTTTTTTTTTCATTATTTCTTCCAATTTCACAAAAATATTTTTCAGTGTGTGGTAACATCTCCAGGAAAAAAGCCTAGAACAAACATGTTTATAATGTGTCCTGTGCTGCAACTTATTAATTTTTTTAAATTTATTGTTGAAACTCATAAAGAGTGAACTGTTTTCTCTTTATGTTCTTGAAGTCACTGGCTATTCCTGAGATGTTTTTGCACAATTGGAAAATTTTTTGCTTTTTAAAGTATATATTTGATAATTTAGTGTCGGATAATATTATTAAGGTAAAAAAATTGAAGTAGAATTCAATAAACTTAAATGAAGCTACATTTAAATAACCTTTTCCACTTTGCAGACTCTTTTGGGAGCAGAGTGAAAGATTTCTTACTTGTGCAAGGGGCTGTGGGAGGTGGAGTCTTCTTCAGGAACCAGCACAGAGCTTTGTGCTACTCCTGTTTGAGCAGGAAAAGAAAACAAATTGATTCCTAGTCTTTCCCAGAAGAAGATGATAATTTAGACAACTGCTCTTAAGAGAGGGACAGCACATCGTGGTTTTCCACAATTGTTGCTGTAAGATCCGTCTGGTGGCTTCTGACATGTAATCGGCACAGCCAGCAAATTACTTGGCAAGGGTTTTTACAGGTAACTCATCTAAATCGCACTGCTGATGTGGGTATCTTCACTTCTGTGCCTGGGAGCACCAAAGACTTGATATAAAGGAGACTGGTGCTGGTTTTGCTCATTTATTGTCTCTAAATTGGCTCAATTTCCCCTCCTCCCCAGCGTGATTTCACTTTGATCTGTGTTCTGGTTCCTGCTAGGGTAGGGCTCCATCACCAATTCTGCCTCTTGTTCAAGCTCTCACCTTGGCAGCATCTGAATTTACAAAGATGGTGAATTCTCGTTCTCCAAAGTTCTGATCTTTTGCACTTCCCTTATCAAGCAAATCAAGCTAAATAAGCTCTATCAAAAAAAAGTTGTGAGATAACAAAGCTGCACTCTGAGTAGGAGGTGTGAGGCTTTACAGGAGGTGAAATCTAAAGATGGTAGAGCAGGAAAGGGTTTATTGGGAAAGTTAGTAAGGTATTTTGGGGTTGCTTGAGGCTTAACTCAGTCAAACCATTTGATCATCTTTTAGTTTGCTACCGTCCTGCTTCTGTTACCAACCCAAATATCTGGGGCTGTTGTGTTAAATGGGGACAGGTCAAAACTTCACTGCCAGGATTTTCACACTTTTGATATTTTTTCTAGTCTCTGCATAACTCCCAAAACATTTTTTCATATTATGTGTTCCTGCTGTGCCCATCTGGATGTGGGTGGAGACATTCAGAAACATCTGCATGTCAGACACATATGTGGGCAACATTTACCCAGTTATTCTGCCTGCTTTGGGGCCCTGCCTCTTCTTGGGGTTTGTTTTTAATTTGTGCAGACCTTCTTTTTTTCTACCAGAATGCAGAATGGGGTGTTACTTGTGCCAGCACCTGAAATGGTTACAATGATAATTTTCCTAATATGGAGTAATGTGTTTGGACAGCAAATACACGCATCACCCAAAAAATCTGGAGTCCTAAGGAGCAGCCTGAGTAGTTCTGTCCTAGGCTGTCACAATTAGGTCAAGGATGATGTAAATCCTGCAGTGAACTTTCCATTTAGTGTCAGCAAGTTGTTTGTGTTCCAAAAAAGGCAGACACTACACTGTGCTTTGTAGCATATGGCATAAATTTAGCTGACATCAGAACACATCCCACATGTCAAGTGGAGCGCCATCAACTTCTGCCATGCCAGTTCTCTTCTGTCACATGTCATCATATGGCGAGTAGGTATCACCACCAAAACACTCTCATGCCTGATGTAAATATCTGTCAGTTTTCATTGAAAACAGTTTCTGTAAGCTCTTGGAAGACTCTTGCACTTATTTTTTTTTTTATAAGGTTTATTTGTGTTTTAAGCTTAAAATTATAGCAGATTATTAATTTCTTCTGAATCTTGACTCCTTTTATCCCGAGTTGCTTTCTTAAACTGCTTGTTTTGTGTACTTTCTCTTTTGGTTCCTGCAGATACATTTTTTCCTGTAAATATGTTCTAAGACAGCCCAAGATGCACAGGGGATTTGGTGTGCAGAGACTTAGAGAGGAAGGTTTTCTTTCCATCCTGTGTTACTGTAGACATGTTTCTAACACATGTTCATCTGAGTAGTTAATTCCTGAATAGCTGTTAAAAAAACAATTTTTTTTTTCCCAAAATTGATTCTTACGCTTGATCTTCTTCTTTAATACTTAAAAATTAGGAAAAAAATGTCTGTGTTGCCTTTTTCTTCTTTTTATCCTTTGAGTGATTCATAGGAAGAATTGATTTTGAGGTAGCTCTGTGTCAAGCCAGCTCTTGTATTAAACCTGGCATTCTTTCCTGGGTACCACTAATTATCACATGCACAGAGTAAAGTGCATTTTGGAGCATGAAGGAACCCCTGTGTAGATGGCTGTACTCTGTCTCCATGTTACTGCACCAGAGCTGGCAGGCTGGACCCTGCCCAGAAAGACTGGCAGTGGCTCAGGGAGATCCAACAAAACTTTCTGGCTCTCAGAGCTGCATATGAGAAACTTCATGTGGCTGCACACGTGTGACAGGGGTGATAAAACTGGGAGTGGGGAACTCCAGCTGCAGCTCAGCTGGGAGATGTTGGTGGCTCTCCAGAAGTCCCACTGGAGGATGAGGCTGAGCTAAGGAGGGGCTGCCACATCCTACGTGACCTGTCACCCTTCCTAGCTTCAGGGGCTGGTTTCTCATCTGTGGAAGCTCTTGGCAGGCCAGCAGATGATGGAGCCACCCTTCAAAGGCTGCACTTGCCCCACTCTGAATGCCACTGCCCACCTTGGCCTGGTGGTTCCCTTGCAACATTGCTGGCAACTCAATGGTGGACTTCTACAAACAAACAAATAAATAAATAAATAAAATAATAATAACAGGGTGCTCTCAGACACTGAAAAGGTCTTGGGATCACTTGTTTTTATTTTGCAGTTTCCCACTGCTGCTAGAAACTGGTCTTTCTTTTCAGCTCTTATCTCATTCTCTCTCTTACTGTTTCTTATGGAGAATGCACTCTATAGGGATTTCTTGCTGTGGAAATTTATTGTTTCTTGTCAGATGAGTAGTGGGTTTTTTCTGATCTCCAGTTTCTTATCTATACTTCTTTGGCCTTAAGTGGTTCTCTGCCAAGTTTTGTTTTGTTTTAGTGAGCTGAGTGCAAATGTGACTTTACTTCCCAGGCTAGCAAGGACCTAAATCATGTGAGCAGTGATAGCAGAAAAACTCATGATTTGGGTGTCATCTTGAAGTAGAGTCTTAGTAACTTTCAAATCTCCCAGTGCTAACTTCACCAGGCAAGGCAGATTTGGCTGAACCCAGCCAGAAAAGGAGCAAAGTAATTTGATTTCATATACTGATTTCTTTTTTGAAAGCGTTCTCACAAACAAGAAGCTCACTGGGAGTTTGTGTCCTATCCTCTGGTTGTGTGTATGTGTGTTTTTTTTAAATAGAGGCCATGTGGGAAAGGGTACTTGCTCCTGCTGGGTGGTCCTATAATCTCTCAGCTCCTCTAGCATGTGACAGATCCTGTAGTAAGAGTTAAAGGTTTTGGAAACACTTTGTTTTATTTGATGGAAGTGGATTTACAGAGTTGTGGAACACTCTTTAGCCTCTTGCCTTCAGATATAAAATGTCAGCAGAAATATGTGGAAAGTCTTTTTAGGAGCCCGTTAGTATGCAGTGAATTTTATGCACTGTATTTTTTTATTTTCTGGGGTTTTTTTATTGCTTTACATTCTTTTCCTCCATATGGATGGCTCAGGAATTCGAACATCATGGAGCGTCTCCTTGTGCCCATCATTCTGAGTTATTTTACACCTCCCTTCTGAGATTTGCATTTTGACACACTTTGCCTTTACTGCCTGATTTCTTACCTGTGAGGAACTGAAAATCCTTGAACAGAGGAAGTTTTCCTCCTCCCAGCACGGCTGCTGCCCGTGCCCCTTGGCAGCTGGGACCACAGCTCCATGGGTCGGGAGGAGATGGGCTGGGGTGTTCGCGGCTGGTCCTCAGTACGTGCACAAGGTCCCTGGAGGGGCTTTGTTCTGTTAATTAACACATGCTGAATCCTGTGTCAGCTTGTCTGGGCTGCTACTGTCCTGGGCTGGTTTGATTCCAGAGATGTGAGAACCCTTGCCACAATCGGGCCTTTGTTAGCTCAGACATAACTGAAGAGTTATGAGACAGGACCATGTGAGAAGAAAATCATGACTCAGACCAAGATAAATCCTCAGTGTGGATAAACTAGGGTTTGAAAGTGCTGTTTGAAAGCTAAGATTCCACACTACTTTTAAAAGTAAATTTAAAAGAAAAAAAGGAAGAAGTAAGTTGCTTGATTGGAGGGATGTTCTGGTATCTCTCCCTCTGCTTGTCAGAATCAATTACTTGTGGATGATGATCATGGGAAAGAGACAGTGGGAGCTTTTTTCTTTATGCTCTCTCCAGGGACATATTTTATCTGTGTAGGAATAAAGTGCTAGCTGAAGCTATCACAAAGTGAAGGATGTGAGCAGAGATTGCAAAATCCATGAATAGATGGGCTTTGAATGACAGAAAGGTTTTACAGCAGGGCAAAGAGACATGGAAAATATTGACTAAAGGAGAGCAAGATTTTCACATGACAGATTTTTTATTCATGTTTTTATTACCATGAATTCCCATAGCCATATTTAAAATTAGTTGTTTGTTGTGTAGATAGAGTCAGTCCTGACATCTGCCTGTGCTGAATTCTGTGCTAAGACAAGTAGAGGGGAAAATGCAGCAAATAGCTGACATTGATGCAATGAGATCTCTGTACTGTGATAGTACATGCAGTGAAGCACAACCTTAATTTATCTGAGTTTTGGATTTTGTGAGTGTCTGTGTTTTTGGAAATAGAAATATCTTTTCTCTCAGCAAGACACAGAGGATTTCAATTTTCCCTATTGAGTGATTCTAATAAACTACAATAAAGATTTGTCTTTTTGAGCATGTAAGGGTTTTTCACTGTTTTCTTCCTTTGCTACTAAATGCTGAAATAAAACATGTCCTTTCTTAGTCAAGGCACAAACTTGGAAAAGGCAATTTTGTCAGAAGTAATTTAGAGGTTATATTGTGTTTTGGGCAATGCTGATAACCTTTAAAAGTATGTAGATGTTCTTATTCCATTTTTATCTTAGTTTTCATCTCTTGTAAGCCTGAAATAAATAACTTGATTTATAGCAGTCCAAATACTGCTATCCTAGTGGCTGGGCAGTCAGATCACTTAATTGGATATGTTTGGTGTAATAGTTTACTTTCCCACTATATTTTGCAAATCTTGACAAATTTTAAAGGCAGTGGAAAGCACTTGCACCTGGAACACAAAGCCTTTGCCACCCCTCAGCAGAGCTGCTGGTGGCCAGCTTGAAAATAAAAACCACTGGACAACAGGTACTGAGATAATTACAGACTGTTCAGCCCTTGAGGGGAAGGATCTCCAGTGCAGTAACTCTATCACATTCATGTGAGAAATACAATTATCATCTCTGTTTGTGCATTCTGCAGAGCAGTTCCCTGCTCAGCAGAAATACAGTACTTATTTGACATTTTAAGCACGTTGGGCACTTCCCATTAAATGATTTTCTGGGTTTTCTGCTTCAGCTGAATTTCACTAAATGCCATCTGTATGTTTGTGTTGAAATTCCACTTGCAGGTTGTTCCTGGAGTAAACATTGTGTGCATCCTTTGAAATAGCTAGGCCAATGGAAGCACACAAAGAGAAATGTACCCAGAGTAGCCTTCAACTGGCTTTTCCTGACAGCTGGGGGTTTGCTCAGCAGCTGTAGAAGGATGGTAGTTATGTCATATTGAGATACTGTTGAACTGATTTTCTACTTACATTTTATTAAACCAAATCACATTAATAAAGGGCATTACTTCCTGACACTGAGCTGCCAGTCCCTCTAGTAAACATAGAACACTGCAAAAAAAAAGCTTGCCTAATAATTTTAATGGAATTACTGATAAATTAGAGTCTGTATCAATAATAAATTTTTTAGTCAAAGTAGAAAATTATTTAGTATTTATAAAATACATTTCTGAATATTTAAATGGCATGTCTGCTAAAGAGCTTAGTCTAAGACACGGTAGATAGAAAAATAATGGCACTAGTGCAGCTTCAGTTTTAATGTTTCATAGAATTTATGTATTTGTCACAAAAATAGCAGTGATTTATTCTTTTGTGGCTGCTTCTCTTAGGAGAGCTTAGAATATTTGTTTTCTCTGGCTATACCTGGATCTTTGGCTCCAGAGGACCCTAGAAGGGGGAAAGCTCACTTTGAAAGAGAAATATTAATCATTATTTATATTGCTGTATATGATTTTATGCTTTTGATAGTAATAATGACACTTAACACTTATATGATGCTTGTTATACAGATGTCTGGTTTTACTCATCTCTGAAATATTTTTATTTTATAAAGTGTAGGTGTATCTTCGCCTTACTTATTTGAAGTATATAATCTTGAGTCATTGGCATTCCTGAAACCTCCTTGAATAATTGAAACGTGTATATCTGAGTTTATAACTGACAACTCACTGCTGTAGAATGAGTTCTACAAAAAGAGGCTGTGCATATTTTGGGAGTGCCTGCAGCTGGAGGTGGGTGGCCAGCTGAGCTAATGCCACAGTTCAGGAGGTCTAAAGCAATGGTCTAACAAGCAAATGCTGAAATTTTAAAGCTGGATCCTGTATCAGACTCTGCACTGGCAATTCTAATCCAAGTTTGCACTTGTATTTATTTAGAGAAGTTTCTGAAAGGAGAGAAGGAGGGCAAAAAGGAGGATTTGCCTTGTGTTTTACTATGCTGCTTTTTTAGCATATTGGAATTTTAGGTAAAATTATGTCACCTTGCAGTCCTGTCCATTTCCTTATCATACTTAATTGTAAACATCTTAAACAAAGGAATCTTCTTGAATTTAACAGATTATTCTTGGACCTTCACAAATCAAAATTAACATGCTACATTAATTTCTTTGTTTAAGTCCATTTCCTCAGCTGAAGCACTACTAATTGGATATGACCTAAAGAAACAGCTTTACATGAGCTTCTGAGTGATTTTTGGATTCATATTTGCAAAAATATCTGTAATGTTCCAAAGTCACTTTTAACATATCAGAAGTGATTTAATTCTTCTCTTTCATCTATTTTACTGTATTTTATACCCTGACCTTTTGCTCTTCCTTTGCCTTTCTGAACCTACATGACCTGTTTTAAGTATGCTCCAAGTATTTATCACCCTTCAGGGTTGTCTTTCACAACAGCACTGCCATGCTAGCGTTTGTTGAAGCAGATGCGTGGTTTTGTTCACTGCTTAACCAGATGCTTTCTATCTGAGCTGCCTGTAAGACTGCCTGGGAGAAGACTATATATAATTCTATAAACTATATAATTCTTTTACATATTTATTTTTTAATTTTTTTTCCTTTGTAAGAACAGACAAGTAACATATTCAGGTTCTGTCCAAAAATAGTAATGGATTGGAGACCTGTTTCTGAAAATATCCATATCCAAATTCACTGATACCCCATCATGGACAATTTTATAAATTCACAAAGTGCTCATTTCTTCAATAATCCTTTTATATTAAATTTCTGCTTGCTGTTTGTTTAGTTACCTATTGGTGAATATTCTCCCTGCTGTCTGAGGAGCTCAATTACAACCTGGTCATTTGCAATACCTGTATCATTTTTTGGGATGATGATATTTATGATAACAAATTTCTTAAATTCACAGGGTCCCAATTCTTCAATTACACAGTTTGTGTTATCACTTGTTTCGTTTATTCAGCCTATGTTAAAATCACCTAATACTCTTTCTGACTATGCCCTAAAAGCCTGCAGATGTTTTCCCAGTCTGCCTGTAACATTTATAGCTTATCCCTTTGCTCTGTAAACAGCAAGCAATGTGGGGTAAATTAATCCTAGAAAATGCCTTAATTGTGAAAATCATCAGCTCCTTTGGCTGGCTGAGGTGGTGGGTCAGCAGAGGAAGGCTGTTGCCATTTATCATTTTCTTGTCCTTGTTGCAGCTTTATTTGCAAAAACCGTATTTACTGTCTTCAAAATGTTTCATCAAACACCTTTTTTTTTTTTTTTTCCAGTAGTTACTGGCCAAAATATGAACACCTTAAATTCATAATATTTGGTGTCACAATGCCATATATTTTTGAGACCCAGTTTCCCAAGCTGGAAACCTCACACCTTCCTCTTCTGGTGAGATCTGTGGCTGCTCAGCACACCTGAGAAATTGCCCATCAAGGGTTTACAAACAGATAAAAAAGGCAGGCTGTAGTCTGAGGTTTGAAATATGTCCCATCCCAATGTTCACTCATGAAGATTCCTTCTTGAATTAGTTTTAAATTTGTGGCTTGTCACTAAAAACCCGTGGAATTTTTGGGTGCTTCATGTTAAACAAAATCTGGAGTTCTATGCTAACTTTAAGTCAAAATTATGATTTTAATTTGAGTTGTTTTCTAAGTTGTGTTCCCAGATATAATTGCTTGATATTCATATTTGCAACAGCTGATGTAAACATAATCTGAGAAGAAAACCTGCAGAGGGTGAATGCATCTAGCTGAACAAACCACCTTTGCTGTCAGGAGAGCTGTAAACCTTTTCCCACATCCAAGTCCCTTGCAGCTAGCACTCCTGTTTTATTTCTGTGGCATTTGTGTATTATTAAAAAATAAGCAATAATATTATATGAAACAGTCCTCTGAAATATGCTGCTGTGCTGATTGTCTTCTCTTACATTCTGTGTGGGACACAATAATGCCTTGTGTTTGCACAGTTGTGTAATTCTTGTTACACCCAAAGGGAATTTGTTTTCACAGGGGCTGTGTGCAAGAGCCCAGTCTGGATGTTTGTTATTGTCATGGTGGGCCCTAATGGGGTGATCTTGCTCTGCCTGCTCAGTGCCCTCCTCCCACTAAAGACTTGCAGCATCTTTAGCCTATATGCAAGATATCGGCTATGATATGCAAATCTTGCTAAATATGCAAGAGCTTAAACTAAGGAAAATAGCACTTTTCCACACAGGGTGTCACTTTGTGCAACTTATTTTTATTTTTGAAATTAATTGATGAGTGATAAACAGTTTTTTAGTATTTAGAAAAGGAGATTACAGTATGAAATGGAGATGTGTTTGAGACATTACACTTGCAGTGATAGAATTTGCCTCCATGTTCTCGTAGTATCTTTATGTGAATAAGGGCAGGAGAATCGGTGAAGAGCAGTAACTACTTTTAAAGTCTTCCAAAGAGAAATATGGACTCTCTCAACCATTGGTGTGGTCTCCATCTGCATGCTTCACAAACTCTAGGAGATTAATTCATGCAACATCTCTATCAGCTGGGGATCTGCAGTTAGATCCCTTCCATGGACTGGAATGGAAAAGAACAGGAGTTTTCAAAGGTCAGAAAAGAAAGTCTGTTGTGGAGCTGGGAACTGAAAGAGTTGTCAGTGCTGAGGTAAATGTGTATTGTTATGTCCCATGAAATTTCATCTGATTTCTGATTCACAGAGTGGCCCGGTCAGTTGCTGTTTCTTAAATGGTATTTTCATTCATTTCTCAATGTTAATTGCTTATAAAGTGTGAAGACAGACTTTTTTTAAAGTCATCTGTCTACAACCTTTTTTTTTTTTTTTATATTCTTCTGGATGTCAATAATGAACCTGGAGCTAAAGCTCAAGACAACTTCAAGGGCAAATACTTCAATCTGTAATCCATGCCTATGTTATAGTGCAGTGTTCCCACATTCTTTCTCTGTGGTAAATAAGCATCTGTTCATACACGTTTAAATTTGCTTTATTTTTACAACTGAGTTTTTCTTAAAATGGAAATGATTTACTGGTAGTGCTAAGTGGCTTATTTCTTTTTAAAATTAATTCCTTGCTGGGCTACATAGGATGAAGATCCCCTTCAGCTGCAGGAATAAAATAATTTCCTACTGCTAATGTATGTTTCTCTGGTAAATCTGAAGTCCTTAGCAAGGAGATGCCTTCACTGCAGCTCTCTCAACTGAAGCATTTAAACTGTCCCCATTAATGCCCTCCTCTAAAGGGAATTCAGGCTGTAGGGAATTGGGAAAATAAGGGAAAGGGGCAGGAGGAGGAGGTGGGGCTGCTTTGTTTTCTTTTCCACAGACATGTGAAACTTTAAGATTGCGTTTCTCCGTGTTTGGCAGTGGATGTGTGTGATTTGTGTGTCTGTGTTAACTCAGACTGGAAGACCCAGCCCTGCCTCTTACGTGTGGACTGGATCCTCACCTCTCCAAGGGGATCGTGTGTCAGTTTTGGCACAGCACAGATGCAGTGGATCTTGGCAGCTGAGACTGCCCCTTCCAAGCATTTTTATATAGGAAGAGGTGTGTGCTGGCCAGTTTCAGAATTCTAGCACTGCTTTTAACTGTGAGTTTCCAGAGGGTTTTCTATCCATTTGTCAGTTTGGATTTTTGTTAAATACGTACACCCATGACAAATTAGCTGCCCTTCTCAGGGAAATGTGAATGTAAGAAGCATGTAGGTTGACTTGAGAAAACTTGAAGCTGGAGATCAGCTTTTTATCACATTGTTCAGCATTTGCTACTCCCTGAAAAATTCTTCTATGAAATGGTGAAGAGTAAGATAGGTGAGGCCAAATATTTATCTTCCATTCATCAGGAAGGTGCTTTTAGTCAGTTTTGTCTATTGTTTGTCTTTCCATTCTCACTCCCATCTTTCTTGTGGAGTTGACTGATATGCAGAAAAAGAAAAACCTGGAAAAATGTTTTCATTATAATTTGGAGGATTTTCAGTTGACAGGTTTTTTTTTAAAATTTCTTCTTTTGAATTTTTGGCAGTGTCTAAGTTTAGGTGTTTTTATAATAATCGTTGGAAATTTTTATAGAATGGGTCTTATATTCATAAACCAGAAAAAAAATCAAAAGGTGAGGAGTGAATGGTCCACGTTTTTTAAAAGCTAGTTAGCAAATGTGTATGTAATTGACATTGATGTAAATGGCAAATAGATCTGCAGAAGTGCCAGTTAAATTCTGAATGGCCAAGACACTAGAATGTTAGCACTGCCCTCAGTTCCCTGTCCATGAAGCTGGAGGCTGAGTGCCCTTTAAATTCTTAACTTGGGTTATTCAATTGCATTTATCCTATCTCAGACATAATTAAACAGGTGATGAAAACCAAAGTGTAAATAACATAGTTATGCCTTGCGTTGGAAAGAATAATGCTCAATGGTATTCATTCACATAAGTAGTGGGAAACAGATTCATGTATTTCCTATGCTTGAATAGCTTAATATATCAGTTGTTGTGGTTCATCATTAAAATCATGGAAATGACAGCATGCTTTTAAAATCCTAAATGGCAAGATATGCTTTGATAGAACGAGGCCAACTCATAAAATCAAAAGGATAACATAATAAATAAAATTCCAGAAACCTGAGCATGTCTACTACAGCTTTGCCCTCCTTCTGACTGTGGTGTTGATTTTGGCAGGCAGTAGGCTGTGATCGACAACTTGGGAGCAATGCCAAGGAAGACAACTGTGGAATCTGTGCAGGAGATGGCTCAACATGCAGGCTTGTGAGGGGACAAGCTAAGGCACATGTCTCACCAGAAAAAAGTAGGTTGCAAATTGATGCTATGGTAATTTCTCCTTGACTGTGTTTTCTGCTTGTATATTAGCATGCATATTGCAGTGACCTTTTAACTGTGTACTTGTTTGCAGTTTTACAAAGCTACTTATTCTACAGTCTGTGCTAGATTAGGCTGTTGAAATTCCGTGAGGGATACCACACATTAGGGTATAGCTAGGAAAGAATTTGAGATATGCATTTTTTTCTATAGAGCTACTAAATTCATTCTATCAGGAATAACCATCAAGATGCACATCTTATTTTAGAGGGTATCCTCATGTTGCATTATATGTGATGCTGGAGCAAAGTTTTTAAATCATGGAAACATCTTACAGATGGTTTAATTGAAATAGTGGCCTGTATTTGAAAGTAGCTGGTTTTCAAATTAACTTTGATTTTAATTTTTTTTTTTGGTTTGTTGTTTTTGGTTTTTGTTTAGCTTTCGGTTTTGTTTTGTTTTTTTTGGTGGTGTCTGAAGACAGTTGAACTTCAGGGGCAAGTTACTACTTGTATAGTACAAAAAGCATGAAGTGAAAGGGACTAATACTTCCATCTCTTTTTTGTGTGTTTGGCTCAAATTTCACCATTCTTTCTCAAAATAATTAACATCTTACTGGGAGTTACTCTGTAGGTCTCAGTAATACTGAAAATATAAAATATAAAGGAGGAAGAGTATTAGAATTAGGTCCTTTACTGGAGTCTGAAGAGTCTGGCTATTTTGATATGCAGGCAAAGTTTTCCATACTAAGACTCTCCTCTGACACTGGTGCTCTCCACCCTCACAGATGATGTTCCCTGGAATTTCACAGCATATGTCCCATGTGTTTATCATATGAATTGTTGCCTCACATATTTTTTTCTTTTCTGAACTCACAGTATGTATTTTTTCACGAGCATTTGTCATGTGGAGATGAGGCCTCTGAGGTTAATTGCCTTCCTGCAAAGTCACCAGATAGAAGGGTGCTCTTCAAGTCAGTGCTCAAAGTTCAAATGCAACCAGGTTTTCTTTCTAATGGATGAAGCACCTGCCTCTGACAGCTGCCTATCTTAATACTGTTGTATTTCAGCCTGCAAAGATTTCACTTGTGCCCTGATTTTGAAAGAGCTTTGTACATTGAATCATGCTAAAATCTTATTGCAGTATAAATAACTATTCCCATGGGGTTTTTAATGCCACTGTTTGCAGTTTGGTTCAGTTTGGATGTAACTTGGGGTAGTTTATTTGTTACCTCAGTGCTCATTGCCTTGCAGTGTGGTGTCTCTCTGTGGTACTGCCCTGCAAGGGTGTTGGCTACCATTGTGCAGGTGCATAATTTCTGTAATTCAATGCAGTTGTATAGCAAAGACAACCTAAATTAAAAAGTGACTGGTTGTGTAGCAGCAAAACTCATAGGATAATTTTTACACAGGTCAAAAAGCCTTATTCACATGTTAGATGATCTATCAGTGTTAGCCTTTGTCTTGCTTTGACTAGAGGTCTTTTTATTGATGGAAGAGTGTAGTTCAGTAATTCATAAAATTTCTCATCATGAAAGGGTGAAAAAATGTCTTGAATGCTTACAATGAGCTGAAAAAGAATTTCCATGGAGGGCCACTTTTTATTTATTTTCCATATCAAAGACTCAGAGCTTCTGGTCAGCATAGAGAAAGCACTTGTAAAGCAAATATTTTTGTAGTGTCTCCAAGCTGTATTTGTTTTGTGTCTATGTATAGATAGATACAGATATATAGGCACAAAATATCCTTTCCCTTTCTGATGTGAAGGTCAACTGGAATTGAAAGGAATTGCATTGTCTATTCCAGCTTTACAGCAACAGAGATTCTCCTGAAGAAGGATGATTCCTGGGGACACCATAGCTAGTGCTAAGGCAGCCCAAATAAACTTGTTGGATTGGTGACTCTGATTGGATAGCTCATGATAAATGAAATAAAACGTTTCACATTCAATTGCTGCTAGTATAGTAAAGACAAAGTGATAAAAGGGATCTGGTTTTGAAACTGTCATTTTGTGACAGAAAATATTACTTTCACTTGTGGTATTCTGGCTCAGGTAAGAGTTGACTACAGCTGACATCACTTGGTGGAAGGTCTCCCATTGCCTTGAAGTTTATGAAGAATTCCCATGGTTCGTTGTTTCCTCCATCATAATTCAATATCTCTTTAAGAGTCTTTACAGTTAAAGACCAAGAAAGACTATTCTGAGGAGAGATGTCAGTTTTGCCAAGTTTTGAGTTTATCTTGCACTGCAGTAGGCTGGATGATATGAATGAATTACCACTGGCATAAGCAAAACAGTACACGTGCTACTAAATTCAGAACTTGATGTTTTTCTTGGTTATTGCAATGGTGCCAAAATATTTTTTTGGGTCAAGTTGTTCAACACTATGCAGTGAGTTCCATATAATCATCCTGTGTGTGTGAATGAAATGTGGAAATAAGGTCACCCTTTCTTTGTGGTAAAATATCAGTGAAGGGAGGCACATTATCTTCCAAAGAGTCATTTGGAAGCTTTCAGAACCAGTGTTGAGAAAATACCGACACATGACAGACATGTATTTAAGAAGGAGATTAAGGCTGTGAGCAGGATGTAAATTTTACTGTTCAATGAAGCAAATTAAAGAAATGGAAGGAAGGCAAGAGCCAAAGATTTTAGTATAAAAAAGAGGCTTAAGGGAAAATAAAAGTGCTTGGTTATCTTAGTCTGTATTTTAAAACAAAGAAATTTAGGCATTGATAGCAAATGATTTCTCATGAAGGACTAATTTTGTTTTATTATCTTTTTTATATATTTTTACATTAAATCAATGTCTTTGATCAGAAAGTTAAACAGCAGTGAAAGGGAGCTTACTGTTTTGCAAATATGAAATGAACAGTTATTTCAAAAGTTTATTTTTTCCACTAACACTTAATTGCCTTTGAAAGACAAAGTAAGTTAAACTTCTGTCAGCAAGCCAGGTTCTAACATTCTGGTAAAATGATTAAAGGTTTGACTAACGATATTCAAACAAAAAGTGTAATAGGTTGTAAAATGTACCATCCCACTGGGAAATGAGATATCATGGGCCTGAAGTTTCTAGTACTAAATGCATGGAACTCCCATTAACTCTGGTGCACTTGGAAATCTTTTAGGATTGGGCCCTCATATCTCCTTTCTGCACCATTGCTGTCAAGAAATGCTAGGAAAGTGTTCTGGTTCTGGTACCAGCAAAGAAGAAAAGATGCTGGTTCAATGCGGGGTGAAGTTGAAGGCACGGACTTGTCCCAGTCTGGTTTTATTTAATTCCCACACAACAAGATTTTGCAATTTACTTGCAAGATACTTGCAAGTTTTGCCTTTCTTAATGTTTTGCTAAAGAGCTTCTTATGAAAGCTTCCACTGGCGATGGCTTTGTAAGTGTTTGGATTTCCTTTTGCCGTGTGCTTTATTTCCTATGGCACTTGTGTAATACACCATTGGTCACTTCTTCTCACATGATGTATGTCATCATCCCCAAGCATGCTTAACCAAAATCCTAACTTCTCTTTGGTCATTTATCTAAACAGAGACCTTTGGCACAGCTCCCTCTTCTGTGTCATCAGCCAGCTCAACTTTGTAACAACTTCCTGTCTCACATTGTTTTCCCTCTTTGAAATCAATATACATGAACCTAGCAACCCCAATTGTCTGATACTTCATTTTATATGAAGGATTATTTGCCAAAATTAGACAGTTGTGTCAGAAACTTCTCACGCCAGGTGCTATGTGTTTTGGAGAAAATTCAGCCAAAACAGCTCGGCATATTCCAAGGATACAGAGGAGAAAAACATGTTGTTTCCCACTGTCAAAACATTCTTGAAACCTTTTCTTTAATATGTTTTAACATCCCCCCATTGTTGGACTTGATCGCAGATCAGGGATTTGAAATTTGGCAGGCAATGGTCTTCTGGTCATGGATAAGTCTTTTGCAATGTCTTGAACATCAACACATATTTTACTACAACCTTTACAAAAACCCCCCAACCTTTTCTTTAGTTTCTGTGGAATCTTCTTGGATGTTAACAGCTGAAATTTCTGAAAACTTATCCTTTTAAGCGTTCTCTGGATTGTAACAAGTTCTGACTGCAAACAGATCACATGTGTGCAGCCTCCTTAGAATACATTAATGTGTTGCTCTTCCAGAAATAACCTATTCAACTTTTTCCTTGAGGTTGCTCTTGCTTTCTGCTTTACTGCAGTGTGAACCAGGTGCCATGGGATGACCTCTATGATGCCTCCTACCTCACATTCAGGCATTCAGAAGAGATTCTGTGGAAAACCTCCAATCTCCTGAGCTTCAGACTTACGACAGGGAGTGATGAGATCACATGAGGAGAGGGAAAGATGAGATGAGCTGAACAGAAAAATTTGCCATTAGTTCATGCAGTGAAGGAAAGGCAGATGTGAGAAGGTGGGTGGAGGATGTAGGACTGGCTGGACAGACACACTGAATCAAGGAAAAGAGGAAGAGAAGACTGAGATTAGATAAAGAATCTGGGTGGGGGATTGTCAAAAACACTTGGAGAGGAAGGGGAAAAATCAACTATGTGTAGAGCCAGAAGAGGGAATTGGAACTGGTTTGGCAGGAAAACTGTGTGTGGGGAGGGATAGAATGCCAGTGCATAGTGTTCCAGGATGGATAAGGAGTATGTTTTTTGAAGCAAATTTCATCATGGCCCAGACATACTGTTCAGCAGTTAACATCACAGAGATGATGGTCTTGGAGAGCATAAACTGGAATTTTTTGGATCAAGGTAAACCAGAAGATCAGTTCCAGAAAAGCACCTGGTGTTCTCCAGCAGCTACAGGATATCCAGTCCCTGGGATCAGACTAGAATTAGTCCCAACAAGGCACCTGCAATTTTATAGTGTGGATGCTGGGTCTTCAACACCAACTGTTTCAGTCTAGACATCCCTTTACTTTGATTGGTTTACTTGGGGCTGTTAGAGGTAGCATGAAGCTTCCTTCTGAACTTTCATGGCCCCTTTTGTCTTGAAGAAATTTCTGTGTAAGAACATTGGCTATTTCATTACTTATTTTGCACTGCATTTCCTTAAGATCCATTCTCTTGAGGGGCTGTTTACTGTATGTCTTCTATGTTTTCTCCAGTGCATGTATTTGGCCTTCCTTTCATTAGGCAGGTCAGCACAAAGCCCAGCAGCAGTGCCTTCTGAAATCATGCCTGATGCCAGAGTGGATGAAGGAAGTCACTGCAATAAGATTCCAAATATTTTGAGATTTTTTAGTTCCTGTGTGCTGTAGTTCCTGGATTACTGTTTGTACTTTGAGAGCACAAAGGTCTTCGATCAGAACCAGGGAGCCAGCAAATAAGTTCTGAGCAAATACACTGAAAGAAACACTTTTTTATAGACCTGAAATAAAGCCTCTGGCCTGCTATAAGAGGAGAGAGGGAAAAATCCCAACTGGCCCATATGTGAAACAGTAAATGGGTCCACCATGGCCCACATGGAAAAATAAATAAAACCTGCTGAATTGGATTGAGTTTAGGAATGTGGCTCCTTTATTTTGATCCTGGGGATTAGCTCCCAGTCTTACCATAGCAGGGAGTCTGATCTTGCTCTCATTGAGATCCAAAATCTAAATCCACATTAACACCATAGAAACAGGATCAAACCTTGCCATCTAAAGTAAAAGCAATCCAGGAGCTTAATCAGCAAGTGCTGTGTATAGTGTGCACACATTTGCTGAGAGAGTGTCTGGGTGAGAGTGGAGGGAGATGATTCACGTTCTGCTGGGCACCCCTATGCTGAAAGGAGCGTTTGAATAGAGAGACAATATCTCACCTATTTCTCAGTTTTTTAAGGCTCAGGTGAGCCTTAATCTCAGCTTGGATGTTAGAGTCTAGTGTTTCTGCACGTTCCAGATGATTTTGAGCTAATTTGTTTTCAGCTTTAGACAAAGGTCAGCAATTAACTTTCAAAGAAATACTGGAAGGGGGAAAAAAAGAGTAATCAAAAATTCTCAGGGTGGATTTCAGGGTAGCGATTTCCCCTTATGCTTTTGTAAGAGTTCACTGCTTTTAGCAGTGTGGACCCTACTGATTTAATGGGAAATGTACAGCAAAACCATTTTAAATGGGTTTACAGAGCCTTGTGTTTCCTTAAGAATATGAATTACATTCAGCTGTGAACTGGAGACCTTTGGAATATATAGTTTTGGAGCCAGACCTGGACAACCATAACTATTGTTTTGAAGATGTCCCTAGGAGAAGGAGGAGTCCTTTATGGTCAGTTTGTTGTCCCATTTCTTCCAAACCTTCATTTCTGTTCAGAAATCAAAAAACCTTTTATTTTTATTTTTTTTTTCCCCTATAGTTTACTTCATCTCAAGGAAAGACTGCCCTAGGCCATAATTATCTCAGTCAGGTTACAAAAATCTCCTGCTGTCAGACTTCTTGACAGGTCTGTGGGCTGCAGAGGTTGACTGCTGCTGTGGTGGCGAGCTTAGTCATCTCTAATGCAAATAAAACACTTTCTGGTAATATTGTCTCTGCTGCAGAGAAACACCAAATTTAGCACCCCCATGAGACTTGTGGACCATATCAGAGAGTGCTTCGGTGAGGGTGGAATGTCTGTAGTACTGCTAAAGGAATGTGAGGCATCCTGGAAAGGGATCTGCAGGGTCTGCCGGGGCGAGCGGAGCTGCCTGTGGGGAGGTGCAGGAAGCACAGCAGGACGACCCTGGTTGTTCTCCAGAGGAGCAGCCCTGCACATCTGTGCACATCTGCACAGCAGGGCTGTGGCCGTGGAGCACGGGCTGCCCTTGGTGCTCCTTCAGAGCAGCAGTTCATGCATTCTGAGCTGGTCATAGTCTGGTTTTATTTGAGGGTTTGTGCTGTGACTGATTGTTGGTTGTTATCAGGATGGGATTCAATTCCCCACCAAGCAAGGACAGATGGGCCTCTCAAACCTGCTTTCCCTCAAATACTGTCGAGCACATGTGAATTCAGTAGTTATTTCCTCTAAAGATACACACACCCACTACCTCCTGGCTATCTTTAGCAATTCCTCTGATGAAAAACCAAGATGCAAAAAGATATTAAGTGGTTCAGTAGTTAATGTTTTTTCCAGGACTCCTTAGTTGTATTATTGTTTTACTGTAGTATTTTTCACTCTGGTGGAATACACAAGAATGAAATTAATAAAGCTCATATTTTATTACATCCAAAATAAGTTGTTATATTTAAATGTCCTTCCTAGAAATTGACGATATAAAAACTGTAACATAAGAAGGTGTTTATTTCAGAAAAAATAATTGCAGTATTTGCTTGAAGTATTCTGAACATTTGGCAGGAAATCATACTTATGCTAAGGAGATGTAAACCAGAAGCTGATAATTTAGCATCTACTATAAAGGGGTCCTGTTTAAAGTGGAAAGAAACATTTTTCAACTATTTGTTAGTTAAAACTAAACTCAACTATTCTTCCTCTAAATATTTTATGGGTAGTTCTGGAGCCAGTGTATCACTGACCTTCAACACACATTACTGTTTGAATCTGCAAAATGGAACTTCCTCTGCACCAGGCACTGAATGTGCATCAGTTCCATCACCGAGCAGAGCATCTTGTGTGGGGTGTCGCTGCAGAGGGCACATGTGGCAGGGCCTGCCTTGCAGAAGATACACAGCTGGGCCATGATGGAAGTGGGTGACAGCTCCTTGGATGCTTCTCTCTTCCTCTTGTGGATATCCCTGTGGATATCCTTTGCTGAGAGCACTGCTTTTGTTGGTGTGAGGGTCTCTACCCTGTTGGTTTGACTGGTAACTCAGTTTGCTCGGGCAAATCGCAGATTTCCTACATTTGAAATGGGAAGTAATAGCTTTCTGCCTTTGTAAAATGCACTGAAGTAAGTGTGTTGCACATTTATATGTGAGGAGGCCTTTCAGGCAGCCCAAAGCTGTTTTGTATTGACGTGTCCTGTTAAGGGCTGGTTTGGTTTATAGTTCATTTTAAATTGAGCCTCTTACTGGAAGAAATGATCTTATATGGTAAGTTAGATGCAGACACCGTTATAACATATACCTTATAGCTATTATATATTTTCTCTTAACTGGTCTGTAATTGGTTAAGGGTTAGTGTTAAGTAGATGATTTATTTCCTGTAAGTCCTGCCACTTATTGAAGTTGTGACCTGCAGCAGGAAATGAGGTGTGGGCAAAACGGGACTGAACAGCTGCAGATTTTTGTAAGGGGGAAGGACTACTTAGCAGATTCCTTATGTCAATTCAGTGATTAGAAAATAAAACTAGGACAAAGGAGTGTAAATATGTTCCTAATACACTACTGACATTTCAGTCGTTATTGTTAAGAGAAAATCATTTTCCAAGAGAAAGCAAGATTTACAAGTCCATTTGTAGGTCTTAATAGTTGCATAACGTAGCAAACAGACTCAGTACACTGTACTTAATAAAATAGCTTATTATTTTTAATAGAAAAATTGTGAAAGCTGTGAAATATTTTCTTAGACACATTTGACAGTTTTCAGTCTAATTATGTGATGTACAAATTCCCTGATGAAAGATAACTTCTAAAACAGTTGTTTAATTTTCCTAGGGGAAGAAACTGTGATTGCTGTACCACATGGGAGTCGCAGTGTGAGAATTACCCTGAAAGGACCAGCACACCTTGGTATGACTGAGCCGTTTTATGTATTTATACATAGGCAGAAGATAAAAACAGAACCTTGTATCCAAACTCATCCAAACTTTGGAAAATGTGGATAAGATCATGACTTCGATACCTTGATTCCTCTTCCCATCTTTAATACCCAGCCTGGATACCATCCTAGAGAACACTGGAAAGTTTTCTTGGTAAAACGAAATAGAATACCTAGTGGTGGTTTCTATTCCTTCCATTTAAACCAATACAAGGCATCTCAAATACAGTACACTCTTAAACAACATGCAAAAAAAAAAATCCTTACAGAGGATTATGTGTGGAATCAACAATCCTTGCATAACTCAGCACCAGATTTCAGTTGAAGCCTCTGACAAGTGATGTAGATACAAATAAAGTAGGGTGAATGACTACAGAAGTCCTATTTCCTTGTCATTCTCTTAGTCCTTACATACCACCAATGAGAAACAGTTTGTTATTCTGTAAGACAGTTGTTTTCCAATATTTTCATATAAGGCTGATGGCAGTATTTATGGTGATTTCTTTATCCATAGGCCTAGTTTGCATAGGGAAGGAATGGTTTCAATGGTAAGTGGTGCTGCCATACCAAGCAATTAAATAAACTATTCATTTAACTTTGAACAATTTTTTATTTGTAGAAATGGTAGATGTAGTCTGGATCATAGAAATAAAAAGAACTTCAGCTCTGAGATATGTAAACAGAAATAAAATATGCATTTTATTTAAAAATTTCTCATCAGTTTGTTTGCTTTCAAAAAATATACTCACATCCTTTCAAAGAAAAAAAACTGAAATAAAACTCACTCTTCAGAACAACTCCAGAGTGACAATAACTTCTAGATATAATGCTTATATAAAAAATGTACAAAGCTGAACTTATATTGAAATAAATAATATTCCTTTAAAACTGTTGCAGGGGTTGTGTGAAGGAGTGATCCTGACCAGTTCAGGTCAGGATTCTTGGACTTTAAGTAGTTCTGCAGAAGGAAGTTGTTGTTTCAGCTTTGTATGAGGAAAAAGTACTAGATTGAGTGGCTCCTGGGGGATTTCTGGAAAGCTCCTGAGGAATGCAGCAGCAACTCAGTAACTAAGTACAGAGCGCTCCTGGCTTCCTACCCAGGGTGGTTCCGTAAAGAAGCTGTGGCTTGGCATTACCTTTGTTAGTTCACTCTCTAGCTGGAAGAGAATTGTGAAATGTTCCTTTAACCACTTCCACCAGCACATCTGTTTGCAAATCTGCGAGGATTTAGACATTTGTTACCTATAATTAAAATTGCAGAGGTGAAAAACAACTGAGAGCTGTGGTGGGGAGAGAGGTGACAATGACTTCTGGCTTCTTTGCCAGGTCTCCCAGAGCTGATGCTTCAGGGGTCCTTCTCCACCTTCCCACTGTATGTGTTCATGGGTGCTTGTCACTTTACAGAAGCTTCCAAATGATCCTTTGTCTGTAGCTTCATCAACTTCAGTGTCAGTGTGCTGGCATAATTAAAGCCAGAATTTTAAAAACAATCCCCTATTATTACAGGTTCCATTTGCCAGTGATGTTTTTCCTGGCTTGCAAGGAGTTGAATTTAACAGGTGAAGCAGAGACTATTTATTGTTGACATTTTATACTGCCTCCTGTTGCCAGTATATATTTGTCCTTCAAGTAAAGTCAGCAGCAACAGCAAAACCTTGAAGAGCACAACGGAGTGTCTGGCGCTTTTCCCTTTATCTTGTGTTCAGCGGTGCTTCATCCTGGGTTTATGATCTGGTCTGGTTCCAGGAAAGCACAGCTGCTGGACTAATCAAAAATGGAAATGTGGTTGGAGATGTAGCACATAACAGATTTGAAACAAATGCTCTGAGCATTGTTTTGCAACCAGCAGTTAGTGTTTGAGTAAGGACCGTATTTCTTTGTAGCTAGTTAGAATAAGTACTTCCTTTGTGTCTCCAGGCACTTTAAGACAGGCAACAGATTCGTCAGAGAGCCAAGATGTTACTTTGAGTTTTCAACAAATATGGCCCCCCTGTACTTCTGCCTACTTGGGTTTGGTGAAAGATTTGGTGGAAAATAACCAAGTAATTAGCACAAAAATGGGTCTGAATAAAATGTGTTTCATTGTGTTGATTTTGTTTTTGATTTGGACTGTATTATGACTTTTCTCGTAGTTGTTTTAAGAGCATTAGAATCAAAAGAAAGACTGAAAGTTCCCTGAAATTAATCCTCCAGCAGAAGAAACAGGAAAACCAGAAGCTAATATTTTTACAAGTGGCTAATGCTAGATAACTGAGTTCGTGAACTTAGGGAGGTTAAACGTTACTGAAAGGAACTGAAATGTTTTTCTTTTTGTCAATTTTTTCTCTGTTCACAGCGATTTGCATCAGGTGACAGCATTTAGCTGTGGTTTGTGCACTGCTCTGTCTTTGACATGCTCAGAGGAGCATGGTGTTGCTTGTTGATTGCAATTTGAAAAGAATGTTTTCTATTGTGCTACCTACAAATGAATCACAGCAAAGAAACAGCTTTTGGGCACCATACTTGCTCTTTATTGCACTGGGAGCAGGAGCTGTTTCCCTGGGAACTCTTCCATGCATCTCTCTACACAGGGAGGTACCTGCAGTGGGTTTCCTGTGCCACACTGCCCTGCTCCTTCCTGCCACCAAGGGAATGGGAGGCTTCAGCCATGGGGCTTCTGTCCTTAGCTGGGCAAGGCATTTGCCATTTCTGTCAAGGGAGAGGAAGTAACTAAGCATGGATAGTTACAGGTCTGGCACTGCTGATTGTCCTGTTGGGCACAGAAACAAGGGAGCACTCAAGAGAATTCCCTGTCCATGTGACCCTTCACAACCAGAGTCTCAAGGAATTGATTTAGCATGGGGAAGCTTACTCCTGAAGTCAAACTTCCCAGGTCTTTAGTATAACAGGACTCTGCAGAACAAATACATATTTGTTGAATTATTTTCTTAACCTTGTCGTGAAACCAGTTGATCATACCTTTGTTCTCAGTTACTTCTCTGAAATGTATAAATGAACAGTTTTTGAGGGAGGAATTTCTCCCCAGTAAGCATCATTGTGTTATGTATGTTAAATGCACCAAATCCTTGGTGTTGCTCTGTTTTAGAAGCTGTGATGACAAGCACTAGATACTGCTGAGCAGGAATGTATTGCATCAGAGGTTATCCTTTGTGCTGCAGAGTAGCTCCTCATCTCCCTGTGTGACACAGGAAAAATCTGAGCAGCTGTTCTGAGCTTCAGAGGTGTGACCTCCAGAGATACAGGCCATGGCTCCATAGCTGGACCTTGCAAATAAACACATGATTTTCATCCACATCTAGTGTATCTCTAATATAAATGTGTGCCAACTCTCAGGGAGTTACTGTCTCCTCAGTTGCTGAACAGTATTCTTGGTTTCTGCTTAGAAAAACATCAAAAGTATTTTTTATTAAGAAAATTAGCAAAAAGACTGTTCAGAAATGCAGCTGAGGTCACCAAATAAACATTTTCATCATCTTTTTGCACCAGCTGGATGCCTTGCCTTGTAATCTTAAATGCTAGTTTCAAAGGGGTCCTGTACTCCCCACAATCTTAATTTATTTTGAGTTGGAAGTACTTGAAATCTGACTTTACACTTATTTAAAAAAATAAGATGATAACAGGCACCATGCATTATTACTCACTTTTAAGCAGTGTTTGTGATCAAGCAGTAAGTTTGGTATCAAGGCTTGCAGAAGCTTAATCCAAGAATTCTGATTTCCATATATTGTAAAGGGATATTTTGTAATGCAGTCAGGAAAGGACACTTCCGTAAAAGTGACAAACAGAAATATGTAGTAATCATCTAAATACTTGTTTTTTTTCTGGGATTAGTTTCTATTTGTTCCTAATGGAAATGTGTTGGGCAGTGGGGCACATTGATTCCCAGAGGTTTATATTTTCTCTTTGACAAAGTAGATTTTATTTACCACTAGATTCATACCCTGTGATTAACATAAAGTCATTTCCTAGAAACAAATCCTTCCTGAAACTTCCTTCCAGCCATGTATGTGATCTTTGTTATACCTATGAGCACAGTGGAACCTAATGCTTATAAGCTTGGGATAATGGTGGTACCTTTTCAAGGAATTTAATTCATTCTATAATTTCTTTATTCTCTTTGTTGGGGTGCTCCAGAATGCATGTTTGTTTAAAAAATATGAAGGAAGAAAACAGTTAATGATGGATGGCAGCATTCAGAGCATGTTTTCAGTGCAGGTAAAACCAGATGCTTTTAGCCTAAATGGTCTAGCCTGACTTAGGTAACTTTGTTTAAAGTACCAAAAAAGGCAAGGTAGTGGGAGAAAGAGGGTATTTATAGCTCATCAAAAGATTCCTTTTAGCTTGGCCTGAGCTCATCTGAGATTCATGCTTTTCTCATGCAGTGCTCTGGTAGATTGTAACCAGACCAGTGTATTTCAAGTCATGCATCTTGCTGTGCCTCTGTGCTGTATTACACAGAGCCCAACATTCTACCTTCGTTATGAATATCTTCCTTTAGCTTTGTCCACTTACAGTTCAGTCAGTTTGCTGGAAGTGATTTAACCTTAAAATGCTTCATCTGTCTTCTGGAGGCTGTGGGCTGTTAGTTTAATCTGTTTCCAAGGGATTGAGAACAGCTCAGAAAGGGTTTTCATCACCACCTGTTCTGGGAAAGGGCCATCCCTCCCCCCGGCCGTGCTGCAGCTGCCCACCTCCTGGCCCTGCTTTTTCCTCACATGGGAAATACCCAGAGCCAAGTTAATGATCTTGGTACAGTGATACAGGTACTGAGGGGAGTGTCAGGTGGGTTTGGCACCGTTCAGACTTCTCTGGAGACTGATTGCTCAGATTGCTTGGCTTTTGAGTTGCATGGAAGTATGAGGTATTTTTCTCTGTATTGACTCTATCAGTTTTGAGTTTCTTTCAGCTTTTCCTGCTCAAGCTATTGCTTATATCAAGTGTTACAGAGCACTTGGAGCAGGAAAAACTGTCTCAGAAGTGCTTATGGCATGAAAGAATAGTGTGTTCAGACAGATATTCCTGTGTTGACTTGTCTTGCAATTATCTATCAGCCTATAATCTGAAGCTGTTAGTATTCTCACAGATCCTCTGGGTGTGTTTTTTCTGCATATTTGCAGCTGGTACTTGCAAGGCAAAGTTGTAAACATTACTTAATGACTTTCTTGAAAATAAAAACCTGTTTAAGTTTACTAATTGCATGTTTCTTCTTTAGTTATAGAGTCAAAAACACTACAAGGAGAAAAGGGAGAGCACAGTTTCAATGCTCCTGGAACATTTGTCATTGAAAATACAACTGTTGAATTTCAGAAGAGTACAGACAGGGAAATCATAAAGACCATGGGGCCTCTTGGAGCAGATTTCATTATCAAGGTGGGGTGTGTGAATGTACAAATCTACAAAGTTATTGCAAATAGGTGCAACACTGTGGTGGCTGTCCATCAGTTTGTAACAATACAAAAATCTTTTGGCTAGCAAGTAAGAAATCCTAATTGCAGCCCAGAGATCATTTATGCTAAGCAAATCCCATCAAATTGTTATGCAATTAATGTCTTTCCTGTGTGGAAAGTACCACAGGATCTTTAATGGTAAAAATGGGCAGGATTTTTGTTTTACATACTGCTGGGAGAATAACAGTGTGACCCTGTGCAGTGGATTGAGCTAATCCAATTGCAGGCTGCCACCTACTGAACCTGAGCACTGCTTCCAGCAGCACCCTACCATCTCCCTCAGTCATTTCCAATCCAGTCACTGACCATTTCTAGCTCTTCTAAATTTCTTTTCTGTCCAGAACACACACCAGTGGCTTGCATCACACATTGAGATATTTATAAGTAGAAACATGTCAATATTTGACTGCCAAAGGAAGACACTAATACAGTTTGTCATTGGAAGTGACAGAAGTTTCAGTATTATCAGACCACCTGTCTTTACCTGTCACACTGTAGAAATAGAATTTCAGTAATTTTCCTTTTGCATCTCCAGTATCATGTCCAGCTAGACATGCCTGACTATGAGTCAGTGTGCTTGGCTCACTTACAGACTTCTTTCTGCAGCAAATTTTAAATGTTTTGCTAACAAAGAGATAAACCAGAAGAATACAGTTGAGAACTTTGCTATTTGAGGATAGATAATCAAATGGTCACATTAATGCCTTGAATAATTTGAAAAACAAAGCAACATTCAAGTGTTTGACTATTGGGAACGTCAATTTAATGGCTACTCCAGATTTTCTATAGGTTTTATGTCTGTTATCATCTTACTCTGTACTGCTATTATGTATGAACTCTGTTTTGAAATGGCATGAGCAGTTGAGAATAGTGTACACATGTGTTGTAATGGAAATTTCTTCAGACCAGGTACTCTGGATCAAAAGAGAGTGTGGTTCAGTTCTTCTTCTATCAACCCATCAGTCATCAGTGGAGACAAACAGAGTTCTTCCCCTGCACAGTGACGTGTGGAGGAGGTAAGTAACGTCAATTCTTCAGGAGTGATAACAGTTCAAGATTAAAATGAGCTGGTTTACAGCCTTTGTTCTGCATTTTTAGTGATTAGATGTTTGTGTTTCTCTGCACATTGGTAATTCCTCAGCAAAATAAACGAAAGAGTAGCAGCTAAGCAGGCTGGTAAAGCTGGTATCAGCATTGGGGTTTTTACATGTTGTTACTGGAAGTCATGTTTTTCCATAACAGATTTTTGTTTAAGTAAGAACATTGGCTAAGAAGTAAAAATGGAAAATTGCAACTCATAGTGAATATTTGGGAAAATTAGGCAAATAAATATGATGAGATTTTAAAATAAGAAAAATCAAGAGATTAAGAAGCATTTATTTCCTCAGTAGTATGCATGAGGGAGAGTTTTTGAACATTTAGTTGAGAAATTAGTTATACCGAAAGCAGAATAAGTAAATTGAATTTAAAGAACATCTGCTAGCAGTGCCTTTGACTGTCTGATCTTAGACATTTAGTCCTGATGGTGGCTAGAGCAGCACATGTGGTACCGTAGCATCTAATCCTGGTTTAAGCACACAGCTTAGATGAAGTGTAGCTTCACTCTGTTACAACTCATCCAGCCCAGCCCACTGCTTGTCATGTCTGATTCTGCAAAAAAAGTGTGAGCTCATGGTAGGAGGAGTGTTTGACACTGCAGATAGCAGTTTCCCTTCAGCTAGCATTTCCCAGGTCACCTGGAAAACAGACCAGGATGTTGGTGATACTGATGTAGGGATTTTCTGGAGAGTGCAAATATGGTTTAAATAGTTACTTGGGACATGAATAAAGAGAGTGAGAGATGTTTAAAGTACAAGCAGAGTCTGGGGATCTTTTGAAGGACCATCCGTTTTGGCACTTGCACCTCCCTGTAATCTGAAATGCAGACAATATATGGGTATGATAGGCAGTCCCACAGGAAACTACTGTATCTTACGAGAGACTTGGCCTCATGAAGTGTGATTCTTGCTGGAGTTGTGAGTGGCAATGCATATCCTCTGATGATTCCATCACACTGTGTTTATAATTTTTTTTCCTTAACTTGTCTGACAAGGAAAGAAGTATAAAGCATCACAGTTACTTTTGAGGACTGCATGTAAACACTGGATAGCTCAAGGGACATATTTACCTTCAAAGATATTGGCTCAAATCCAGCCTTATTCAGACTGCTGTTATGGTTTGAAAATTATAGCTACATGTCAATCTTTTTGAAATCATCCAGGGTGTTCAAAGCCCTCCTTTGTGGCTGCTTGCCTATAATATAAAACTGGTACCTTTATCAGAGAGGCTTGGCAGTCCTCAGGGAGGACAGGAACTGAAGAAGAGGAAAAAGGAGCTGCTCAGCCATGACAGTAGTAGTGTTAAGAACAGCATGTTACTGAGCATGCAGGGAAGATGTATTGCAGCTGCCTGGCTTTAACCTGTTATCTGAAAGTGGATTTAGTGTCCAGATTGTCTGCTTGGCGTCTGATACTGGCAGTAAAAGAAAAAGTTCCTCACGACAGAGATTTGGAATTAGTGCATTGCCATTCCTCACTTGGATGCTGCTTCTATCTTTAATTCTGTAATCTCCATGTGTTGGAAGGGGCATCTCAGAAAGCACAGTCAAGCTTCAGTGAACAGGAGTGCTTAAAAATTGTTTCTCTTGTTTGCAAGTGACATTTCTTCTGGGTCCTTTCAGTACTCACAAGAACTGAAACATAGATGCTGTGAGCACTGGAACTGCTTAGTTCTTTCTTTATGGTTATCACTCTCATGCATGATGACACTTTGGATCAGCCAAGAGACACACAACTGAAGCCACTGATACATGATACTTAACATTTTCAGTAGGCACTGGGACTTGTGCTGTTAGTTAGTTGACTTGGTTTGATTTTAATTCTTGTGGTCTAAAACTTTTTTTCTTTGCACATACCAGAACATCCTCCTCCTCTCCTCAGTTTAAGTCCAAGTAAGCTTTTTTGAATGGTTCTTTTTTTCTTAGCCAAAAAATAACCTAGTGGTTTATAAAACTCAGATCCATTCTTGCAACCAGTCTCCACACATATTTTATTATTTTTTTTCACCAAGTAGTTAGTTCAAGTCTTCTTTAGTTGGCTCTTCAACTCGGAATGTTCTTGAACCTATTTCTTGGTTTTCTGCAGTTCTTTAGCAATGTTTTTGGACCTCATCTTCAATTCCTCTGGCTTTCTGTCTCAAGTATTTATTTCTTTTAGCATGAATGACTGTGTAATGTAGCTCTCCAACGTACTGGTAACTCCTCCTTGGAGGAGAGAAGTTATAAACTGTGGAACATGTACTACAACCATATGGCTTCATAGTTTTGCCTTGTGACAGGTGAGCTGGTGCAGTACAAGTATTCCTGCATCACAAGGCAATATGTGTGCCTTTATTCTTAGAATATTAGTAGAATAAAGAGCTGGAAGCTCATCTACTGTTAAGACAGGTTAATATAATTGCTGTGCTGAATTTCCTTAAATAAAGGTCTGCTTGTGCATTTTCTGCTCAGTGTTTCATTCTTTAAAAGCAAACCAAAAAACAGTAAGACAGAAAATTAATTCCATGGGGAGATAAGGCTGTTTTACTTTCTCTCCATTTCAAAAATTAACTTTGCTTCTGCACTAGGTTATCAGCTCAATTCAGCTGAATGTGTGGACATTCGTTTGAAGCGTGTTGTTCCTGACCACTACTGTCATTATCATCCAGAAAACAAGAAACCAAAGCCCAAGCTGAAAGAATGCAACATGGATCCCTGCCCTTCTAGGTCTGTATGGCAAATAAATCTGTGTATGACACAGGCAGTTAATAAGGAAGAAGGAACTGTATTTACTTAATTTCAATTCTTTTTGTCTTTAAGGTTACTTAATCTTGGTTGGTTATTGCATGTGTTAAAGGCTGATACCTCTGCCAGTAGATTTGTGGCACTTCAGTGTTGCAGAAGAGAAGATTTTGCTTATACAGAGATACTGTAAATATCAGTTTGTTCAAGGGCTAATTCTGCTTTGTCTGTTGCTGAGTAGTAGAGCACTAGTATGAGGATCTTGTGAGGTTGTGTGAGGAGGACAGAGGGTTTGCCTACTTCTGGATTTATTGATGCTGCCATCTCAACAGCCAGACAGAAGCTCCAGTCAGTGCAAGTTTTGCATATAGTTTAACTTGGTTTATTTATTTACCTACCATAAAAGTTTGATTTTTCAGTGGTACTGTATTGTTGGCAATTTAATAATTAAAGCTTGGGTCTATTTGTTTGGGTTTTTTAAAACTAGGCATTGAAAAAAAAAAAAAATTCAAAGTAAATATCCTTGTGGTACAAATGCCACAGGATATTGATGCCAAATTGTAAAGGCTATAGTACACATAAATTGTATTGAATTGCACTACGGTATTTCAAACTAACTTTTGGATTGTCTGGTGAGGTTTCCTGGCTGTGCTAAAGAATCTTAAAATAACATCACAGTATCAAGTCCCAGAACCTCACATTAATATGCCAGCTGGCTGAGCTAGAGTTATACGCAAGAAAAGGAAACACTCTCAATGGATTTCATTTCCTATAGCTAAACTGTCCATTTCCTTTCGTTCCTGTTGGACGTAATTGTTGATAGTGACCTCTAACAGTTATAGATGTGCAGACTTTCAAGAGTTTTTCCTGGAGAGCTGATCACTGTACGAAGTGGAAAGACTTCACTAATGCTTGATGGCAATGGGTGCCAAATGTTCCAAAGCTGAATGAGAAAATTAGGGGAAAAAAAAGGCGTAATTATATTTTATCTTGCAAATTTAGTTTATACAGCCAGGAAAAGGAAAGTACTACTGGATATAATACCATATTTCCTAGCACTGAAAGTAAGGCTTTATGCTTGCTCTGTGCTATGCAGTTCAAATAAACAGCTCTAGAAGGGACCTAAGCAGCGTTCAAGACCTATCTAGGATGAATCCTGTCATGCATTTATTTCACTGGCACTCGTGTCCCTCAGCAGTCTTTGTTACAGATACAAGTAAGTGAGTATTTTTTTGTTAATGAAGTCACACAGACCTAAAGGGTCACCGATAATAAATTTCTCTGCTGGAGGCTTGCTCATTTAATATTTTATGGTGGTATAAAATAGAGAAGCTGTATGGTGAATAGTTCTTTATCCATGCAGAAAAGGTAAGATTATACAAGTCATAAGGTTTGCCATAATGCTCATGTGTAATGAAGTAAGATTCCTGCATTTCACATTGGGAAATGCTTACTTCAAGCGTGATCACATAAATGTACTTGATGTACAGTCTTGGGTATGAGAAATAATGATGCAATATTTATTTTTTTTGACAGTGATGGATTTAAAGAAATCATGCCCTATGATCACTTCCAGCCACTTCCTCGGTATGTATAATCAGGGTAGCATATGTGTCAGCTTTAGCACATTTTCACTGCAAATACACCATTTCAGTACTAAGATAATGGAACATATTTGGATTTTTTTTTCTATACAGGAGGGTAAATTTACAACAGTCCTGTAAACATCTCTGAAGCTTGTGATTTATTTTAGTGTGCTCTGGATGATTAGCTTAACAGTCAGAGGTTAATATGCTCTTCTTGAAAATACCAATGTGAAGCCTTTAAAATAAACAGTTGTCCCCCTCAGCCTTCTCTGGCTGTAGTGCTGAGAAGAGCATCATCTTTAAATGGCATATGTGAATTCTTGTGTTGAAAGATTTTTCTTTTGACAGTGTATGAGATTTTATAGAACAGATCTTGCTATGTACAGGATTCTGGGAATTCTTTTTCTCTTGAGAGGTCTGATCCTTCTCTTTAGATCTACAGTCTTATTTATTGACATCAAAGATGACATGTCACTTTCAAGATACCAAATTGTTGGAATATATGTTTTCTTAAATTATATCATCAGAGAACAGTTTGTAACTTTTTTTTTCTTTTTACACCTTTATCAATTACAAGGATTTAAAATTTCTCAGAAACCCTTAGATGCCTTATAAAGAATGTTAGGATTAAACAGTATTGAGCCACATTTGCTTTTAATATAAAGAATTATAGTTGATGAGTTAGTTGCATGTTTATCTGAGTTGAACCTCTGCTTTATTATGTCATGTAATGAATAATGTGTATTTTTCTAAAGAAGTAAAGATATGAAGTAATAAGAATGAAATCATAGACTTGCACAGCTCAGTGGAGCTACTGATTACAGCTTATATAAATGTCATAGTTTATTTCTGTAGCAATTTTTCCTTGTGGATCTGCTGTCCTGTTCTTTGGCTTTCATGTATAGATGGGGATTTTTTTTTTCTCTACAGCTTTATCCTGTAGAGTTCTCTAATTATATTCTGTGTCTCTCCCTTTCCATTTCTTCTGCCAATGCTTTTGTACTTCAGATATCTCCTGGAACTCAGCTTAATGTATTTACAGGAGTATTTCATCTTCTGAACCACTTAGGGCTTGGAGACCACTAGGAAGAGAAATTTAATCCCCCTTTCTGTGCTTTACTGTGCTCAGCACGTTTGCATGACACTGTGGTCAGATAGATTATGTCTGTGATAAAGCTCTGGGCAGGTTCTCTTGTTTCAAACCCTAAGAACTGCAGACAGAGGCCCACCTCATTTCAGCACCTCGGTGTGTTCTGTCAGAAAGTATCATGGTCTTCCTGGGTGATGCTTCAGAGTAAGGAGTGTAAAACAGCAGGCAGCCAAGCAGGGCTCAGAGCTGGTGCCAGCAGGAAGGAGAGAGGAAATGGGCTCTGTTGTACTGGGAGGGCTCGTAAGGAAACACCAAAAAGATGTAGAAACACCTTTTCTTGCAGGAATTGCTGAAGGAAAACAGCAGCTGAAAGTTGGTTTACCTGTATCAGGAGATGACTCTGGTCCAGTGTGGATGCAAGCCTTGCTTCAGTGCTGCAGGACTTGTCTGTGCTGTTGCCTGGCAGGGAACTGGAATGCATTACCCTGTGCTGGCTCTGCTTTCTTTTCTTACCTGTTTCTTGTGTGCTGACCCAGGATTGTTCTTGCAAAGCAGATGGAAAACCAAAATACTGGATGTGTACTGGAGCAAAGCTGTACAGACTCCTTCACCTCTGCCAGCAGTCCCACATCACACCTCCTACATAACACGAGGGCCATGTGGAGGCTGCCCTGCAGTCCTGTGGTGTTCACCGCGCTCTCCCATTCGCACGAGGAAGCTGTGGGAAAGTCGTGGTGCACACCACAAGATCTTGAAAGAGTTCTCGTGTGGCTAGAGTTGTAAATGCCCCTCTGAAATATTTTTACAGATGGAGAATTCTTTTGAAATAAATAGAAAAATTTCCCAGGATGAAAATTTTCTTTTAAAGCTTTTGGAATGCCTCCATTTATTTCAGACTTGTTGGACTGCTGAGGATCCCTTGACAGCTGTGGGTTCTGGAAAGTATCTCCTTGACTGCTTGCCCAAGACCCCCCTTTTCCCCAGTAGCCATGGACCTCACTCCATCTTGAAAATGCTTGTGGGAGTATGGGATCTGGAGTGTGTTTGAAACTGATGAGATAAAGAAAAACAACTATAAAGCTTCATGCTATAAACACTTTCAAACCTTATGCTACATACAGCACAGTGAGCCTTTCATATATAAATCAACGAGCTGCTAATTCATTAGATAGTTAATTGCTCTTTAGTTCCTGATTTTTTTAAATAAAATTAGTTAACACTGGCCATTCATTAAAGTCAAAGAAGAGTATAGCTCTTGCTCTTCAAATGTGTTTTGTTATGATACTATGATATGATGATATCAGTATCTGAGCACACAGCTTTATTCAGAGTGCTTTTGAGTATAGACTCCATAGTTAATGTCCCATGGCTTGCTCTGTGTTTCATACTCATTCTTCTATTCAGCTTAAGCATAATTAATATGTTTTTGTGGGCAGCTTAATGAATTGCTTAAAATAGGAAGTGTCCTTAATTTACCTGCTGCATCATAAAAAGTAGATTGCTTAAATTTACCCTTGTAAATAGGCCTTTGCTTCATTGAGTCTGATATTATGACTTCCTTTATGATAGCCAAGTTAATTACGCTTGATTAATTTACTTTGGTGGGATATTGTAGTACTTGCTGAGGCCCTTGTTCAGAAGAGATATAACTACTTTGGTGATTCTTTCTGAGCCTCTGCAGGAATAGAGATAAGGTTTAACTAAGAAGACATTGATGAGCCTTAAGATGTACTGCAGGATTCAGTCATTTCTAAGGGCTTGGCTTTCATTCAGGAGGGTGATGGAAAGAAAGCAAGAAATAGGAGGCAAAGGGTGAGGAGATATTGTGTGTGGGTCACTGGAACCACAAAAAGACAAAAGCTTTGATAGAAGGTTGTTACCTCTAAATGTGACAGGAGCAGGACATTATTGAAATTAGGGTTTTTTGAGAGGTGATTGCTTAAATGTGCATTCATGCTAAAAGGTGAATGAAATTGAATTTGCACCCATGTTATTCTCACTTCAGATGATGCAACATTTTCCATATTTATTGTAGTTAGGTTTAAGATTGTAAATAGATGTGCATTTGGAGGATATTTCTTCCCAGCAGTTTATTATCTCTCTGTTGGAGGCTACTACCCTAGAGCTCTGCTGATTCACAGGCTTTTCTTAATCCTAAATTTTCCTTAATCTGTGCATTGCCCTGCTGTAGGAGCAATCAGCTGAGTTAGCCAAAGCAGCTGAGATGGATGAGCAGCTGCTTTTTGCTCCAAGCAAGCTGGAAAGTGTGAATACAAGGTCGTTCAATGGCATTTTAATGAGGGTGGAAAACTCTTGTAGAACTGCAGTCGTGGCCAGCCAAATGGTACCTGCCACAATTTAATTTCATCACAGTCCTTATAGGTGAAGTTAGTTTGGTATGAAATGGCTGGGTTGACCCAAATTATTAGAAAACCCATAAAAATTCCTTCAGGAGCATATTTTTAAGTGTAATCTGAGTGATGGGAGCAGTGATGAGCCTGTAAGTAATAACACCCTCAGTCAGGACAGCCAGATTTGTCTTTGTCTTTCAGACTTCACAGGATCTTAAATACAGGGGCTTCTTGGTCTCTGACAATGGTAATAAGTGTCTATGTGATCATGTAAATTAATGATCAAAAATATTCTGTTTAGGTGATTTAGACTATTTGAGAGTAAATTCATTCTAGTAATCAAACTCGGTATATTCACTGTTTCTAACTTATGTATGAGAATAAGAATTTCAATTATGTTTAGAAATATACTTACATTTGCAGTTCTGCTTCTGATTTTGCACATGAATTTAAGCCTTGAATAATGCAAGATAGGTCTGTAAGCCAGTGCTTTTGCATGTGGTTAGAATCCAGCAACCAAACTACCAGTGAGCTTTAACTGACACTAAGGTTGGACTCAATATTTTGCATTTTTAATAGAGGGTAGTGGAATAAGAAAGAGCTTTATGAGGTTTCTTTTCCAGGTGGGAACATAACCCGTGGACTGCGTGTTCGGTTTCCTGTGGAGGTGGTATTCAGAGGAGAAGTTTTGTGTGTGTGGAGGAGACCATTCACGGAGAGATACTGCAAGTGGAGGAATGGAAATGCATGTATGCCCCAAAGCCCAAAGTCATTCAGACCTGCAATCTGTTTGATTGTCCTAAATGGGTGGCAATGGAGTGGTCTCAAGTAAGTTAAGAAGTAATTTGGACCTTCAGTCTTTTTTTCTAAAGAAAGCCTCTGGTCTTGTCTTACCATGTATTTATTAGCACAAGACTGTTAGAAAAGTATAGCCCTGAAAGATAATCAATAGTACTGGGTTTAGTTTGCTCTAAGCAGTTGTGCCTGATAATCAAAACATTAATGTGTCTGTGTGGAGACAAATGCATGTAGAATTCTTTGTGCTGGTTAAATTCCTGCTTTGCATGGAAGAGAAGTTAGAGACAGAGGTCAGGCCCCTTTGCAGTCAGGTCATTTATGTCTCAGTTCTTGATAAATGTAGTATTTCACTGGCTGTAATAGTTAAAGGCATGTCTGTCTCAGGGTCTGGCAAGTCTGCAAGGGTGATTTTCCAGCATTCTTACCTTTCATTATAGTAACAATAGCATCAGCCAGCTTCTCCTGGCTGTAGTTATCCGATACAGTCAGATAGGTCAGCACTCCTGTAATTCCTTAGTTCATCTGGATGACATCAGTGACACAAGAGTGTAGAAAATGCAGCTCCCCTGACCTAGCCTTAACTGAAAATCACCGCAGTGAGACAGTGCATTCTCAGTGCATAGCCACTTCTGTTTCAGACTGCTGCCAATCAGATAAGCTTCACAGAACCCCAAGAAATCACTTGCATTCCCAACACTTAGACTTTTATTCTAGCATCAACCTTTTCCTTGCCCACCTAGCAATGCAGGGACAAAGTCGTACGTCTCTGTGGGAGAACTTTAGCGAACACCTCACTGTTGCCCGTGCCATCCTGTGAGCAGTGTGTGCAGGTGCAGTAGAGCAGCAGGGTGAGCTGGCTGTGCTGTCTCCTGCAGTGCACCGTGACCTGTGGCCGTGGGCTGCGCTACCGCGTCGTGCTGTGCATCGACCACCGCGGGCAGCACGTCGGGGGCTGCAATCCACAACTCAAACTGCACATAAAAGAGGAGTGCATCGTGCCAATACCGTGTTACAAGCCAAAAGGTAACTGGAATTTTGTCTGGGTCTGTTATTGTTTTACATTTTTGTTCAGAGTATTAAAAGCCCCTGGTAACCTTTTTCAGAAATGCCAGAAGCTGGAATTTACTAGGACTTTTTTCAGTTTTGGCAGAAACAAGCACTTTAATTATTGGTGCTAGGAAAAGTGCCCTGCTGATATTTTTTGCTGATAATGTGGCCAGACTGTCATGAGGTGAGTGTGCCAACTAAATCTATATAGTCTGGTCAAATTGGGAATACCAGAATAAATGACGTTAACACAGGGAGGAAGAGTGGATCAGTAACACGAAATGGGAATGAAACTCCATGTGACACTTGGGATGCTCTTGTTTACTTTCATTAAATGTGTCAGCATTCTCAGTGTGACTCAGCAGCTCATTAAGTTATATTCAAACTACTTTCCTTTTTCCTTCTCCAGTTCTGCATATTTAAAACAAAGAATGGAGCTCAAAGAGCATGATGAAGCTTTCTAGTAAATTTTATTTTATTATCCTGTACATCTACAAAAGCGTTTGATCAATAAACAATGTAAACTGTGAAGTTCTGAGGTGACTAATGCTAACATCTACATACTGCTTTGATTTTGGAGAAATTACTGAATGTTTTGGGTTTTTTTCCTCTACCAGAAAAAAGTCCTGTGGAAGCAAAATTGCCATGGTTTAAACAGGCCCATGGAATGGAAGAGACCATAACAGTCTCAGAAGAGCCAACGTAAGTACACTGCCTTTTACAGTGAAGAAACATTTCCAGTGTGTTTTGCAGATCTCTGCAATGATTGTTGCTGTGCAGTTTGCTTTGACAGTTGGCCCTCCATGGGTGATGAGTCCTGTGGTGAGCTGTTCCTGATTTTACATCTCAATAACTTTGCTTCTGGAGCTCCCGTTCTGGATGACAGAGCTACACTATTACAGTGCCCCTATATAATTCAGGAATTCAAAGGGGTCTTGATTTAGCCTAATTATGCCCTAATTAATGCATGTGGAGATGCTTCAGCAGAAATAAATTAAATAGCTTTAGTTTTATCCTGGTCATAGCTGTTACCTCAAGAATGTAGTGGTAGTATTAAAGCTGAAGAGGTGCTTTGTAGGGTTGCCAGGATTTCCTTGGGGGGTGAGACCAATGCATAAAGTGAGAAAAAGCTGCTGATCTCTGTGCTTAGCCGCATCTATGGGGGTAAGTTGTGCTATTTTACATGTGTATATGTGTGAAATAACATCTGGATTTTGTGAGTCCTCTTAAAAACTGATGAGGTTAAGCCTTGCAAGTCCCGGGGATGAAAGCTTAACTTAAATCCAGCTATACTTGTTCCTGACCCTTGTATGTTAGGGCACCCACACAATTCTTTATTTCCCCTGTGTACATTTCATACACACACACATACACACACATTTATATGTGTAATATATTCAATATATAGGCATTAAAGTATTTAAATTTCTAAAAAGTATTAACTTTGTATACAGTGAGATTTTCAACAGTATTTTATTGTGCTTTGCTGAATTCTGCACTCTTTTGTAGTAAAGTCAGCTTGAAATCATTTAGATGAGCTTAATGAAGTTGGGATTTATATTGCTCTGATAGTGGAGTGTACCTTATGCTTATTTTTCTTCTTCCATCAAGCTATTCCTGATTTTTGGCACCCATGCAGCAACAGGTGTGACCATGAGTAATAAAATCTTTACACCTGCAATGACTCACAGAAGAAACTTCTTGCCAAACAGGTGTTTATGTAGTTATGGTGACTGTAGTTTAAAATTTTATTGCTCTAGCCTCTCAAGTCAAGTGTCAACCTACTGTCAGTGGTTATTTCACTCTCTGAATAAGTGGCCCTGAATTCAGGCAGGGTAGTAGCAAAGATACAAAAACAAAGTGTGATTGTCAAAGGGGGATGATGCAATCAAATGTGTCTCTTAAGTGTCAGAATAGCAGAATGAAGGTATATGAGGTCACTTCTAGAGAGGATTCAGCATGAAGCTATAAAGAAAATTATCTCTAGTATTAAAAAATCCTGCTGTGGCAACCATGAGCTAATGCAGTTTCTGGGTTTTTAGGATCCTTCAGCATCAGTCTGACAGAACAGTCAGGGAGGACGGAATTGCTGGTTCAGGGGATATGCAGAATTTAACCCAGCTGAGCTGGAAACTTTGTCATGGGCTGCCTTGTGCCTTGTCCTGACAGCAACAGCAGTTATTCATTCCTCCCAGCTGTGACCCATATATTCCACTGTGGCCTTTTTCTTCTCCACTTGACTCTGGAGGCTTAGATGGTTTTCATCTTTGATTCATGAGCCTCATGCTGTCCTTAGACTTTCCTTCACAGTTTCCAGAAGCACCTTCACCTAAGTCTGAAAGGTTTCTCCAGCCACCTCTTGCTGATGACTCCCCTCTGTGCTGGGGGGCTGTGCCTCCACTCTCCTGGGACCCAGCTCTAACACTGTAGCCACATTCCCCATTAGTTTCATTTTACTGTCTTGTGCTGCCAACTGCTCTCTCTTTAGTCTTCTAAGGAAGGTGACAGGTAAGGAGAAATGACAAACAAGTGATGCCTGACTTCATTCCTTTTTGTAGATTGTCTGTTGGTCATGTGGATAATAATGGTTTGCAATCAGAGAATTTCTCCATCAGTGCTTTAAACCTCATGCCCAAACTGCTCTGGTCCCTTCCAGCTAGAGTCAGATTTTTTGGGTCAGGGATTAAGATTTAAAAAGAATCTGTGACAATAAATTGTTCCTTCTCCCAGAATAAATTATAACAAAATTTCCCTCTTGTTCAGATCTGATTGTTTTCTGTAATTTAGACATGGCACAGTGATAACTCATAGCCCACCCTTGCCTAGCAGGACACTTATGATTTCCTTGGTGAAATGCCATCACTTTTAATTTAAGTTATTCTGTTGTCATCCAAATTTAAACCACAATATGAAGTCTCAACTTCTAATCCATCCTTTTCTGACAACTTTCTCTTTATGTTTTTGTGTGATATTTTAGTTGATAATGAATAAGAGAATAAATGCAGCTGTGTTTTAGAGCCCAAAGTGATGCATATGCCAAAAGTAGCTTGTGGAAGATAAATAGTTCTGCCTCTGTGGTCTACCACGGCTGGTGTCCTGAATTTACATAGAGGGGCAATGTTCAAAAGCTTCTTTTTTCATTATTATTAGCAAAATAAAAAATGACTGTCCTTAAAGTGAGGCCAAGAAAAATGTACATCTGACCTTTTTAGTTGTGGAAATGTGATGACAGTTGATACCAATCATTATTTTAAATGTTCTTCCCTTGAGCCTTCTTAATTACAGGGGGATTCGCAGAGAAGCTCCAGCAAGTTTTTACATCCTTTTTATTACTTGTAAGTTAAAGAAATAGGCACCTCAGCTGCCTTTCTCTGTCATTGCTTAGGGAAAACCAAAAATACTTTTAAAAACATATATTTTTTCAGCAATATGAGCTAAGAAGTGATGTGAAATGCAGTGTTTCTCATGGAAGTTCTGCTCACTAACAGCCAACATTTTAGATGCCTCTTTAGACTTTTATCCAGGACCTTGGTGCATTAGGACTGGACTGGAAATATTGCTAGAGCAGCCTATTTTTTTTCATTATTTAGGCATTTCCTGTCTTAACTGAAAGCAAGAAAATGGTCATGAGGAAAATAAAAAACTGACACCATGTTCTCCAAGTCTTTAGCAAGCTGCAGAGGACTGCACTGAGTTTAGTTTTCAGTTCAGATTTGATTTGGTTGAGTTGGACTGCTCTGTCCCAGTTTTGTCATCAGTAGTTTAGGTCACTGCTTCATTTCCCAGGTCATCCTACACTTGCTTTTACAGCATGTGCCAGGTGAATGCACATTTCCATTAGTGCTGGACTGATAACAGTGCAGCATGGACATGCCCTCTGCTGCAGCTGTACTGTCTTCATTATTTATACCTGCTCAGATGAGTATAGGAGCAATTTAGTTTAATGTAGCATTGAGAAGAATGACTGGGTAAAAATTCTGATTATAAAAAGTTGTACCTGCTCAAATTTGCATTTTCCATTTTTTAAAAAAAAAAAGAGGAGTCTTGTCTATGTACTTAAAGACCTCAGAGAATTTTCAGTTACCACTATCCTGTCCATTATAATTTGCTGATGATCTACAAAGGATTGTGGTACAAGTACTTTGATGCCCCTTAATCCTGACCTGAGATGACTCTGAGTGTGTGCCCAAGACAGACTGAGTTTACTTCAGGGAAGTATTGTGTCCAAAGCATTACCATGTGTATGAATACCTCACATCTGAGGCTGATGGAGTTTGCTTTAATGACCTGTCACAGGCTTTGGTTTTGCATGTTCAAGATAAAGTAAAAATAAAAAAAGCCCCATCTGCCTGAGCTCAAAATGTAGATAAAAATCAGCTCTCTCAGTGTTCAGTCAGTTCCTTGCTCTGCTTTTAGCAGTCTCCACTGGCATCTGTTGAAGGTACTTAGTGTGACTTGAACATGATCATCCTTGGAGAAGTTTTATAGTTTAGGATTTCAGTAGGTAAATAGTCACATGACAGGTTTAGCAAATGCCAAGGTACAATAAAAAGTATTTTTTCTGTTCATTTTTATCTTGCACTTCACTGAAAAAATACCAGACACTAATATTCAACACAAAAACCTCAATTCTAATGTAGCCTAGCTATAAGTCAAAGAAAAAAATGCTTAGAATTTTCTGATTTTCTTTATAAATCAGTTGGTTGCTAAGTGAAATGATTTCTGTGGTTCAAAATTTCCTTTAATTTATACAAGATTTCAAAAGAATGTTTTTGAAATACATTATTTTTTAGAATGTTTAAATGCACTCAACTAACAGTACACTAACATCTGGCATGACGCTGTCATGCTTTTATCAAAAGAAGTTAGTACTTTCAGACTATAAACTTAGGTATGGTTAGAAGACCAACCAAATATTTTCAGCTATAAATGTCCATCCATTTTATTTTTCCAATTAGGTACATAAGTATAAATGGACCTAATTTTTTATTTTTTTTTAACACAGAAGAAGAAAGTAATCATTCTGTTAAGCCTATGCAAACTGGCCTTGATCCAATAAAGCACTTAAGCACAAGTTTCCCTCTGAACACATTGACATCCTGTTGACTTCAAAGCACAGCTAACATGCTTAAGTTAGGCTCATCCTTCAGCATTTCATTGGATGAGGGTGATCTTGCCACCCTAGGTAGTTTGCATGGCTGTCTGAAAAGACTGTGAGCTCTGATGTTCCAGGATTAAGCTCATTCTGCCTGTTGGGGTAAGAGGAAGCCTTCCTTTGCAGCTGTTCCCACAGAATGGTCATTAGAATTTATATCAGAAGCATCTGGACATTGGCTCCCACCAGCTGTGCCATCGGACTCAGCGGGCTGTTAGATTGTTCCTGACCTGGCATTTGCTCAGATTTGATCACTGTAGGACACAGCCATCCATTGTTTAACAGTATCTTCCAATAAAAATCAATCTGGCCATGTTGGAAGGTGCTCAGACTTGTGAAGGGATGAGCACTGGGAGTTCTCGGTGTCAGGAGGAGCTGGGGATAGTGCGCCTTTTCCTGAAGTCTGTTGTGAGCTCTAGCAAAAATTCTGAAACAGTTCAAGGAAGTTTTGGTGGGCTTAGATATATTTATCTTTGTAGCAGAGCTGTAAAGCTATTTCATTGACATCTCCTTAAAGAATAACCAGTTAATCTTTTAACCTCTGTTGGAAATGGGAGTACTCTTTTCCACAGGAAAAAGTCTCTTTTGGGGTCTGTCCCAGTCATGGCCTGGGTGACTATCCCAAGGACTGACTTAGGGTATCCTTGCAGGTTATCCAGCCTTCTATTCTTCTATTAGATTCTTCCTCTGTGTATACTGGCAAGAAATTATTGGCAAGATGATAAACTGCACAGAATCAAACCACACTGTTGATATTTTTCTGTGCTTACTGTGTATGCAGTGTGTAAATACTGATTTTTGTCTTACACAACTGTTCTTTTGTTTGTAAGGGCAGTTTTCCTGCAGTAAGGGAATAATAATTCTTTACCCAAGATAAGGGCCAAATCTTTGAATCCTAATTTGGATCTTTCTTTCCAAACATTGATCAAATTATCCTCCTGCTATTGGTCAAATATCTCCTGCTGGTGTTTTGATCATCAGCTACATTTGGACACATAATAAAGAGCAACTGCAACCTTTTCATGGGGGAAAAAAGTTCTAGGAAATTCTGTATTTGATTTATTATAAAGTACCCCCCAGAGTCACACAGGATGACTTTATTAATGAAATTCAACCCCTTGGCTCTAGTGCTATTTTGAAAATTACTATCAGGTATTAATGTGACCCTCAAAGTCAGAGAATATTATAACAAATTCATGACCTGTAAAACAAGATTTTACTGTAGTTCGTTAGGATCATAAATGCTTTCTAATAAAAATGATAAACTGTAGCCTGGTAGACCTCTTTATTGAAGATGAGAGGCTGCTTGCAGGACTGAATCTGAAGAGAGCCTGCAGTGGTGTGCATTGGATATGGTTCCATTTGAAAAGTGCTTCTCTTCTCTCTGGTTGCTGATTATTAGTATGAAATAAGGTGAGGACCTCTCAGATTTAAGCAGATTGCAAATATACTTTTGGCATATGCCCAAGTCTGTGTACCTGGGGAGCTATTTTATGTTGTATGGATACATCTTCCTTGAGTCTCTTCTTTTTTCACTGCTGGAGAAGACTGAGAGAAGATTTAGGTGTTTTTCTTTTCCCTCAGAAAAGGGTACAGCTTTCCCTGTTCCCCGTGATTCTTTCTCCTCTTCTCCTACATCTTCTTGTGTGAGTTTTGCTAAATGGTCTGGGATGTGAGAGTCAAGTGAGCGACTTAAGATACTTGATTATGCATTCTATTTAAGCGTCAGTATTATGTATTGTCTGCTCTGTGTATAAACACACATTTATGTGTGTTGGCTGTGCTTTAGCTGTGCACAGGCAGACACATTACATGGAATAAATGACAGTGCTGTGATGATCTGCAGGTTTATCCCTGAGCCCTGGTCTCCGTGCAGTGCCACATGTGGCAGTGGCATCCAGGTGCGAGAGGTGAAGTGCCGGATTCTTCTCGCGTTTACTCAGACCGAGGTTGAGCTGCCTGAGGAGGAATGTGAAGATGAGAAGCCAGCCACAGAACGAGTCTGTCACCAGGTGTCCTGTGACAGTGATCCTGTCCCCTACACACCAGAATTCCCTCATGCTGAAGATGGCAGTGTGATTTATGACTGGGAATATATTGGGTTCACTCCATGTTCAGCCACGTGTCTTGGAGGTACCTTTTATTTTTTCTTAATTTATCCTGTGTTGTAAGAATTTGGCATTGTTTGGCATTGTTGCATCTCCTGTTAGCACTGCCCTAAAGTAACTATGTTGATCTGTAGGAAAACCCACAGCTACAAGCTTTAACATATTTTTGGCTATCAATAGAGCATTTCAAACCACTTTCTTTCCTTCAGCAAACAGTCACTGGGTTAAGTAAGGTGCAGGAAGTTGATACAGCAACTTGCTTTAACCTTGCTGCTGCAGGAGTGCCAGGCCGTCTGTGGTACCACTGCATTTGATGCATCAGTGGTGGAAGTGTTTAGATGAGCTACCTTTTTCTAGGAACCAAAATTGTGTGATTTCAGAGTAAAAATTCCCGTGCTTATTCCTTTTCTTCCAAAATGCTGCCGTTTTCTGCCGAACAGTACGAATACAGAGCTGTAATTAGGGAGACTTGCTTCCAGCCCGGCCGGCGTGAAGATCAAACGGGAGCTGGTTTGGGTCTGGGTGCACTGTATCACTGCAAAGGAACTCTGTGCCATACATCTGTCTGCAAGTAGTTAGGCACATTCCTTCTTGGATGTAATCGAATCTCCCTGTCGTAGTAAGTACATGTTACCAGACAAGGCTGCTGGTGTTGCTACTACTTACTGTACTTTGGGACTGAGCACAAGTGAGTTATGAAGTGTTAAGTGGAGGCAGTGGAATTGTGAACACACCTATATATGACAGGATTGCTGACATCAGTGGGAAGTGAAGACAGTTGTACCCATAGAAGAATTAAAAAATGTAGGAAAAAGGGAAAACAGAAACAATTGGAAGTGGAGAGCGAGATAGAGCTTGCAGACAGCAGCCTGCTTTGTGCTATTCACCAGCTCAAAGCTGGAAGACAGAAGCTGGGAGGGATGCCCTCAGCAGGATGGTAAGTGACTGATAGTTCCTCCTTTATCATTTAACACTGCTGCTTACCGAGGGGGTTGCTCCACAGGAATAGCAGCACCTGTGATCACAAAAGCTGGAACATCCCATTCCCTGCAGTGGGCATCAAGACTGACTAGGGAGGAGAGACTGTAGTCCAAGTATGTTTGTAGAAGCATGAGATGGTAGTGACAGCTATTGTGGCTGAGTGTCTGTTTCCTATTTTAATAAGAGAAATGTTTTCAGAAATAAGGAAATTGTACTGCAAAGCAAAAGAAAACTTTCATTATTTCTAAATCTGTAGTTCTGGTATCTCAACTGATTTTTGTAGCATACAACCATTTTCTTGCCATCTTAAATCCACTTTACTGATTTTTAGCCAATGTCATTGCCAGAGGTGTTCTAAAAGCCCAGGGTTTTTGAATTTTGAGGATATCATGAGATAAGTAGTCTGAAATAATCTCTAGTCTTTGCCTGCTATTTCACATGTACATGTTTGCATTCTGCATCTTCAAGGGTGTGTTTGTCCTTGCAAAATCATCCCCATAGAAATTGCACTAGGTGTGCAGGCTGATGGTAATTTAAGGAGCCTGCACTAAACACAGCAGTTTGATTGGAAGGAACTTCAGAATGACTGATGAGCAGAATCTCATGTTCAGCTTAATGTTGTTCCTGAGGGAGCCAAGTATGAATTCTGTTGTTGACTTCTGACCCTTTCACGGATTTGTGAGGTTCCCTGACCCAGAATTGTCCTATAAGGTGTTCAAGTAATCTAACAATTTTTTTGCTATGCAGTAGAAATTACTCACTTGAAGAAGTTTGAAAGAAAATATCTGTTTGTGTTTTTAAGACTTCTGTGGTATCATTGGTACTGTGTCTAGACATTTTCCTTACATGATGCTCCTGGGAAATGTGGGAAGTTGTCAGGGTATTTTATCAATGAGCAGCTTCAGAAGCCCCCATGTTGCTGTGCTAGTTAGGTGATTTTTCCTTTCTATCAGCTCTGGTTTTCTGGCTGCCTTGGCAAAGGCTTTCAAACAGACCAAAAATTACCTGCCGATAAATAGTTTTAAGGGAACCAGACATCTCTTCTGTTTCCAACTCACTGCAATGTACTAACTAATGATCTCACTGTCTACTATTTTTCCATTGTGTAGTTCAAAGGAGCTGATCCATTTCTGCTAAGTTTTATGTTCAAATCTCATTTCAATTAGATGAACTCTTTCATTATAAGAAATAAATGTTGTCTGAGTTTGGAATAACCCAGTGCAATGTAAATTATATTAGGTACTTTTTCTCTAGTATGTATGCATCTAGCAGTGGCTATTAAAACAAATTCCTGTGGATTTCTGTATCCTCGGAACTCCCTACCCCCGTTTCTTACTGCTTAACTCTTTCTGAATGAGGGAAAATTCTGCAGGGTCTAAGTAGGCTGGAAGCTTTTATAGCCACTATTTGAGCAAAGTCCGAATCTCTCTTTCAGAGCTTGTCACTTGCACCTTTTTTTTAATCCTCACACAGACTAGACTTGTAATTCAGTCTCCTCTGGTCCCTCTGCAAAGCAGATGAAAAAATGCAGATGGAAACATTGGGTTTTTTTGGGTATTAGGCTTACAAAGGGTGATCTGCAAGGCATTATCTAAACCTCATCTTTCCAGTTCTAGAGCAGCAGTCCCACCAGTCTGGGGTCACTTGTGTGCTTTCTGCACCAAACCTCTGTGCCTTCCCACACAGCATGTGAAGAGCCAAACTAGTTGAGGTTTTGAGAGCAGCTGAGTTGTTTTATGCCTCTTAGCATAATTAATGCTTCCTTCATCAGTCTTTCCATGAGTGTAAATAAAAGTTGTGGAGGCCTGTTAGTCATAGGCAGACATCACCTTTAATACCCGTAGGAAGCTCTGTAACCAGTCTGAAATCTAAAGATCTGGTTTTTTATTCAGTGCCTGAAGAAATCCCAAACTGAAAACAAGCCAGCTGTGTGCTTGGGGATCACAAAATTTGCCTTCATTTTCCCTGAATGTTTTTTGGGTTTCTTTGCTTTTGTTTTTGTTTTCTTTTAAATCTGAAAGATCTAATTTCTTCTAAAGAACTCTGGCCACCATGTGAGAGTCCCAGCTGTAAATTCAATTTACATAATATCATCAGTTGGGAATCAATGATCATTATGAGAAAGAAGAATATGCCTGAAGAGAAATGGTTTTTTTGCAATCTATAGCATTTCTTTAGTCTTGTCAATCATTTAACTACTCAACAATATTTTAAAGGGATGTTTTTATTTTAAAAATCACTGAACATTTTCTTGTTTAAATATACCTTTATTTGTAAGAGGCAGATTTTGGTTGTTAAATGCTATTATTATTATTCTTATTATTATTATTATTATTATTAATATTAATATTTACATCCCATATGCTTCAAAACCACCTAAAGTCATTACATTGGCCTAAAAATGATGAGATTAAGCAATAAATAACATATGCACTTCCTGTTATTTCCTCTATAGCCTCTGTGGCTTTGATAACTACTGACTGCAGTCGTGTTTTCAGGCTTTTGTCTGGACCATAAGGGCTAAAAGTTTACCATTTTATTTATGAGAAACCTGAAATTCTTAGAATATTAGTGGATTCTAGCCAAATTTAAGGGCTCTAAAAAAAAGAATGACAGTTCAGAGAGTCACATATAAAGCTGAGAGAATTTGCTCTCAGCTTGTGTTGGGGTCACCTTGATAACTGGTCACTCCTATCATTTGTTTCATAAGCTGCAGATGTTGTTTACTCTCAGAGAAGTATAAAACAGATGCACAGGGAGGCTCAAGGATATGCAGAATTTAGCATTTCTTCTGAGTTATTTTCAGCTTATAGTACATATTTTGAATAAGCCACCAAACTGAGACTATCTGATGTAAATAAATGTCCTTCTTCTTCCAGGTATAGAGAATATATCCACCTTCTTAATGTTTGCACAGCAGCTTTCCACCCCCATTTTCTTTGTACTTTAAAAATGCAGGAACAGAAATTCTGGGCTTAATTCAAACATTTTGATCTCTTAACACAGCTTCAAGCACTGTATATTTCATTGCACAGAAAAGATTGTAAAAGAATGTAAATGTATGTGGTTTGAATGCTGGGTTAAAATAGAAAATATTCTGTTTCACTGAATAGTAGGGTAATTACTACAATAGTGCATCAGATTACTGTAAAAATACTTAATGCTCCCTGCTGCATACATAATGTTTTAGTTAAATTATCTACTATGTTTATTTTATAAGCCAAGAAAGTCATACATATAAAACTTTGCTTGTTTGAATAATAGATTTTTTCCATTTTCCAATTGACATAGAATAAGTTTATCTGTGATTGAAGTTCCCAGCTAATGGAAAATTATAGTTTGGGGTGAGAAATCTGATTAATTGTGAAGACATTTTGACAGTTAAGTTCAAGCAAATTTAACATCAATTAAGTGCAGTTATTTATTGAATAGAGTTCTTGAACTGAGAATGAAGGAACGGGAAGGGACTTCGTGGTAGGTTTTTAACAGCCCTTTAGTATCCATTTTGTACTTACAGCATCAAAACAAGGTGCAAGTTCACTTTCATTGAGGCCCCTGTGGGGAAGAATTGCTAAAGCAGTTTGTGCTCTGTACTTCAGTCAAATGAAAAACACACCACACATCAATATTTTCTTCCCTTAATGTGATTAAAGCTCTGCTGGTCCTGCTGCAAGGCAGGAATGGCTTAATGAACTTCAGGTGGCAATTTGTAGTCAGACCCCATCACCTGGAATGGCATGCCTTTTGTTCATTTGGCTGGCCAATTCAGCTTATGTAACACCAAGGTAAAAAGTTCCCATGAGATTCTTGCCAATTTAGATGGTCTGAGGTGAATTTCATTTCATTCCCCTCCTTTGTGTGAGATATTAAGACGACTCTTTGTGTTGCAACCTGTTCCAGAGCAGAAGCATAACCTTGGTTTTCTCACAGCAACACAGGGAGGTCAGGAAAGCTAAAGCTTGGCAGCATAGGGTAGATTATGACCTAAAATATAGATTATGTGGATGCTTGGCATGGACTTGATTACTTGTCTAGTAAGGCAAATCTGTTTCTGTCAGAACCCAACTCTAAATGCTTCCTTCTCTCCTGTAGACAGCCAAATGTGCATTTCCTTTGTAAGGGGAAAGGGAAGCCACTCCTGTTAAGCAAACACTTGAGAACTGACTGGAACAACAGCTTTTGATTCCCCTACTTATATAAGAAAAATGTTTATTGTTTTGTCATCTTTGGGCATTTTCATGTCTGTATTACAGTCATGGTATTTGTTGTTAAATATCTATTCTCAGTCTGACTAGTAAGATTGTTTTCCCACAATGCACGTGTTCTACGTTAACAGAATTATCGATACTTTGATAATCAATACTTTGATACAAGAGAACTGAATAGGTCATCAATCATTTTTAAGGTCAGGTCTTTCATTCTATAAAAATTCATCACTTTGTAGATGCAGTCAAAACATTTATATAACAAGGTCTTTCTGGGCTACAAATGAGTCCCAGAGGGGGTCTCAAGGTGTACCAGAGAGCCTGGAGGAAATCGGAATCCGTGTTATTCTGAGAATCGCTACTGGTTTGCCCCTGCTGAGGTGTCTGAAGCAGCTGGACTGGTTCAAGTGGGATTGTGGCCTGGGCTGGCCGATACACTGGAATGAGGCAAAATTGTTTATAGATGGAGGGAACATCTTTGGTTTATGAACAAAATGACAGTGCTTGTGCAAAGGAGAGAAATATTGGCCTGGGGTGGAACCTTCTGTGTCGGGTATTCCAGCCCGCTGGAATCAGAATGGCTGGTGGTCAGCAGTGTCCTCACAAAATCCCTGAAGATAAGTGAAAGATATGAAAGAAAGGAATTTCCATACAGTTCTATGATAACTTTTCAAGTGCCATTTTTACCTGGAAACAATAAAGGTATTTTATGATTTCAGCTCTTTGGTTCTATAGGATTTGGATCATTAGCAGTGCTTGTAGAGAACATCCCAGATACACAGAATCCACCAGGCACATCACAACCATCTTGTATTTTATGTGCATGTGAGTGAGCTTTGAAATTGAGCAAGGCTTTCATACTAAAAAATATGATATATAAAATTGGGTAATTGCATAAGTTTAAAATAGAAGTAGTTCACTGAATGTGTATTCACTAAGCTGTCTTGTTCTAAAGGAAACTTATATTACGTTTCATTTTGCTCACAGAAATTTGAGCATTAGTAATCTTGCATGCTTTAGTAATAAGATCCAGGTAGCAAGAACTGCAGATCAGAAGGTGCCAAGAATGGTAACGAGTGAGGAAAGCTCTAGGCTGGGTCAGATTTGCTGCCTTCAGCAAAACCATTGCATCTCTTGGCCACTGAGAATGGCTGACTAAACACAGAACGTTTCTCCTGACTACAGCTTTGCAAGTTTTCTGCATTTTTATAACAATTTTTTCAGATCTTTAGCCCTTTATGAAAGTCAAGGTAAGTGAGAAGGAATCACTTTTACCTCAATTTTGGCAATGGAGGTAGTAGTTGGTTCAGGATCATTACAGAGCCAGCAGATGCAGCCTCTGGTAATAATAGCCTGACAGAAAAACCTGATTTTCTAATTGGTTTTCAGAGTAGTAGAATGTCAAATCAAGACTTTTAAATATCACAGAAGTAAAGATATAATTCACAAATACCATCTGAGTATTAAATATGTAAACTGTCTCTGTATTCCTTTTCACCTGAGGTGTTACTTCTAAGCCTGGTATCTAATTCAGGGCTTTTTTACTGAGTATTATTCAAGAGCAAGCTTTACAGAAATCTATTCCACCTTCAGTGTTTCATGGGTGCTTTCCTTTCAAATGCAGGCACACAGGAAGCCATTGCCATGTGTCTGCACGTGGACACAAAACAAGGTGTCAATGAAACCCTGTGTGACAATTCCAAGAGGCCACCCCCGATGACTCGGACCTGCAACACAAAGCTCTGTCCCCCGAGGTACCCTGCAGTAATGGAATCATGTCTGGCAAAGGAAGGGTTAATGGGACTTAAATAAACATTGGCTTTCTCAGAAAGGGTTCAGATTGCAGGACTGTGGTCATGCTTTTGGGATGGAATTTCACTTCTGTTTTCAACAAGGTTTTGGGATTGGGGTGCTTTTTTTGGTCTTGTTCACTCCCTTTCCACTCTTCATATCTCACTGATGAAATAGAGGACATTTTCTGAAATAAATCTCTTCCATGTTGAATATCTGCCAGAGTTGGAAAAAGAATTTTAACTCTCCTAGTGGTAGAAGGAAAATTTTTAGGATATTTCACCAAAAAAAAAATTGAAGGTATTTACTTTTTATCTTTATTGAATAAAAAAAAAAATACGAAATTATGATTTAAAGGCACCTTAATTTAATGCTTTTTTAGTAACCCCACATAGTTCTTATGTTTATTTGGAGATTCTGGGGAATGAACAAACCCAGTCTAAATCCAAGAAAAACTCGAGTTCATTTGGTCACTTGAAAGGGCCGTATGTGAAATTTTGATGTGTGCTGACTTATTTGCCCTTTCTGATCTCTGACATCCCAGATCCTTTTTTAATTGTTTCTATGTATTTGCAGAAACCTGCTCTTGTTAAATCTAGGGAAGATGTTAACAGGAACAGGATGTTTTATAGAAAGTATATATACATTTAAAGGAAGTTTTGTAAATATAAGAAAGGTCTATTTACATATTTACATTTATCAATGTAAACATCAGCAGGTTGCCAACAGGCTCTTTTTAAGAGGAGCACTCTAAAGGTAAATACTGGAGTTAAACTTGTCTGACAATGGCAGTTTATTGTTAATAAATTCTGCATTTGCTTGTTACCTGCAAGTTTATAAATCCAGTTTATACTTTTGTGCTCCAGCCAAACCCAAGGGGTGTTCTAGCCATTGACCAATAACTGCAGCTGTGCTTTTTGCTAGGCTCTGTTTGGATAAGACTGTTCCTTCCCCAGTCTGGGGGTGTTGCTGAAGGTGAGTTTTGGCTGTGTTTTTGGGACAGGTGGCAGAGCGGTCCCTGGAGCCGCTGCTCGGCGCCCTGCGGGGTGGGGATCCAGACAAGGGACGTGTCCTGCCAGCAGCCCGGAGCATCCGCTCCTGCCGCCCGCCTCTGCAAGGACCCAAAGCCTCACTCTTTACAAGCCTGTAACCAGATCGATTGTCCCCCTGCTTGGCACGCTGAGGAATGGCAGCAGGTATGGCTGGGTCACAGAAAGGGTTTAAATGCGTTCTTCTGGCCAGGGTTGTGAAACTCTCCAGCACAGGAGGCAGCTCCCGACCTCCTGTGTGTGTTTCAAATTCCAGCATTAGAACAAACCAACCCAAAAGCACTGCTTTAGATTCCTGTGCCGATGGGTAGTCACAGGATGAGGTGGAAGTCCTTGTTAGGATTTCAGAAAGCTGGATACCTGTTATTCCATACATCGTCTCTCTCTCTCTGTGCTCTCTCTAAACACAATAACTTGCTTTTTTTTTTTTTTTCTTTTATGTATTAACTGGTGAGGGACATAGATATGTGCATAATATGCACGTTTTTCTCTAAGATTTCTACCACTTCTGTGCATTCAGGTGATATGTTTGACATTTGAACTCCAGTTCTCCTCATCTCTAATATGTTAAATATTTTAACAGATGAATTTTCTGTGCTGCTTGAATTTTCAATGAAAGTAGATGTCATTTTCCCGAGAGCACAGATGTCCATGCAGGTGTAAATGCTGTACTTAATTCTTGTCCTCCTTAGTGCTCACGTACCTGTGGAGGAGGGATTCAGACTCGCAGAGTGTCCTGTAAGCAGCTGCTGACGGATGGAAGCTTCCTGAAACACCCTGACGACACCTGCCAGGAACCCAAATTGCCAACTAGTAAAGCATGTGCAAGAGTTGATTGTCCTCCTCAGCTGGTCTTTGGAGAATGGTCCAAGGTGAGTAAACCTCAATAATGGTGAACCAAAACCCTCCATTACAACAACAGCTCTGAAGGTTTCTGCCTGTGTGAATGAGCTTTTGGAGCTGCCAGGGCAGCTGAAGCTGTCACAAGGCCTGTGCTGCGCTAAACTGTGCATCCCTGCCTGCAGCCAGACTGATCACAGCCCCCTTCCTGGGCAGCGCTTCAGTCACTGAAGGACACTGCGTGCTTTCTACCAGACATGTTTAACTATCAATAATTTCATGGTGCAGCTTCCAAAAAGCAAATCTTTGCATTATTCTGGAATATATTCTTCTCCCTTCCTGCTTAATGCAAGCTTGCTACCACTTCCCGTTCAAAATTATTTAGAAAATTGAATTTAGAAGCTGCAATTACAGTTTCATGCAATAGAACCTAAGAGAGAGGGTTGAGAGACTTGCCAGAGACTGTTTAGAACCTGCTGAATTGTTTCTGTCAGGTACCAGATCTCATTGCTCTGTTTTGCCCGTGGCTGGGCATAAATACTGTCATGTTTTTTTTAATTCATTACTTGCTTGCTGAAAAAACTGCCTATCTTATATTCTTGTTGCCTGGAAAAGTGGAGAGAGTTTCATAACTAATATTAATCTAACAACTAGATAACACAAGGATTCCTAATGAAGCAGAGTGTGTGTACTCTTCCAGAATTAAAAAAATTTAAAAAAAAAAATTAAAAAAAACTACCACAAAACAAACTAGTTTAAAATTAGCATGTGTGGTGTGGAGCACCAAGTTTAGCTTGACTGCATCCTTCCTTTCACAGTGCTCAGTAAGCTGCGGTGTTGGAATCCAGAGAAGGAAACTTGCCTGCCAAAACCTAACAGCAAAGGGGCAATATGTCACATTAAATGGATCAATGTGCAGTGGTCTCTCTCCTTCACTGCTTGTAAGGTCTTGTCAGATGAATGCCTGCAACAGTAAGTATGTGACTTTATCTGGTTCCTTGCTGATTTGGAATGATCTGTTTATAAAGAGAAATCTCTACACACATTAATTCACTCATCTCCCTGTACTATCACAACATAACAGGCACAAACTGAGTGTCATAATTACTATACCAGTATTAACAGGATTGCTTTTATTTTTATTTCTGCCATTCAGAAACAAAGGTTATGATCTCAAGAAGCAGTTTTTGAATATATGTTATGGTACATATCTCTCACCCTCACTGTTACACACAATTTGATCTGATTTTTCCTTTGTCATTTACACTATTCCAACTGGAATAACAAAAAAATCTGTTTGAAAAACAAAGAAAAATTCATAAATTTAACATCAATTACAAAGGACATTAGAAAAGATAAGGATACAGTGTTACTGCCTTGTCTTTTCACTGTACATTTGTATTACACTGGACATTTTGCTTAACATGGTGGAATTCAAAACCTGGAACTCTGTGCCAGTGATAATTTTATGTATAATTTCTATCTTTCCTTGTAAAAATTAGAATCCTGGCCTCATTAGCTGTAAAGGGAGTGGTGACAGTACAGATATTCTTTAAAAATTTTGCTGTTTTATAACTGTCTATATAAGAATCTTTTCAAAGGATTGTCTATGGAAATTGTACAGTTTGGGCACAATTGGGTTGTGATGCTGATGGTAGGTACACTTACTGTGAGTTTAACAGCGATGGAAAAACCTCTCTGATGCAGATGTTCAACTACACACGCTGATTTAGAATAGGCAGATCTAAACACAGGTTCCTTATGTCTGAACCTGTGCTCCCCCTCCTTTATAAAGGAGAGTATTGGTTTGCAGGTTTGGGGAGAAGGGTGCTGAAAAGACGGGGGAAAAAGAGCTTTTACTTTTGAGCTGGGGAAAAACAAAAAGCCTTTATCAATGGCCTGCTTCTGAGCACAGGTCAGACGTAGCCATGTTTTGGCCCAACTCATAGTGTTGTGAAGAAATTGCTACTTTATACATTTTGAAGCTTTGCTTTAAAAATTATTCACAAAACAAAATAAGAAATAGAATAATTACTGATTCATACATAATATGAAACTTCTTTTCCTGGCCTGCATTTCAGACTAGCATGCCAAAATCCTGAGGTTCAAAACTCCACTTAAATAAAGCCCTGTGGACTTTCAGGAATGTCCTTGGCATAAGGTTTAATAAAATATTTTGAGCTGCATATCTATCTGAATTTAATTAATTGTGGATAGTTGAATGGCAGTGGAGCTGGTTTGCAAATTGCTTAGCTCAGACTGATATTAATGTTACCATGTCAGCTTCCATCTCAGTGCCTAAAGAGCAGCGCAGGGGGCTGCAGAGGGAGCACCATCAGCCAGAATGGGTGCAGATCAAAGTCATAAAGAGAATCACTGTCCTCTCCCTCCATTTCCACCACCCTTTGGAGTAAGGAAGCCTTTGCAGCTGAGATCTGCCTGGTGATTCTCTCACAGTGCAGCAGGAGGGCAGGGGAAGGTGTGAGGCTGGTCCAGACCTGTAGTTCCTGTTTGAGTCTTGCAGAAGGAGCCAGGGCTGGGACAGCAGCAGGCTTTGGATTCCCAGGAACATGCAGGAGGCATCTCCTCCTCCTGCAGCCGTGGGTTGAGGCTGCCTTGAACGGGGGCTGAGTAGAAGGTAGGAACAGAGCGTACTGTGAGGGATATGAAGGAGTGATGTGGATGTGTGAGGAGCAGCGTGGTGTGAGTGCTGTTGGGGGTTCTTGCCTTGGAGAGCAGTTTCTAAATCTCCCTCCTCAAGGTGATGCTTCTGTGGCTCAGATGAGTGCCTTTTTTACTGTCTCATGACAATGCTGAGTCATTTTAGTCTTAACCTTTTACCCTGAGGCTGGTAATCGTAGCTGTTTTCTGACTTAGTAGTGCTTATTAAGTAGAAACAGTCCTGACTCTGGGCTCTGAGAAATAGGAAATAACACCAGACTAGCCCTGAGGTCAGCAGGATCTGAAACCCAGCTGAAGCTCTTCAGGACCATTACAGGTCACAGATACAGATGGATTTGTGTCTGGTGATAATGAGGTCCAATGGCTCCAGCACATATTCCTTAAGATTTGCCTTTACTCTCCCAAACAGTCCATTACCTCACCAGCTGCAAGACTGAATGACAGTAAGGATCTAGAGAATGCATACTTACATGGCCTCATACATTCATATGACCTTATATATTTATATGGCCTGCCATCCAGAACTCTGAACTTTGTTTCACTCTCAGCCTTGCTCACCAGTCACCAGTAAAAACACACACACCCTTTAGTGTTGAGCTGCTAATGAGAGTTAGTGGTCTGTCTTTTTTAAAGAAATGAAATGGATGAGACTTGTTAACATATTTATAAGTACGCACTGGGTTTAATTCTAAGTTGGAATAACTAGTGTAAACAGACCACAGCCTGAAGTATTTTAATTTGTGTGTTTAAAGTTACACTTACTGTGTCTGTAAGTTGGATTTTGGAAATGGAAGATATAAACTGGAACACTTCCCTGAAAATAAATATTTGGGGCCAAATAACTTATTACAAACAGGACGCTACTTTAATAATTTTAGTAAACTGAGTGCCTAAAACAATTTAATTGTTGTACCATGTGAAATGGTTGAGGGAACCTTGTATCTGGATAACAAATCCCAATTTAAAAGCTGTGTAATTATGAAACCATGATATCCCCACAGGTCTGAACTCATTACCCAAAACATTGAAAATAACCATTTTGTTTTATAAGCATAAGAACGCACTCCAGGGTATAGTTCCTATAGTGAACACACTTATTGAATGCTCGAAGCATTTAGCTTTTCGCCTATTTCTTCACAGCATATTTGGAGCACATGTATATGCAGCTTTTTTGGGTATCATTTGTGTGCCATCAGTGCAGTTGTCTTTTTATTTAAGTAGCTCCCAAGTGGAAAGCAGTACTGATTTCAGGTTCAGATGAGCTGAGCAGTGTTGTGTGATCTGTGTGTCCATTTCCTGGCTCATCAGCTCGTTCTGCGGGCTCTGAGCTTTCCCTCTGTCACGTACCAAACCGCTGGGTCACTGAACACAGCTGGGCTGTTCTCTACCACCAACATCATTGTTTCCCGACTCTTCCCGTGTGGCTGACTGGACCTGGCATGGAAGGGCTGGGGGGTGCTGCCCTCACTCCCGCAGCGCTTTCTTCCTCCCTGCCAGATTAGCTCTGCTGATCAAAGCAGGCATGGTGCTGCCAGCACTGAGTCATCCAAAACATTGCAGTGCCCCTGTGCCTCCCCAGCTCTGCTGGGAAAGCCTGTCTGTGGTGCTGTTCATCCAGGCAGCTCCTTAGAAACCTTCCAGCATCCAGGTGCCTGCAGTTCAGTGCAGGAGGAGCTTCATAAAACCCAGTGTCTCTATACCCAGCCTGCACAAAGCTTTATGCTGTTATTGCATTCTTTCGTAATTTATCTGGTGACTATATTCAGCCTCTCAAAATGATGCCTTATTTCTCTCTTTCCTCCCTTCCCTCCCTACTTGCTTGGCACAACACTGTCAGCAACTCATCTTTCAACCCTAATGAATTACCCTCAGCCTGTGATTACAGGGTGTCTTTGCCTGTTGCGTGTACTGTGTCTTCACTGACTGTTTCTTTCACCTCCTGCGCTGCTATCAGTTTGGCTTGACTCAGGCAACCAGCACAGCCAGCCAACATTTTAAATAAGAGTCAAGGGGAACCTTACATTTTGGCTAGATTTTGTTTAATTTAAGTCATTCTGCACTCAACAGTGCTCAAATGTGGGGAAAGTGATAATGTGTTCACATTTTTTAAATTCAGCTTTTTCATTTCCAACATGCCTAGCTTTTCTGAGGCAGCAGTAGGAAGTATAAGCGTAATAAGAACTTATATATGGAATAATATACGATACATGTATATATCCTTTCATATATGTGTACGTTATCTATGTCCTTCACGTAGGTATGTGTTGCCTGTATCCTTTTATTGTTAGGAGAGTTGGGGAAGAAGGAATAGAATTCTTGGCCGAAGCAAGGGAATGTTATGGTTTCATGTTGTTCATATTTTTGCATTTTTGTGACTCAGATAAAAGCTCTGTGTGTTGCAGTCTGGACTTGAACAAAGTCAGGAAAAGCTGTTTCAAGTGTTCTGTGAAAAGCAGATTTTGTAAGCATGACTGCCAATGACTAGATGCTTTTCAACACATTGTTTTCTTGCAGAGATCAAGCCCAAGCTTCCAGCAAAGTTTTCTGCCCATGGACCTCAGATTGTCAGCATTCACCGAGTTTATATTCAGACAAGGCCAGAGAAGCGCATTAATTTTACCATAGGAAGCCGAGCCTACCTACTCCCAAAAACATCTGTGGTAATTAAGTGCCCTGTGCGAAGGTTCCAGAAGTCCCTTATCCGTTGGGAGAAAGATGGACAGCACTTACAGAACTCCAAAAGGCTTGGCATCACTAAGTCAGGCTCTCTGAAAATCCACTGTCTCGAAGCCATGGATATTGGGGTGTACCGGTGCATTGCGGGCTCTGCGCACGAAACCTTTGTGCTCAAACTCATCGGCACTGACAACAGGCTCATCGAGCCCCCGCCGCTTCGGAAGCAGCCCAGCGACATCAGTAACCCGGATCACAACGAGGCCAACAGCCTCGGCGCCAAATGGCACAAGATGAGCAAAATGTGGCAAATGTGGAGCAAGAAGAACGAGCTCTACCTGGGTGACAGGCAAGTGAATGATCAGCCGCTCCTGCGGAACCTTGAAAGCTTTGGGAGCAATTCAGCAGAAGACTTTGGCTCTCGTGAGTTCAGGAACAAACGCCTGGAGGCTGCAGCTCTGCAGGGCGCCTACAGCATGGACACAGCACAGTTTGAGGAGCTCATAGGGAACATGAGTCAGCTCATTGAAACTGGAGAAGTCAGCGATGACTTGGCGTCCCAGCTCATCTACCAATTGATTGCTGAGTTATCCAGACCTCCACAACCAACTACTGAAAAATGGAAAGAGGCCCAGGATGAGAAAGTTGCCTCAAAACTCACAGGCAAGTCGCCAAACGAATCTGAACGTTTCAGCACAAAAACAGTTGATAAGTTAATGTTTGACCAGAAGGTTCCAGTTATTATGAGGCAAAAGGAAATTCCTCAAGTTTCCTTCAACAAAACAGTAACTGTACGAATTGGAAATACAGTTTTTCTGACCAAGAATACTCATGCTGTCAATCTACTGTGTGAAACAGCTGGTATTAGTGAAGTGAAATATACTTGGACAAAAGATGGCGAGACATTAAAAGCCTCTGCAAAGTAAGTAAATAGCTTCTCTTTTACTTTTGAATGACTTATTATGTTGCTATTGACGGAAAAAATCCACCCTGCTGTGCAATATTAGAACATACTGTTGTAAAAATGAGATAAGCATGGCCACTGGGCCTTCCATCTTTTTAGTTAAGTAATTTATTTTTATTCTTTCAAGTATCTGTCACGTTGTTTGGCTTTACTGACATCCAAGTGTTTGGACATTTCCAGGATACTACATAGGAGGACTGACTATTTTTATAAGGTGAAGTATTTTGGATGTCCTGGCCATATTTTTTGATGTGCTTTAATCATTTCAGTTATGTCAGAAAAAGAGCAGATTTACCCTCAAATTAGAGAGGCTATTGGGTTCATTCAGATACTAAATACAGTGGGAACACATTAAAAACATCTGCCGTGGTATAGATGAAAAGAAGTCTTAGCTCTTAACTCATTTTAAGAAGGGAAAATATCACTGGTACCCTCATTCCTCAACAAACCATTTGGGTATTAGTGGAGCTGCATGACTTCAACTGAAAAAGAAAAATACGAGCTTTTATGGATGTTTTTCAATACTTTAAAATATTTCTATTGAAGACAGTGAAATTCAAACTAATAAAGAACCTGTATTGCCATCACATTTGAGAGCTGACAAACGAGTACAGCAAGCTGTTACAATCAGATGTTTGCTCAAGACTGAGCAAATACTTCTACTTGAGTGCTGATAAATTAGAAGCTCACCTGGTAATATTAACATTAACTTTGTGTGTGAGCCTCTTGGAATTATAGCTAGCTCTTGAGTAATGAAAAAAACGGTTCTGAAATGATAAAGGCACTTTTGGATATTTCTCAACATATTTAACTGATTAAATGCACTGCCAAGAAAAATATACTTCTGCAGGGCTATCAATTAAAGCAAAGACACCCAAACTAAGCCATTTTAAAAAGTGCAAATGTTTTTGGAACCATGTAGCTCCCACCAGTTATGTTTACTTTGTGAAATGCACATAATTTTCCATTAATTTGTAGCAAGTGATACTTTGATTTTTGTGGATATGATGGTGTTTTGTTTATTCACAAGTACGTTTGCTTCCTAATTTTAGTCCAGACTGATATTCTTGCATTTCAGGCATATATTAGGTTTATTTCCTAATTTTTTTCCCAGTAAGGTTTCTTATACACAAATCCACATATGTGTGTAGACTCAAAAGTGATGTTACTAGCATTGCATCTGAAAGAGTGTGAGGAGGTAAATGGTCTTTATCTGTCAGGTTTGTAAAGAAGGATGTACTTGAGCCATGCATGAGGTGGCTTCTTTTGTTGAGACACAAGTATTTTTAGTACTATTTTATTATTATGTAGATGTACTCAGTGTGGGAAAACACCAGCTGCAGGTTTTTGGGATGTGCTGAGTGTATGGCAAGTCGTGTCACTTAGTGCTGGGAAAGGTACCAGAGCAGGAAGGTTATTTTCAGCCTCTTCCCCAGCCTGTGATGCTGTCTGTAATACCTTGCCCCTCAGAGGGCAGGCAAGGTATTCAAAACACCTGTGAGGTTTTGCTGGAAGATTTTAGATTCAATGATGATATTAAAAAACAAAAAAAAGCCCCAACAACCCCAACCCCATAGTAATTTGAAAGTCAGATCAGGCCACAGATTTGTGAATTCCCCAATCCAGCTGAAAACCAAGCTTGCTCTGGAGAGATCAATTTCTTGCCAAGCCTAATACTTTTAATTGTGGTATTCTGATTTATTCACACTTTTGTTCCCAGGGGATCCTGGTTTGTGGTAGCAAATGCACTGTCCTTCAAAGGGCTGCAAGTAGGACACAGCCCTGTAGGAGCAGGAGATCTGAACAATCCTCCCTGTGTGTATCCCTGAGAGCTCCCCTCCTGCCACCAGAGAGGAAGCAGAGCTGTGACTGCTCTGGAGCTGCACACTCCTAAAAAAGGAGCTTTGCTGCTGTAACTCTCACAAGGGGATTGAGCTGGGTTTGTCCCAGGGTAGTAACCCTTGTATTTCCTTGGTTTTTGTGCAGGGTGGTCCTGGACACCACGGGAAAAGTGCAGATTCGGAATCCTACTCAAAAGGAACTTGGTACCTATGGATGTCTGGTTGTTAATGACTCTGGTTTTGATATGGAAACATCACTGCTGTTGCATGCAGGTAAAATAGTGCCATTTCACAAAATCAGGCTTTTACACACACACACATATATATATACATATACGTGCACATATACATATATATGTGTATAAATACATGCATATAAACACCCATGCCCACTGCAGTGTGAAATAGTTTCTTTTAGTGGCAACCCATGAAACTCTGCCTGATTTAATAGGCAGCAGTAAGATGGTCTTGCTGCTCTAAAACCACAACAGGTGTGAACTCAGTCCACCTGTATGTGTTCCACCTGTCTTTTCTGGCTGCTTCTTTGCAGACTGAATTCTATTCCAAACATGATAAATTTAAATACAAGATCTATGTTTAGAAGTTAAATAAAGCTTTTAAAACTTACTATCCCTTTAATTTCAAAGAGGTGCCTGTCATCTTGTCTTCTGTGTTAAATATCACAAATCTGGAAGCCAGAAGTTTCTCTGCAGTTGTTGGAGGTACAATCGTGGCAGGAATTGGAGCAAATGTTTTGATTGAATGTCCAGTGAAAGGTAAGTAAGAACTGCACTGACGTTGCTTGTAATGTTAGAATCAGAAATTCACCTTATATCTTGAAATAAATTACCCTTGAAGGCAGAAAATCATTGATCATTAGTCTTTTATTATTCATGTCACCCACATCTATTTATTTTCTGCCTGTCACTTCAATTTAAATACACATCTGTGTGTTCAGGGTTTCCTTTAAATGGGGTTTCTTTCCAAGAAGTGGTTGAGGGCTACACTACAGAGCTTAAAGCCCACCAGAGTGCAGGGTACTTTGCTGAAATAGCGAGTGTGGCCAGCTGACTTGCTCATCAAAGAACTTTCCTCATCCCTGTTGGAGATGCACATCTGTCTAGACTATTGTTAAAACTGAAAATGAAATCTCCAGCCGTAGCCTAATAGAACTTTAAACCTGATGGTGAAGTAAACTCACCTTTTGGATCCATCAGTCTGCAGCTGCAGAAGTGCCGAGCTATGAGAGAATACACATATTTTCTACCTCAACATCTGTGGAGGAGGAATAATCTTAATCAGAATTAACGTGCATTAAGCAGTTCACCGCTTCATTTTATCTTCCTAACCCTTTGCTGGAAAAGGTACCTATTTTCTTTTTAATCTTACAATTTCTATCTGAAGTTTAAAGTGTAAGATTTCAGTCACAGCAGCAATATTCTGTCAAACATTTAATAAGCTGAGCTCAGCCTTTTGTGAAGATGATGTGTGAAAGTGCAAATAACCACGAACGTTGCAAGTGAGTGCACAGAACGACCTCAGAGCAGCCAGTTTGCTGCTCACATTTATGTGCTGGGAAATGCATATCAGAGGGTGTTGATACTGAACCAGGGTAGTGATAGAAATATATATATGCAAATAGCTCTGCATACAATAGTGGCGCCAGGCTGACATATATTAGGACATGTGGCTCTGCTATTCACCGTTGTACCAAGGCTAATTCTTTGATGAAGTAATATTTTCCAACTATAGTTTGGCAACTCCATGCATAACTGACCTACATCTCAAATTCAGCAGAGAGTTCATGTCACACTGTTAATATTAATATTGTTAGGATGGGTAGGCAGTTAGCAATTTAAATATAAATTAATATTTTCACATGGGACTGTAGATTACCAAATGCTTTAGAATTGTATATATTGGTGAGCCAAACTTTAGTTATGCTGAGACACCAGTGTTGACTTAGAAAATGATTTATCTAATTGCTTTATTTCCTGTCATTGCCAGGGAAGTAAGTATTACTGTTTGTGAATAAAATAGAGCTTTCATGTCTTAAAATGTCACTAAGTCTAGAAGCAGAAAAACTTTTGCAATGATGTAAGCAGAGTTTTCCTGTTCTCCTTTCCTTAATGGAAAGTAATAAACCACTGACTTCAGAAGATTTAATTTAATAGCACCTTATGCTGATACGTTTGTCTGATAGGTGGGACACAAAAATATGTCCATTTGCAGTGTAGGAGGATGAGAACTTCATTGTGAATGCTGGTAAAACACGATGTGAATGATCAGACCTGCAAAAGTAATGATAAGAGAGCTCTTCTTGTAGAGTCAGGGAGACCTTGGCTGGAACTGCAGCACCTCTTCCTCGCTGCCCTTCCTGACTGCTCTGCAGAGGATGTGCTTGCCCTGTGAGTTCCACTGAGTGAAACATCACTGGATGAGTCTTTGTGCTCTCCACATTCTGCCAGGAGCTTTTTCAGGATCCTTCCACACAGACATTACTCACACAGATTTCTCACTGGTGTCACATCTGGTCTTTGAGGCTCCTGCTAGCCCCCAAAATAGTTCTCCACAAGAAGAACTATCTAATGAATAAAGAGTCCGTGTGTATGAAGAGTATTAGTGCCATGTCAGCAGTAGAATTCTTTAATTGCTTTTAAATTTCTTGGTTGCAGTGACCTCTGAGGATTTTTTTCTGTAGAATGAATAACCTAGAAGATGTTTTTAGAGTTGTTCAATCCATAGTTTCTTCTGCAAAGAAATTGACCTATTGAAGATGCAAAGTTTAATATTTTGTGCAGCATTGGCCTTTTGGGTACAATTTTTTTTTCTTTTTCATTGTTGCTAATTTGGTTCTTTTATCCTTTTGAAAGCCTTTCTCTCACACTCTAAAAATCATATTGAGATTGAAAAAAGCCCTTTGAATTACTGAAGACCAGTGTAGCCTAGTAAACAGAAGTGCATCAAAGAACAGAATAAAAAAGTTAGCTGAACTGTTCAAACTGATGGTATCTCTTTCTTTTCCCTTTTTAGTTTATAACAAGACTATTTTTCCACTAATTATAATAAACTCACTTTTATAGCTCCCACACGAGCATACGTTAGAAGATATTCATACATTCGGGATAGATTCATATTCCATTCTTACAGCCAAGAGCTTTTCAATCAACACACATGGTATAAATATCAATACTGATTGCTCCAAATTGCTCTTGGATAACATTTATTGTATTTGCAGAAAAAAAAGTCTTGTGATTATTGCTAGAATAAACTAAAACTGTCAGACTCCATTTATTGAAAAAACTTTGAAAGTTCTAAGTTGAAGCAGAACAGAGGAAAAAGTGGAAATATGAGTAAAATGTGCGTTGTCTGCCCCTTGCTGGAGAGAGCAGGGAAGTGACACACACTGAGCTGAGGTTGTTTACACTTCTCTTTGCTGCTCTGAAATGTCTTGGCACACAAGCCTTGAAAAGTAGAATCTGCACCTTCATCCAAATTCTGCATTCCTATGAATACATTTTGGCTCTCTAATAATAACATACTGATAAAAAATTGTGAGAAAAACACAAAGACTGTTGTATCTTTTTGCACAGAATTTTCACAAAGGTGGACCGAGTACTTGCTGTCAGTGTTGGAACTTGAAACGCATCCAGAAAAAATCAAGATTTTGATTTTCCATCTGTTGCTTCATTTACCCACACTATTCCAAATGTAACTGTGATGCTGTTCTTTGTATTCTATGCTTAACCCCTTTAAAAGACATGAGTGAAGAAATATGGAAGTTTAAAGCATAGGATTTTGGCTCTTCATTTCTTTTGGGTTTTTTTTTGTATGTTCTAAAGGATATTAATAATACATTTCAAATGTTTAAAGAAGTGTGTACAGATTTATTTTATGAGGAAGGAATGACAGTATTTATAATTAGTATAATAGAAGGAAAATCTTTTGCTCTTGTGCTTTTTACAGTAAATGCATCTTTATTAGAGTTTTTGTTTGGATCAGGCTGAAGTAGGAAGGACTGAAAGATGTTCAAAAGCTTAATTGTGCTTTGCTTTGTGTCTTGTAACAGTCTGGGGACCTGAAAACTGAATCCTTTGGATATAACTAAAGTGAAGGGTGTGCCTGTACCTGATTCTTTGCCAATACTAATGGGCACTGTGGCTGAGGGTCCAGGCAAGACTGACTGCACAGTCCAAAGCAATCCTCCTCCAAACACATATTGGGTATCTTTTGGGACATTGGTACCTACTAGGTCTCTATAAAAACACATGCCTGATGCCTTCCACTACTTTCTGAGGCAGATAGAGCCTCGGGGAGATGGGGGAGAAATCCATAAATTGAAATTGTTTACAGCACTGATTTTTTTTTTCCTCTCTCACAGCTTTGCTAAAGAAAATAAATTTGAAAAGAAATTTCCTTTAAATTCCTAGTTCAGGGAGGGTTAAGATGGATTGTGTTAGAGGAAGGTAAAACTTCAAATAGTTCCTACTTCAGTTTTCAAAAAGCTGTTGAGAAGTTGCCTAGGCAAAATTTAACAAATTTTAATTATGTTAAGGCAGAGGTTGCCTCAGTGGTTAGCACCTGCTTAAATGACTGAGAGGAGCAAGTGGTTAAATTTACAGTGAAGAAAGAGTAGGGTGCCGCCAAAGGCTGTTCTGGGATTTGGGATGCTCAACATTTTTATAAGAGTTCTTGAAAGGAATGTGATCAGTCAGTTGACTAAAACTGTGAACAATGAAGATTTATAAAGGCTAATGTATCTAAAACTCCCTGTGAAGAGTTGCAGCAGGATGATCACAGAAGTAACATTTAAAATCTAGGTGAACTCAAAGGATGTTCAAAGTTGATATTTGCAAAATAAATGTACATATAGAACAAATAACCCTAAAGGCAGCCAAATGCATGTGGCTGTCCCTGAAGGACTGGCAGTCAGAGGAAGGTCTGTGCAGTGGTGGTTCAGTTCCATGGAGCACCAGCTGGGCACTGTCCAAGTCAAAACTAATGGCAGAGGAATGGATGAAATAATAGAAAATATAAATTGGCCATTCTTTAAAGCTGTGGCGAATCCTGTTTGCAATCTGCTGATCTCATCTCAAAATATGATATAGAAGAGCTAGAAGAGGTAGAGAGAAGAGCAGTGGAGGGAACAGGCATGATCTAAAGGCTAATTCTGGTCCTGGAAGGTAGGAAGGTATGTTGAGGAAGGCTTATTCAATAAGTGCCATGATTTTTGTGCTCTGCCTACACATCCCCATGGGCCCATTGTTTGATAGAAAGTGCAGAATTTAGTGGACTTCATGTCTAACTAAGGATAGCAATTCTTGTATAGTGCTTTGATTTCTGACAAAATTATATTTTCAGAGTACATGTGTATGGATCTGCTTTATGATGATAAATGCCTGATGATAAAGTGTGGTCCCTGCAGAACTGTTATTCAGTAAAGTGAAAGTATAATTACAGCAGCTGGGTAAACCAGTCTGTGCTAACAGTGCTGAGTTGTGGAAGTGCCCTAATGCACACCAACCGAGTCTTTGTTGGGGGTCAACTGCAGAATTCACTCTAGCAGTCATTAGTTGCTTAATACAGTTGCCTTATTTAAAATGCCTGATTTTGAAAAATATTAGCCTTAAATTTCTACAGCTGGAAAAAAGATTAAGTTCTCTTTGACAGCCAGAGAGCTAAGCAGAATCCGACAGGGCCATAGCAAGAGTGGGGTGGGAAGGGGTCTTGCTTTGGGAACCTGTCTAAGGAGGTGGCCAGATGTTGGTAAGAATACCTAAATCCTGCCAGATGCTGCTACCACCTAGGAAGAGGGGCTGCTGCATGGCTGGTAGGAAGCAGGAGAGGTGAGGCTTTGAAAGATTGCAGGGGAAGGGGCAGTGTCAGAGGGCAGGTAGGGGATCACACCGAGTGCCAGAATGTCTCGCTGCTGCTGCTGCTGCCCTGCTCAGGGCTGTTACTCCTGGTGAGGCTGGCAAGATTCACGTGGGTAATTTCAGTAGCAGCAGGTTTAGGCTTTTTAGGGTTCACTAGGAGTCGATTGCCCAACCATAATTCAGATGACTATAAAGGCAGTTTGAGAATTCTGCTGGAGAAAATACGAAGGTGTACCAGTGGAAGCAATTGCTTTGTAGGTTATGCTCAGTGCTCTGGAGGTGTTAGTGGGTGTAGGGTAAATAACCATCAGATGACATTCATTGTGTGTATATAGCTGACCCAGAATTGTTTCCTCTGAAAGCTGACATGCAAATTTTGCCTCTGAAATAATGCAAAGTTCTAGTGAAGTGCAGCAAAATGTGCTTTGTGCCAGCACAGTTCTGCCTTGCTCTTGAATGGGGAACTCAGAATACTTTATGAGATTCTACGTAGCCGGGGGAAAAATTTCTGAAGACATATCCAGTGTTTTAGAGCAAGTAGTTAGTAGGCCAAGGTTTTTATGGTGTGTAATATTTCAAAGGGCTTTCAAGGTTGGAGGAAATTTGTTTTTGAACACTGAATATTTTAAGGGCACCCTATAGTGCAGGTTCCTTTTTTTTTCTTTTTTAAAACACGTGTTTTGCAGTCCCATCCGGAGCTACAGTTTTTTTCCATAACATTTGCTGTCCCAGGGCCACTCATGGTGGAAAATGACTTTTTTCATGGAACATTGAGTATTGTAGAGCTACTCCAGTGCTAGTGGAAAATAACCTGTGTTTGAGGTCAGAAAAATAGATTAAACTAATTTTAAAGTTTTATAGCCACTTAGGTCTATAGAAGAACTTTCAAAGAGGATTTAGATCCATTGCAAGAGTAAGATTTGCATTTTCAAGGTTTTTCTAAGACTAAGAAGGTCTGAGTTCAGGAATGCATCTTTGTTCATGAAGGACAATTACAGCCATCCTGAATTTTAAGTATGTTTTTAATTATACTCCCTGATAGGGATGGATTTAGTCTCATGCCTAAGTGATTTCCTGACTTGGAGCTGTAGGATATAATTGTTTGATTCTGCTACTCTCTGGATCCAGTGATAGATCTCCCATTTCAATCCCTGGGATCTTTACTGTCCTCAGGGATTCTGAGCCTTTGGCAGTTTGGGGGAGTTGAATCTTTGGGCTCATCCTCAGCTGCATCTGCAGGGAGATGGGGTAGGAAGGAGACAAAGGTGGCTATAGGCCATCTCTTCCCTCTTCCTCCTTCCCCTTTTCATACTGTCTGGGGATCAAACCAGGAATTACTCAGCTTTTAAGTGTTCTTGCTACAATTCTGTAATGAAAAAGGCTCCTGAAGACAGTGTGAAAGTTATTTTTGTTCATTTAGAGTCCCTGTGCAAGTCAACCTTTAAGTCAGTGAGAGTCAAGCATCTGCAGTAAAATTCAACCTTGTGCAGAGGACAAAATCCTCCATGAAGTCCTGCAAATATGCCCCAAAGCTTAAGAGTTATTTCAGCTCGTTTAAGGAAAAAAAAAGTTGCAGCTTCATTTTGGCTTGTTTTTGCTTAGTTTCATTTCTATTTGGATGAGAAAACTGCTTTAAACTCTTGGGTTTTTATTTTCTTGAGTTCTAAAGAGTAAAACAGAGGTTTTAGGCCTTAACTACTTGCCTAGGAAGAAAAGTTGAAGCTTTTCTTGGTTTTGATGGGATGCTTGAACTCTGTCCTTCAGTTTCTGTGTAAGAAAATTGGTGCTTTTCACAGTGCAACTGGAAGAGCCTTGTCACAGGAGGAATGTGGGAATTGTGTACTTTGCCTGCTCTCTCCCAAGAGCTCCTAGATGAGATTCAGCTCAGTGTGCAGTGCTGTACCTGTAGGGAAGGGAAATCTTATCTCAGGAGCAGTAAATACAGAGTCCGATTTCTAAAGAGGAAGCACTGAAAATCTGCACAGTGGAAGGTTTTGCACCTGAAATGTGCTAATGCTGACTGTGTGCTGGGGTTGTGATGGGTTATGAGATGGAGTTTTATGCAAAGTACTCCTGAGCAAAAAAGTAAATGCACACCTAAAACTAGATTTTCTAAGTGTCCTCTAACAGTAAGGGTTTCTCCTGATAGGAATTCCAGAAATGAAAATATAAACAAGAACTCTGTCTCTCATGAGATGTACAGCAGAAGAGGATTTTTCACTTGCCATATGAACATACAGATAAACTGAAGCTGTCCAGAAGAGCTTGAAATGCATGTGTTGCTTTGCCCAAGAATGTGAAGGAGCTGGACTACAGGGATAACTTTTTCTTCAGCTTTATTTCTTTAATCCGTTTCTAGGGTGTCTGTTAGGAGATAATCAGCCTTTTTCCTGAGTGGTTTCTCTACTGTGTCTGGCTGCCCAACTCTGGAAGCTTTATATCACATTTTTGCCCTCCAGTTTTGGGTTCCTCTGAAAGGCAGGGTTCGAGGCCCTGATTTCTGGCATAGAGCTGTGTCCTGGCTGCAGAGCATGCAGAGTCCTCCTCTCTTTTCCTCTCTTCATGCTCTGCTCCAGTCTGTAGTAGGTCCCTGAATTCTTCTCTAAAGTAATCTTTCTTTTTTTCTCCTTAGTTCAGGACTCAGTCTGAGCATTTGCCTTAATACTGTTAATGGCAACCTAACCAAAAGTCAGTGAAGAGGTCAGAGAAGGAGCTTGATTACAAATACCAAATGTTGTTCTTAAGCGCACAGTCCAGTATTTATTAGTATCACTCTCAGATAGTGAATTGGTTTCCATGTAATACAAAGGCTGGGGAAAGAAATGGAACCATGAAATGCAAAATCTTGAAGGGTCCTCAAAGTGGCTGTGAAGAGGCCAACTCAGGGGCTCATCACACAGTTCACATAACAATAATTAACTCCTAGATAAAAATCTGACTCCTTGATAGTTTGGAGGTAAAATACAGTGCAGGAGTGTTGTGATTATTCCCACTGCTGTTTTGAGCTCAAACAGCTCGCCTTTATGGGTGACCCTCAGGGTATCCATGTAACATCAGCTGCTGGAAAACAGCAGTGTGCACTGCCCCTGTAAAGCAGTGGTGGTGGTTTTAGTGTGATGTATTTAACTGCTTCTTTTCCATGGACTCCCCCTTACACACTCTTTATCTCTTGCTGCCAGCACCCCTAGGATGGCTTGGGTGGATTCCTGGTGCATGACAGCTGGACTGGCTGCTGGCCTGTGGTGCAGGGCTCTGTCTGCACTTCTCCTCAGACCTACAATTTACGTTTGTGTGCTCACATTATTCACTTGAGTAATGGCCTGATTTACTTGTGTGTGTGGTATTACTCACTTGTTTTCCCTAAAGAGAAACAAATACAGCTCTTTGGAGAAAGAAAGAGGAATCATTTGCTATAACTTGAGTTTAAGGTGTGTGACAGATACCCAGTTTTGAACTTAAAATGAGTGGCAAAGCTATTCTGCAGATGTCTTCTGCAAACTGAACTCCAGTTCGCATTTTAAAAGGCTCTACATGTCTCTGAATGAGGCACACTAAGAAGAATAGAGATGGCAATTTTTCTGGGTTAGCTCTAGGATATAAAACGTTTGGAAGAAAAATATTTGACTTCAGTTAAATCCTGAGAATGAGATACATTTCTAAATGCTGTCATGAGAGCAGAGGGAGGACTATCATGAGGTGATACTGGGCTGATGTTTGATAGAGGCTCAGGTTAAAAGTTTAAATTTGAACCATTCCAAACGTTTTTGTGCTTTGTGGGATTTGACTTTAAACCTTCTTACTTCAGCCCCATCTCAGCTGTGCTGCTTTGGGCTTCTTTTTGGCTCTGCTTGGCCTGCTGGGTTTTGGTGCCAGTGAGGGCAGTCTGGCTGCAGACCTCTGGGCCTTAGGGTAAAACAGCTCAGATCCTCACGCCACCTCTTCAGCCCATCTGCAGAGTAAGGATATACGCCTGAATGGCTGTGGAAAGTACACTGTAAAGGAAAAATGTCTGAGAATTATATACTTTAGCCAGAAATCTGGGTAAAATGGAAAAAAAGACCCTTAAACCAAGACCTTATCCTAATTCCAGATGGATTTTTCAAAGTGGCATAAAGCTTCTTCTAGAAACTTGAAAAACAACCTGGTTTTTGGACCACTGTGCACTCTGCAGAACTTGTTTTATGCAGCTTTATTCAGTAAAACACAATTCTACATGAATTTAAAAGCACAGAACAGCTGCTAAATTGTCTAGAATAAAATCTGTGATTAGACAGAGTGTTTCTCTTCACTGCCTTTCTAGACAAGATGGCGGGGGGAGCTTTTTCCTTCAGTGAACTAGCAGGTTCCAAAAAATATATCTGGTTCCTATTACAGCAAAGGAAAAACTTGAGGTGTGCATTGGAAGTGCTAAGCCAGTGATTGAAATGTAAAAGTTGTTCCTAAAGGCCATTCCACATCATGAAGACATCATCTGTAAAGTAATACTGCACAATGATCTGTGAGGAGAGGAGACTGAATTAGCATTCAGTGTGGCTGGAGCTTCCAAATGTCCCACATTCGGGTCAGCTCCTGTAGCAGAACCTGGTTGAGGAGTCTTCAGTGAGCACTGACCAATTTATTTAGGGAGAAAAAGGGTTCAGGTGAAAGAGTTTTTTTCATTTGTGACTTGTCCCATCCCTGCACCCTTGTGCATGTCCGTGGCTGCCCAGTGTGCCACAAATGCCGACTTACCCAATGACTTCCCCAGGATTTTGGAACTTGGAAAGAGCATTTCTGCTGCAGCAGCTCATTCAGAGCACATCAATGAGGTGTCTGATTAGCCAACTTGCAAAATCTCTTTTTAAAGGCAAATATTTGAGGAAAATAAAACAGTTGAAGTTTTCCCACTGGTAGTCTGCCAGTGGAAAATAATTTTATTAAAAATAAGCATTCAAAGTAATTTATTGATTAAAATTGAAAATGATGAGTTATCTGCAAGAGCTGAGGCCCTCAGAGTTCAAGCACTATAGCAGGAATGAAGGAAGGAACCCTTTGGCTTCTGTACCACAGTAACAGATTGCTTAACAAGAAAACCCCTCTTTTGATTGTTAATAGCTCTTTCTGATCCCTTCCATTCACCCTCTGTCACTATAAGCTGTCTAAATCACATCTGCAACTTGGAGAAGCTGTCACAAGTGTTTTGGCATAAATTGGCCACATGTAGTTTCTAATCTATTTTTTTCCAAGAGAAATAATGTTGCCCCAATTTTTTTTTTCCTAATTTTTGATAAAAAAAAATAATCTTTCTTCCTTCCTTCTGTCCTTCCTTCCTTGTGGGAGGCAGGTTGAATGAAAAGGTAGTGTGCAGATCTCTCCATCAGCTGGTCCTGACTGGGTTTAGGGGTGTCACATCTTTCAGTGAGATCCATGAGCACATTGCTTTGTAGAGCTGGTAGCATTCTGTAAAGCTGTCTGAGCTGGACGTGCAGTAATTAACCTTTGATCTTTGCTCTTAGTGGGATACTGAATTATTAATAGGACTCACAACTGAGAGGTTTTCTTGTGAGTGTGAAAACTGCTTGTTTTACTGCAGTGTTGCTACTCAGGTTTTCACACTGTGAAATGAGGAAGGAGCTCAGGATTCTTGCTTGCTACAGTAGCAGTTAGCAATATAAACCCTATGGATTATGCCTCACAATAAATGTTTTAACTATTTTCATTTTAAAGGCGTTCCCAAACCAAATGTAACATGGTTGAAGAAGAAAGATGTTTTACAAATCAATTCTTTCTTGGTTTTGAATGGCTCTTTATTTCTGAGGAATGTTTCCTACGGAGATGCAGGAACATACACTTGCAGAGCAACTAATGCTCTCGGAAAAGCTGAGGCTGCATCTGTTCTCCACATAACTGGTAAGTGCTAAATGAGAATTCCTTACTGATAACAAAAGTCAGCCAATTTATAATCAAAGTTTAACCATAAAACAGTTACGGCATATTTAACACTTTATTAGAAATTTGAAAATTTTAATTGCGTTCGGATCTGTTCTCTATTTTGTGTTTCCTGTAATGTGGATCTAGGTACAGATGGTTTGATTTGTGACTTCAAGGTTGTTCCATCTTCCTTATTCTAGGAGACAAATAATCAGCCCTTAAACCACCTGCCACATTAGGAACTAAATCCACTGTCAAGTTACAATGGGCCCGGTGCTTCTAACTAGAGACACGGGGCAGGCTTGATATTCAAAAAATCTTCAGGAAAATGCAGGAAAATGAAAGCAAAGGCTGGTTTTAGGGTTTGGCTTTCTTTTTTATTTTTAATTATACAGGCCAATAAAATGTAGGGGAGTGGAAAAGAAAAAATTCTGATTATGAGCTCTGAACTCTCAGAATAGAAAATGTAAAGAAAAACCTCTGTTTAAGTAAATTAATAATGTCATTCTGTATAATGCAATCATGCCTTGCAAATCACTGCAGTCAATGGATCATTTGGCTCTAAGATGAGCTGTCACACCACTTTGCTGTGCAAAGTGCAGCACAGCTCTCTGTGACCAGTCCTGCTACAAAGATCTCTTTCTTGGGCACACACCTAGGGCAGGCTGTGATGTTTGGGTCTCTTGGCTGAGGAGGACATTCTAAAGACATAATAGGAGCCTCTCTGTGAGGATGAGTGTAGACTGAAGCTGTCTTCCTGGTTTCAGTTTTCCTGGAGTACATCAAAACTTCGGATGTTCCAGAGAGGAATATTATTATAATGACGTGACTGGAAGATTGCTCACAGGAGTCTAAATTTTGATTCTATTCCTGGTCATGTGACATTAGTTTAAATAAATCTGGAGTGGATAGGAGAGGGCCAAATTCTGCAAGTTCTTGGCTGTGCAAGACCGCAGTGAAATGGGAGGACTTCTGCTGTCAGGACTTGCAGATTGCACTGGCTCAGTGTTGTCTGAAACATCCCACCAGATTTTTGGCTTGCCTACAGGACTTGCTGCCTGATCAGGGGCAGTCCAGCAGTAGCACAAAGTCTGTGCAGCCTTTCCAGTGAAACTCCCTAAGGGCTGACCAGGCAACCTCTCCTTTGCCTGTGGAACTGGCCTCACTGTGGTTTTGTGGAGACATTTTTTGTCCTGCTGTTTACAGGCAGGAGACTTCATTCAGAAATGGCACACTGAGGAAAAGTGTTGAGCCAATGTAAAATGACCCACAGAAGTCAGAATATAGCAAAAGATTTAAACCCTTCTGGAAGGAGAGTCATAGATGTTATGTACATTCATTAAAACAGAAATGTTGACTAAGTGGTAAGAACTGTGTGTTACTGACAGATTGCCCACATTTTTGGCAGTTATTCTGCCAGCATACGATAAAAAGGAGGAGTTGCTATAGTGATGGGCATTTGACTCTCCATTCATTATGCTATCTCTATGCATAATGAGATTTTAAAAGATGTTCTTCTTTTTTCTAATGTAACACTTTGTCATAATTCCATCTAATGGAACAGAGGAATTGGTTAGATTCCATGGAGAGAATTATTTTTCTTACAATTTCTGCATGCAATGAAATAATACATAATGTTGTCATGAAAAAACTTGTTTTTACACTGTTACAGGATTGTTTTTTTAACAAATTCAATAAATTTATTGATTTATTGATTAATTCAGAAACTTGAATAAACATAATTTCTGTTTCACTGTACACAGGTAGTTTATTTCTTAGACAGATAATTTAACTGCATAAATGAAGTTGATCCTAAAGAATTCCAAACTGCTATATTGCCTTTCTGCTTCATAACTAGCATGCTGGATATTTTGATATGAAATGTTTATTGGCATCATGATTTAATTCTTGCTCAGAAGAGATCATATGCACTGTGTTACAGAACAAAGACTTACAGAGAGTAACACTCAGTTATTGAAGGGAAGCAGAAGAAAGCGTGTCCTGATGGCGTCTGGGATTGGTACAAATGTCAGTGTGGTACCTGGCAATCCACTAAGAATAGGTGTGTTGTCTTTGCTGCTTTTTCATTAATAATATTTATTTATTTATTTTATTTAAATAGAGGGGCCCCATGGGAAAAGTGAGTGCAATTCCCAAGAGTCCAGGTTTGGTGACTCCACCTGGATTTCTTAACTCTAGCTCAGCTCTCAATTACCAGTAAGGAAGCCTTAGATTAAGATATGCAGATATCATATTAAGATATCATATTTCTTTTATTCAGCTTTTCAAAAAACAGCTTTCCTTAAGTCATTGTGAGGTGAATCACCCTGACACTAAAGCCATGTAATTGCTCTTTGAGCTTCACTTGAAAAAATGGGAGGGATTCAGCTGGGCTCTCTGTGGTTTTTCCTGTCTATATGAATGCATTTATTTCCATCCCTGCCTGTGCCCTGTGGAGTGAAAATGCAGCAATTTCATTTAATGTGTTTATGACTCCTTTCCCAAAAAGATAGAAGAAGGTCTTTAATTATGGACCTATTTGCATATTGTAGAGTTTGGGATGAAATCTTTGTTCCATTTAAATTATTGTTCCCCCCTTTCACTTTGTTCTTATAGAAGTTAAATTTATAGGAGCTCACTGAAAGGGAAATTAAAGTGTGGTAAGTACACATCAGCTTAGAGAGCTCATACCCCTCAAGGGGCAGTCAGGATTTTGGGCCATAGCTTGGACTTCAGTGGATTTATGCATATTCTTACTGTTATTTAGAACAGTAATGTCCTTTATGTGGAATCACTCGTACATATTTCTTCACAAATGTTCCAGTGTGTTGAGAAAAACCTGCTAAATTGCTGTTGCTTTTTAGGTTGCCCGGTGCTACCCAGTCACAGAAATGCAGTCCAGTGGCTCTTTGGAGAGAGTCCAATTGAGGAAGTTAAGACCTTGGAATACCGAACCCTGGTTGGGGGTCGTATCCTAGAGGTGAACACCAACTCTGGTCAATTTGCTGGACAATTCCAATGTCGGACTTCAGCTAGTGCAAAACTAATGTCAGTTTGGGTAAATGTCAAGAAGGAAGGTTTGTTGAAAATTATATGACAAATTCTTGAACTGTAAAATATATTCTTTCGCTCTGTAAAGGCTTTCCTGATAACTAACCTTCTTTTCTGTGTTGAAAGTAACTCAGAAATACATGTTTAGCTTCACATATGGGAATGGTCTTATATTGTCCATAGACAATGCCCATACTCAGAGCTGGATATGGCAATTTATGTGTATCCAAATATCATGTGGGGGTTCTTATTGCTTGCCGGTCTATCTGAGAAGCTGAGAGAATTCATCTTTCTGCTTAAACAGTTTTAAATAAGACAGGTTTTATCAACTTCTCCTTCAACAAACTTCTCCATGGTAGCCCACCAAACTGAAACAACACTGACTTGGAGGTCATCTTTGGAAATATCTTCATTATAATAGAAATAATTTTAATGTAATTGTCGTATTTCAGGATCATCACAATTAATATGGTAATGATCTCACTGTAAACACCCTTAATCACATCAGTATACTAGAGCACACTGCACACTCAGATTTCCATGTGAAATTCTCAAGAATGTCTTGTAAGGTTCCCCAGCATAATGCACTCTCACAAAACCACATTTCTATCAGTAGGTTATAAAATGTGCAACTGAATTTCAAAATGGATGAATTTTAAAAGAACCTTGCATATGCACCAGCAGGACAATCAGCTATATCTGCAAACATTTTGTCAAGTTTTAAACTTTTTAAGTGTTTAGAAAATAATTATGTTCTTTTAAAAAACCCAATTATAATTAGGAACTCAGATTTAAAAACAAGCATCTGTTGACACTATAAGCTTTTCTGCATGTTTTATCTCTTCACCTAGCAGTTTGATTTGGCTTATGACTGATCTGCAAGGGACTGAAGCAGTAGGGTCAGATCCCCCCACTGTGTATGAGGATGTTCTCGGTGACTGTTCATGGCTGGGGAGGGTTCTGGAGTGCCTGAGGTTATGAAGGAGGTTACATTTGCAAAGGAGTCTTACTGAGAAGCAACTACTATCAAAAATTTACTTTTAAAAAATCAAACATAAATCAGAAAATGTCCTAAAAGAATTTTTCAAAATCTGAGTCCAGCCCTAGATCCTAATCTAGATCTCATTACAGTTGGAATTTCTGCCAGTTATTGAGCTGTCCACCTGCGTCTTCAGCTGGACTGCCTTTGGGTTGCCCAATCCCCTCTCCAGTCAGGTTGGGCAGTATTTTGGGGTGATTCCATTTTCCAGATCTGAGCTTTAACTGTGATTGACACTTAAGTAAATGTTTCATCACTGCCATACCCATGCATTTGTGCGGCTGTAAAACCTCCCTTGGTGGTTTTTGCACAGTAGGCATTTTGAGGGCACTTCTGAGCAGTGTCATCCTAGTTAAACAAACAATACAGTCTCTCCATCATAGCTGCAGTCAGTAAATTTAACTATTTCTACTTTGAAAAAGGCCCTTTTGTATTATTTTAAGAAATCCAGAAGTAATAAGGGAACATTGAAAAACAATAAGTTAAAGAATTCATTATGTGCTGCAAGAGTGAGTCTGTGGACACAGCTGGTAGCTATCAATTATTCTTGGTTATTATAGAAAAACCTGACTCCTTCTGTGATCACATAAAAATCTGTCAACATTGCATAGTACTTCATCTTTTACCAAGTGTCAAAAAAAATTGTGGAGGAAGGGGTAAGTGTGGAATTTTGACTAAATATAAAGGTAGTAATTGTTAGAGGTGATCGGTTTTTAATATAAAATGCTCTTTAAAACAAATTCCTTTTTCATCTTGCCAGATGCCTCAGTGGCAAATTATTTTTACATTAAATAATTCTCTGTAGTTCAGGACAGGATTTTCTTAAATCCTGAAATTATGTGAGGTGTCTGGAGTAAGATGAGTTTTCTTCAGGATAAACTTGCTGTAGAACAGCAGGAAACCTAGAGAGCCTGATTTACAATTTCCTCTTTTTAATGCTCATTGTATAAAAATGTTATGAAAGTTTTAAAGGAAGCTCATCAGTTCCTACTGTGAGCCAGGTTTTGCCCTTCATGTGCTGATCTCATTTGCCTTCTAGAGGGCTTCATGCTCGTAGGTAAAGGCTGAACAGAACTAAATTCTACTTTGGCTTATGGCTCCTTTTCACAGTGCTGAAATATTTGCTTTTCTACAGAGGATGTGGTGTCTGTCCAGCTTACAGAGCATGCTGCCAAATCAATAAAAATGTGACACAGTTCCAATGCACAGTGCCTCTCTCACACTGCTTCCAATTGTATTTCTTAGATTACACCTGGGAATATGCTGAGTGGAGTCCTTGCTCTGCCACCTGTGGGCATTCAGGAACCCGCTCCAGGAGCCTGCAGTGCATGAATGCAGAGAAACAGAAAGTAAATGAGTCACAATGCAGAGAGCTGCCAAAGCCAGTGGTTGTTTACCAGCCCTGCAACAGAGAGGACTGCCCTCCCAGGTAACCTCCCTTCTGCTCTCTTTCCATGTGCTCTTTATGTATTAAAACGCACTCACCACCTCCTGAAATCGTTTCTGTCTTTATGCTCTGACTGTGAAATGTGGTGTTTTCTTCATCATGAACCTTAAAGCATGAGAGATGTGGAAGTGGATCACAAGAAAGTAGGGGAATGCTTGATTCAGCTGAAAAAGTAACACCTGAGTTGTCTCCATGCTGCTGCAGCAAATGTGGCTGCTACCACACCACTCTTCAGAAGCTAAGCTGGAGATCTCTGAGACACTGGGATGTGCTGTTTTGTGGAATCTGTGCCACCACAGAGAGAAAATTTGTGTTTAGAGTGGCCAGGGTAACTCTGTGTCCACCTCCTCTCCTTTGTGCCATCAGAGCTCTGAGTAAGATACTTTCTGTGCAATGTCTCATTTCTCTCTAAAGCCCCTTAGCACAGTGCTCCTTGAATGTTCTTCCCTGCCAGTTTGCTCACTGGGTCAACTGGGGATCAAGGGGCTGAAAATATTTATATCACAGACAAGTGCATCACAATCTGATTCCAAAGGCCAAACCCATACCTTTAGACTATTTGAGCTGCACTGAGATTCCAGCTCAACACAATGTTTCTCCAGGTTTTCAACAGGAAACCCCACAGAATCCTAAAAACAAGTGCTTTTTGTTGATTTAAAGAATTGGCCATCACTATCAGCAAAAATTTGTGAGAGATACACACACTTTGGAGCTGTCCCTCACTGGAAAATGTTGGCAGGGAAGTATTAAGACCCTAGCTGACACTGTGAGAGTGCATCTTGCCAGTACATTCTAAATTCTGTTCTAAATGCAGAAAACATAGCAACAGATATGAATCAGAAGAAATTGTTTATATTTCATTATTAGCAGCCAAAACCAGATAATCCTGAACTGTGAGACTGAACTCCAGCCAGCTCAGAGAAAGCTAATGTTTTGCCAGTAGAAAAACACTGAAATCAAACTAATAGTTTAGTACACAGGTTCAGCTGCAGGTTTCCCTCTTAAGCCTCAGCATTTGGAGCAGATGACAGGAGGGTGCAGTTGGTCCTGGGGCAAGGTCATGCCTTTCAGTGCAGGGCATGACTAAATGACCTGCATATCACTGGCCCTGGAGTATTCACAACATAAAAAAATTGGTTATTTCATATGGTTAAAGAAAATGGGAACTGAATTGTCTTTTTAAATGCTTAGATTTGTTCTGCTTCTAATTTGGCTTTATGTAATCACCAATGGAAGGCAATCATGTCTATACTAACATAATTAAATCTGCCTTGAGCCATAGGTGTATGCTAACATATAAATTGGTTTTCTTTTATGAAATATTCCATGCTTTCTATACAGGAAGAGCATCCCAGATGCCTGGAAAATAGCTCTGTGTCTGTTTCTTGGTGCCTCTAACCTCTCTCTTTCCCTGTAATTACTGACCTGAGAGGGAAATGCAGAATGTCCAGGCTTCCCTTCCCATTTTCCCACTTACTGATTTCTGCACAATCTTCTCATCTCAAGGTAGCTCTTTAGAAAGTATCCATAGAATTATAAAGGCTTTAGATGTACAGTCAGTGGCGCTGGACCTTAATTATTCACAGTGTTTTGCATGTTTTTAATCACTTCTCTCCATCACAGGGGAGAGGTACAGTTAAGCAAATATGGGCTTGAGTATGTACTTAACTTGAGCTTTGCTGGGCATGCACTGCACCAAATGTTTGCAAAAGTACTTCAGCTTTAAAAGGGAGAAAAAGACAAGGGTGCAGACTGTAAAAGATTAATCCTTCTTGAATGGATATAAGCTGTTTGTATGTAAGAAAATGAAATAATTGCTGAACAAAATAGCATTTTTTCCTGTTATCACTGTTGTGGTAAACATAAAGTCCATTTTATATTTCTAGCCTAGATTTATGCAAAGAGCAAGTCAACTTGATTGTATTACCACCTGCTGCCTCCCCAGTATTGCTCCTTGCTTCCAAGACAGACTAAATATTTGCAGCTTCTAATCAATAAATAACATGTTCTGCTTGAGCCATAATCTGATGAGATTTTGATGTAATAAATTTGGATGAATTATGGCAGCTGTCACTTCAGTACCAACTAAATTGGTACCATCCACTTTATAAGTAATGGAGAAGTACACTCTCCTTCCTCCTGGAATGCCACATCCAGCAGGGTCTGTGGGGCTCACCTAGCAACAGATTCTGGTAACAAGCATTGTAACCTCTGTTAGCAAATGTGCTGTCATCAGTTAACCACGTTCAGAAGACCTTGCTCAAATGAAGCTGATTCTAACTATTCTCATGTCTAAAACTTACAAGGACAGCTTCTTTTGCATTTTCTTTGCAAACAGTTGCTGCCAACTACCAGCAGGACTGCAATAATTGCTATAAATGCAATGTCTGTGCATCCTGTAGGTGGGTAGCTGGGCCGTGGTCTGAGTGCTCTGCATCTTGTGGCAGTGGATTTCGCCTTCGGCAGCTGTCGTGTCACCAAGCCAAAGCCGACGGCAGCGCCCTGGCCCTGCTGCCGGGGGCCTGCACGCACAGGGACCGGCCTGTGGCAAGGAAACCCTGCACGGGGATCTCCTGTCCAGAGGGGCCAGCACAGGCCAAAACACAGGTAAGGAACAGCTTTTGTCTGGAACTTCTTATATTATAAAAGTGGGACAGTGCTGTCGTGACACTGACTGAACATCTGTCCTCTTGCGGCTGAACATCTGTCCTCTTGCACAAGGGAGGAGCTCTGTGGCTGTAATTACCTGTCAGACTAGTCAATTAGAAATTTTGTTTCTTCATTTTATGCTCTCTGAGCAACTTCTTTTTGTTGAAGACGTGGCCTGAAACCAGAGTATTAGCTTCAGTGTATTTTATAAGCTAAGCCATTATGATGTATTCCATTTTCCAAGCTAGTTTATTGCTTTTATTGCAGTCATATTAGTATACAATTTGAATAGCTGTACTTGTCAAGACCCTAAAAAAGATATATGAATGTGCTTCAACAGCACGTGAAGAAGTTGCTCAATTCACAGAATGCACAGAGGTCTGTTTTCCTATATTTTCTGTTTCTTCCTTCATACAGCAAACTTGTGTTCATCTTGATACATGATATGTATATTATGTATTAATATGATTTGTATTTACTGTTCAATGTGTAAAGTAATTAATTAGAACTGCTATTGCTGCATTTCCAATACAGGTTATAGCAAAGCAAGTTTGTAATGGGCAGAGCTACAGAAAGAATTCTGTAGCAGTAGGGATGAGGCATGATGAGAGAAGACAATGGGTTTAGCTCTAGGAACAGGAAGGAAAGTTAATTCTTGGCAAAATTGCACAGAGAGAACCAAAAATATGTAGGCCTTACCCAAACTGGGGTGTGACAGGACTGAAGAAGGCAAGATGAAAAAAATTATGGCTGGGCTGTGTAGCTGGGTAACTCCCTAGGAAGCCAATTCTCTTGTTACTAACTTGGGTGTTTCTTTTTCTCTGCCCTCACCCTTTCCTCTCCATTTTCAGTGTTCTGGTCGCTGTGTAGGCCGCCCTGCAGGTTCACAGCACCATCAGTTTCTTCAGCTTCGGAACGGATCTTCAGTGCCAAATTCTTCTTATGATGAAGGAAAGAGGTAAACAGTGTGAAGAAGTTACAAGTTAGATTCTTTAGATGATCAGATTGAAGGTACAGGATTGTCACTGCAGTACAAGTAACTCTTGCAAGCAGTGACAAGTACAAGCAAATTCTTTGGTGTCAAACAAGGGAAAGGAGGTAGAGACAGTCGTCCCTTTGTGGACACTGGATGAATTCAGGAACCCAGGAGAGGTTATGCCTGAAGAACACACAGCATCCAGTATTTCAGCAGTGTTTCAGGGTCAGTTGAGTTTTCTTAGAGATAAAATACCTTTTCTATTCCAGGGTTAAGAAACTGGTGTAAAGAAACTCATGTTTTCTCATGAGTGAGAAGGCATGATGAGTGAGCACAAAATTAAATAAAAGGAATTCAACTTAAGGAAAAATGGAACAGGTTATCCAGAAAGTTGTGGTGTCTCCATCTTTGGAGATGTTCAAAACACAAACAGAGACAATCTTGAGGATCCTGGTCTAGTTGGCCGTGCTATGAGCAGGGGTGTGGGGGCCGGTCGGTTCTATTGTTGTGTGAATAAGGGTTTAGCACAAAAGCAAACATTTATCTGCCATTTATTTCCCTGCACAGCCCTCCTGCCAGAAGGAACTGTTCTTCAGGGGTGTGTGATGTGTACTGGCGGACAGGCCCCTGGAGGCCCTGCAGTGCGGGCTGTGGCAGTGGGTTCCAGTCCAGACGAGTGGCCTGCATGCACAGGCAGAGCAACAAACCCGTGGCTGAGCAGTTCTGCCGAGGGAGGAAGAGACCAGTGACCTGGCAGCACTGCAATGTCACATCCTGTGGCAGTATGTAAATGTTTATTTAAATATGAGCATAGTAATAGTTTGTAGCAGTTATATTAGAGAGTGACTTGCAGTTGTACACTATTGATTCTACAAGCATTTGATTGTACATCAAAGGTAAAGCTATCCTCTCCAAGGAGCACTTCGTAATCCTGGGGTTTCTTTTCTCTAAGTAGGCCAGTTTGATATTAAAGCCTCAAAAGCACTTTTAGAAACAGGATATTTAGGAAGCTTTTTGCAAACTTCCCTACATGACTGTGCCAGTTGTGACTCAAAAGTCTCTAGGCGAGCTGTTAATGCCTCCAAGATGGGATAGTGTTCTGAAACAGACAATGAGTCAATGAATGCATTGAGATCATATCTCTCACTTGTGACCTTGCTTAGCTTTGAATCCCTTGCTGCCAGAAATGCACACTAAAATAATTACAAAGCTAGCAGGAGCCCATCAGTTGTTTACAATTACTATGGCAAGTTCTGCTACTTCTCTTTTCCTCATTATAAAGCCTTGTAATGTTTAAATATATTTTTCAGAAGGCGAATGCAAGGATACAACTCACTACTGTACATTTGTAAAGCAGCTAAAGTTGTGCTTGATAAACACGTACAAAGAAAGATGTTGTCAATCATGTCAAGAAATATAAGTCCTCTATGGCAAGTTCACGATGCTGCAGTGAAGAGATGAGAGATTCATTAAACTAAGCTGCTTGAAGTATATTCCTGTAAATGAGACATTAGTTGTAACAGTTAAATGGCAGTGTGGGGCCAATGAAAACACAGTATTGTGGATTGATGTGCTGGATAAGGTATTGTTTCTGGGAATTCTTTGCAATGTAACTTCTAATGTTTTAAACATGTCTGGATTAGCAAGATAATATGGCATATCATCTGCAAAATTTTGCAGGCCATCATTTATACTTTCATCAGTGAAAAAAACATTACGTAAAAGCAGCAATTAGTGGTTACTGTCCTTAACTTATGAGGAAGAGTCACAAAAATACTTTGAAAAATTTTGGAAATGCAGCAACTATTGACTCCCAGGATTTTAGTTTCGTTTTTTTTCGTCATATTTAACACCATTTTTAAATTTATAGAAGCTGTGGCTTGTAGCTGTAAAATTTTGGCAGCAGCTTCATTTTCATAAACAGCTTGAGCTTAAGGGTTGATCTCACAGGATATGCTTTATGGATACTAGCTCTCAGATGGATACACAGAAGTACATTGAATTTTTCCTGCTTGTATTTCTGTGTATGCAGTAGGAAACTATAGATCCTCATACAATTTTCAAAGCAGCAATAGATCTCTTTTGAATAAATGAGGTGTCATGTTCTATTGTTTCTATTCTAATTCCAATCTCTGAAGTACAATTGAAGTTCTGGCATGATTACACTTTTGTACTGATACTAAATGAGACAGAAGTTTCCTTGTCAGAGCTGTGAACAAACACTTGTGAGCACTGTTCTCTTGCACATCAAATCAAATGAAGAGCCAGTAACTGGCCAAAATAGCTGTCAGATTTCTTGTCTTGAATAATCATTCCATTTTTCTCCATTAATGAGGAAAAATGTCCAAGGAAGAATTATCAATTGTGAAGATAGGCAAGTGCAAGAAATCTATTTTGAGCATTTTTGCATCAAGATTTTTCTATCATGACCATTAACTGAGTCATTTGCAAGTTGAGAAATTCTTGCCATGGTATTCCTGGGTAAATCACCTTCCGTACTGCAGATTGTCTGACTAGGGCTTTAAGCAAAGAGGAGCCCACAGGAGGTAGAAAATAGATGTTTTTTTCTTTTGTAGTTTCCAAACTACTGCTCATATTGGAGGCCTGAATGCTCACTTTGACTTGGTTCTTTTGTTCCATCTCTGAGCTGTGTGATGGGTGGAGGGCTGGGAGTGCTGTGGGGGCAGTTCAGACACAGCATCCTGCACAGAGGGTTTGCATCACTGAGAATTAGGGTAGCACTACTGTATAGAAAATGTTTAGGGTGGATTGTCGTGTCCAAGGCTGACTGCAAGGAGAGGATATTCCTGATCATTACCTTTCTAATCAGCAATGGGTCTTGATTGTTTAAGCAGTTTTTTAAATTAAACATTTGTAAGATACTTTTGTAGATATTTATTGTCTGATTTAAAAGTGCAATATTTTTTTGTACAGTGTTTAATAAAGATTTTTGGACATATATTTTTTCTTATTACCAAAATTTCTTATTCATGTTTTCCCTTTATATTTAAAGTTTTCAAATGTTAACACATAGCATTTTTTGTTGCGTTAACTTTGGTTAAGTATGCATGCTGTACTGAAGCAGTGCTGTAAATGTTTATGATTGCAATTGGCATGACATTCCTCTGTAGATTATTTTATTGCTTCTCCAGTAACTGAAGATTTTAGCTTCTTGAACGTAGTTTTGATATTTCTGAAATAAAGTATAGTTTGATTATTCAACACTGTGATTACCCTGAGACTGTTTATTACCATTATTTGCAAGGTAATTGTGCTTTCATTCTTTATTTTTTCAACCTACTTTGTATCTAATTCTGGGATTTTTTCAAAGCCTCAGATTAGTTCTTAACAGTCTTTCAGACATACTGTCAACTTCACTGCAGTCTGCTTTGCACTGCTATTGAGAGACAACATAGATGTAACCTGACTGAAAAAGTGGGAAGATAATTTGCCAAAATCCAAATGTCAGCTCTGATTCACTGAAATCTAGAATCTTTAAAAGGTGTAATAAAATTGCATTTCTTTTCTGGGCCTTCACCAAGCAGAATCCATTTAGATCTGACAGAACAGCTCCATGTTTTGTTTTTAGTGAGATAATGGGAATACCTCCTTGAAAAATAAATTGTTTCAGAATACCCACTATATGTAAGTAGTCTTTAGAAATATTAGTCTAAGAAATAGTATGAAAAATAAAAGCTTTAAAAAATTTTATTAAATAGAAAATAAATGTCAGTTTAGTGTATTGGTCAATTTAATGTAGTGGTGGTGTTTCAGAGTTATCCTAGATAACAATATTGGCAAAGGCTTAATTTTCCTTTGAATTGCATAAAAAATAGCAAAGGCTCTGTACAGCAGTGCTGTGGAGCCTGCTGCTGGATGGCAGAGTGCACAGAAAGCACTCTCAGAATAGCAATGGAATCCATTAATTACTTTCCTGCTTTTACATCATGGTTTAGCATGACATCATAAAATGTTTTTTTAACAGCTGTTAGTTTGGAAAAAATATTAGACAGTTTTCCAGCTGTCTCTTCATTTGGTCTGCATTTCAGTCATTTGCTGCTTATGAAAAAGTTGACGTCAGGTATTAAATAGTGTCTGAAGGTTTATAATATCATTTGATGCTTTTCCTGGAAGCACAATCAGTGTTTTGGGTTTTTTTCAATTGTGGAGTAATAAAGGCTTCTCTCTTTCACTATTAAACTTAGGGGAAGACATTAAGGACAAAATGAAAGGGAATATGCCCCTCCACCCTAAAAAAGCCTTCAAACACATCTGCAGAGGAACTGTTAAATGTATCTGAATATGCTCTCCACTTCCCTTCCTCTCAAAATGTTTGTACTGTGCTGGTAGGTGGCAGCAAATGACTTTCCATAACTTAAGGGAAGGAAGTGACTTCAGAACTGAAAAAACAGCTGTGAAAATTTAAAAATGCATCTAGGCTCCCTCACAGACCCAGCAGAAGAGCCATTTTGAGCAGAATATGCAGGCACGAGTAACTTCATGAATTCAGACTGCATTTCTGCCTCCCTAGAAAGGAGAGCTGGAGGGCATTGGGAGCTTCTGTAAATGGCCCCAGAGGTACCAGGACTGTGTATAGAATGTGGACCTGGGTAGGTGTGACTGAAAGTTTTGGCTTAGTTTCCTCAGTTGTGGCATGACAGAGAATGAATCAATGGAGTTTATTTTCTCTTTTGTGGTACAGGAAGTAATTTTCAGACAGAAGAGTAAAACTGATTTTCCATGTCATTAACAGAGTAAGTGATACTACAAAAACACAGTACAAAGACAAAAGTTCTGTAAAAGTGACTGATGCTCTAATAATGTCTGGATCCCTCTCATGCAATGCTTTTGTGCACAGCTGATTTGCTCAGTTCAGCTTTCTTGCTTTCATATGACCAAGTTCTTAAAAATGTTCCTATCGTTGATCTTAGCCCTTTTATAAGAGACTTTGTTTATGAAGCTCAGCCACATGATTCTGCAGAACCCAAATACTGTTCTACACCGATGGGTACAAGATATGTAATACTGAGAAGAAAAAAAAATCATATTGGAGTAGGGTGATAGAGCATGACAATACAGTTAATTACAGAACTATTAACTGGGACTTGCTTAAATCATGACCAAAATAAAACTAAATTGATTCATCTGGATTTCTCAAAATCAGCTAAATATGCATAGAGAAAATACTAAATATTTCATACAGAGACAATTTCATATAAAATTTCTGTAAAAAAATTGGTATCTGTGTCATTGGAACAAGCAATACTTTGTAAAGCAGACAGACTGAAGCCAGGCTGCTGATAGATTTCTGCATCTCAGCTGGTATTTCTTTTTTAACCTGAGTTTATTTTCTGTAAATCTATGCAGTTGCATAATGAGATTTGACTGAATTTGCACACTGGTCTTAAAGATGATTCAGCTGAGGAGGACACATGCACTAAGTGTGTCAGTGTGTCCAAGCTGCATCAGTTTTGTTTTCTTTGGAAATAAGGCTGAAAGAGTATGAACAGGGAAATTAGGAAACAGAGTCTAATGACCTGCTTTTGGTGGTTGAGTGGTTGAGCTATGGGTACAAAAAAGGAGCAACCTTACTCCCTGTTAATTGCTACCAGAATTTAGTGGGACCTTTATACTCAATTCAGATCTGAATGAAGTTAAAGTAGTGATGACTAAAGCTTTTAGGTTTTTAGAAATGCCTAGGTGTCATGGCATGCTACCTTGTGATGTGGACAGTAAAATACAAAGAAAAAAAGTCTTACAGATAACTGAGATTATTACTGATTTTTAGATTATTGTAAATAGCATTATTTATTTACTGTGTAAAATATTTTATCAGCAAAAGACTCTATTTCTATTGTATTTCACAAATACAATAACTTGACTACAGAAAATATCAAAGAATTACATATGTTAAAAATATGCTTGAGATGGAGCACGAAGAAATCTGGGGAGTCAGAAACTAGAATGCACAATCAGAAAACGGACAGATGCCATGTAGGGAGTAGTGTTCCTTCAGCATTTGGCAAATCTTTATTAGCCTTGTAATAAGCTTTGATTTGGCTTTGGTTTGGCTTTGGTTTTCTTCACATTTCTAAAAGCAAAAATTTCAGTATTTAATTTGCTTCTAGTGTTATTTAACAAGATAATGATCAAGCCGGTTTCCAATTATTTTGCCAAAGTGCTTGAAATATTGCATGTAAATATTAGGAGGCAGCAGGTATATCCTCCGGAACAGGACTACAGTCTGACCCGGAACGTTCTGGAGACACCTGGCGGTAGAATTTGTGACCCCGAGAATCTGTATTTACATAGACATAACCCAGATGCTCTGGGTTATGTCCTGGGCAGACCTCTTGCTTCTTTGGTGTATATTCAGTGCGATACAAAGTTTCATCTTTAAAAGGAACTCCAGTAGATACAGCGTGTACAGGTTTGAAACTTTGAGGTGGATTGGCCTGATGTGGTATGTAATGGGACCTGAATGTAGTTAAACTAGAAAATTTTCCTGTGGGTTTTTGAATTTCCGGTTCTTTCTTAATAAGCCCTTGAGGACAAATTCTCCAGGGTTGGTAGTCTTCTTTTGTAGTAGTCTTCCCTTGAAAAGTGCCAGTGTTTTTTCTTCCAGTAGCTGGTCTTATGGGGGCTCTAGGAGCAACCTTGTGTTTAATGTAATCAAGACGGTTTGAGGACTTGAGGTCCATCTTGTCTGTGGGTGGAACATACTCTGTTGGTTTGTGGAACTCGGGCGCTGTGACCAAATACGGCTGATAGCGGTCCTGAAATTCAGTGGTTCCTTTAAAAGGATCATCAGATCCAATTTTTCTACTTTCAGGCTTGCAGCTTTTTGCTAGTTCCCCAGGCATCCCTTTAAAATCTCTCTGGTGGGTTGTGAGATCTTCAAAGGGTTGGTCGCTTGGCTTGTACTCTTCTCTTGGCCTTACGAACAGGGGCTCCATCTCATGGACAACGTACGCGGTGCGATGGATGGTGTTGCCATCGAAAGGCCCCTCTGCCAGCTTGGTTTCACAAGGTTTACAGCTTTGGGAGGGATTGGGTTGCCTAGGGATGTAGTCATCTTGAAATGTAGAAGGATTTCCAAACCTCTCGGAAGGTGGCTCGTATGCACGCTCCACCTTACAGGATTCCGTTCTTTCACCTTTCCACAACCTATAGTCATCTGTAAGGCAAAACCAAAATTCCACCATACAGGTGTTATTACTTCAGACCATTCCTTTAAAATGAAGACCAAGTCTTCTGGTATTAAATCTTGCAAAACAAAGAAAATGGGTGTAAGTGAAAATGATAATTTTATATGCATATTCGTGATCAGACAAAACTGTCTTTTATTTAGTGTGTGATAAAAACAGACTCCCAAAATTGTACCGGATGCCCTATTTTGACTATTTGCTCAACAGAAACTATACAGAAAACAGCCTTGTACCTGTTTTAAATACAGTATCTTCCATTTTACGTAGAAGATTTAGCACCTTTATGCTGACCATCATAATAGAATAATTTGTGTCAAGACAGATCATCACTAGGATGATGTATTTGTAAGCTGTACCATGCACAAGCAGGAGCCTAAACTCCACTTTCAACCTACTCTGTGTAAAAATAAGTCACATGAACTACCTGAAAAATACACTGCACCTTAATTTCCAGCCAGTTTTGCCTGAGCTAGCCCAACCAAGTGTATGTTGGAATTTCCTTCTAGCCAAGCAAACATCAGAGAGGGCTTTTAGTTTAGAATCAATAGGTCTCCCCTCACCAACTGGAGTGCTGAATATTTTAGGGTATCTTCACCTGCTTTCTAGTACGTTTTGTTCCCTATCCCAAACCAATAAATCCAGTTTCTAACAGGTAATTCCAAATGCTACCTTCATCTTGGTTATTTCTTTTCCTCTAGGGAGCACATATTATTACCTCGATAGGTTGGGATGGTATCCACTTTTGCCTCTGAAGTGTGTTTCCTCTCTTGAGGCCTTGCTAATGTCACTGGTCCTACTTTATGAGGACTGTAATCTCTCCGGTATACGGTTCCTAGGTCAATCTTCCCCGACTTTGGTCTGTATTCTGCTTGTGGCCTAGAAGGTCTCGTAACATCATATGGTAAATAATCAGATCTGAATTGAGGAAAAGAAAACACTGGTCAAAAAATCCTTTCCTCTTTTGGACATCACTTTAGTAATTCTTCCACTATATGGAAAAATAATAAAATGTTTACTCTGAAAAATCTATTAGACACCATATATTGGAGGGGTAGCCCAAAAGAGAGAAAACCACAGTACACAAATCTACAGTCTCTGATGCATTATGGAGTCTTTACTCAAAGGTAGATGGTGAAGTAAGTTTTTCAACATGCTGAGTCCCATTCACAGTTGCTATAATTTTGCAAAGAAATGATCAGAAAGCAGAAGCAGAGCAAAGCTCAAATTACTAAAAATGGTACCACTTACTGATTGCTTGAGGAGAATGGAATATAATCAGAAGCAGTATTTCACTCTTTCTGCATGGGCACATTATGTTAAAAGGATATATATTATATATGTGGGTGTTAAATAGTCCATACAAGCACATGACCAGTCTGGCAGAATAGCATCTGGCATCTCTTTTTTTTTTTTGATAAACAAATTTCACCAGATGCCCTCACAGCTTAAAAGAAAAACAATAATGGAATAAGTAAAAGCTGATGCTGCTGTCACAACATTGAGTATTTTTTTCTAATTCTTTGAAAGATGCTCTTTAATTCTGTAAGCTTAAAATCAGTCTGTGCACAGACAGCACAGTTTTCTTTCTTAAAACAAATAATTTTCTTAAAACTAGTAATCTGAATTTTAAAAATCAATAAAAGAATCTCTGTTCTTTTTTTCTTAAGATCTCATTTTCCCACTATCTTGACATATGTATTACAGAAAGTTCCCCAGCTTGCCATGTTTTCCATAAGACCTAAATTTCCTGACAGGCTGAAAACAAGACAGTTTTTGATTCTCTTTACAGGTTAAAGGCTGCTGTACAGAATGCAAAGCTTGCTGTATGCGTGCTTTGCTATTTTTATGAGAATTTTGTGGTAACTGTATTTCTATATTGAAAATTAAAACTTTAAATATGCAAAAAGTGCAAAGGATGCAATGACTGCATTTTGAGAAGATTGCAATACAATGTTTAGCCCCCGGATAAAAGACAAAGAATGAAAAACTTTACAGACCAATTATAAAACATTGTTTGAAAATATTTACTTGAATGTTGTGATGCCATCCATTCTCCCCTGATCCTGTTGGAGCTCTGGTTTTGGCTTACAGCTCTCGGGAGGGCAGACGTTGCCATAGCCAGGGTAGTTCTCCAAATACTCAGTTTTGTGGCTTGGCTGTGTTCCATCATCATAAATCTTTGTGGGTCTATGGCAGCAGCGATGGCGTCTGGGTCAAACACATCAGAACAGAGAATTTTGTTTCATTTAAGAGGAAAACCCATACTCTGTCTACTGGAAGTAAATAACAAATGGGGAAGATTGCACAATGTCAGTAGATTTTGTTTAAAATCTTTTCTGAGTGATAAAACCACAAAATATTGAGCTGATGGCACAGGTCCTAGAGCACATCATTCTAAAAGTAATAAAAACACATCAATAAAATATCAGCCTTGGTGCAGAATGCAAAGGATGGACAGAGTTGATCTCAGTCCTCTAAATGATGCTACCACCAAGATGCACTTTCCTATTGTCTGTAATGTTTAATGGTATTACTCGTTTTATTTGGAAAAGGAACTACCTATGCTTCATTTCTTGTTTCATGTTGTCTCTTTTTTACTGCTATTACCTTATCACTTATCTTTTTACTTCTGTATATCTCACCTATTTTCACCAGTACTGATTAACACTTTTTGATTAAAATTTTAGTGGTGTGAAATCTCATGTGCATTTCTAGTGCTCTGCAGGCCATTTATGATTTTTCAACCCTTTTATTTCTCCACAGACTGACTAAATTCTCTATCCAAGACATGTTTATTTGGAAGTAATAACATCTCTTTTTATTAATGGATTTTATTTCAATTCCTCCTACTTTTCATTGATGCCTCTATCAATGACACCATTGTGTAAAAACGTGTTGGGAGGTACAAAATGACAATTATTTATACCTTGTTGTTTTCAGTTAATGATCCATGAAATTTCAATTTTGTTATTGTTTTGAAAATACTGTTGCATTAATTCTAATTTCCACAATGCACATCTCTGGCTGACCTCAAGGAAATATATAATGACAGGTTTTCTTCCTACTTATGGCTGACAACTTGCAATGCAAAGGGAAAAAACAATAAATAATTTTTCAAATAAACAAGTATTGTAAAATTCTGTAATGAAAAGTAAGAATATCTAGACCCCAGAAGGGTAAAAGTGTACAGCTCTTAGTAAGTACAAATAAATTCAAGTTTCAGGAAGCTAGGTATCCAAGGAATATTTCAAAGGCCTGCAGAGAATTTTAGCTAGCACTGAATATCATAAAGGAAAATAATAAATTAAAGCAAGGTAAAATAGAATTCAGAAGTAGACACGAAGGACTCCTGCTAGAAAAATAAAAAAAGGGAAAATTAAAACAACACTGAAAGAAGTTCTTGGAGACTGGACATCCTAAAGCTGCTATTAGTTTGTGCTGCCTGATTTTGCCAGTAGTTCAAATAATGAGAAATAAAGTAGCCCTGTCTAAGAATCCAGATCCTTTCAGAGCCTCAGGTGTTTACTCCTTTTCAATCAAGTCCATTAACAATTGAGAGACCATTTCAAAACATAGCAAGGAAAGGAAAAAGGAAGAAGAGGGAGTGAACAGGAAACGTAGGAAAACAAGGAGGTAAGTGTGTGCTTTTTCTCACTCCAGTGTTTGCCTGTCATTACATTTGTCATGAAATTCTCTTTCACCTTAGTAATGTTTTTTTCAGAAAGTACAAACAGCACATGCTGTGTCACGTAGCATCTAAAAGTAACAATCTATAAGCAGAAACAAAAGACATTGAATGGAGGGTTTGAAAGCTGGTTGGAACACAGGTTATCAAATTATAATGTTCTTCACATATTTTTTGGCATACCATTCAAAGGAGTTGGAAACAAACATTATTCATCTGCAAAAGCTTCACTTCAACAATCTTCAGTTTGCCATAAGCTGGTCTGGAACACCAAGCACCAACCAAAACACCTTCTGTGTTCTGGGATCACCATTCTTTAAGGACTTAATTCTGAATATTTTTAAGCAATGTTGTGAGTATATCCCATGTATTGCTGAATGGACATGCTACAAACTGAAATAGATACTAGAGAAATACTGTAGAGTGAGCCTGCAGTTCTTGCTAAGTACAAAACAGAGGCGAAAGCAATCTACTCTTACCTCTCCAAGGCAAGAGAAGGTTGCAATTTTATTAGAATTCATTGTTGATCAAAAATGTCCTTCAAACCACTCATTTCTAGTGGTTAAAAATAATTTCTAGTGTATAAAATAATTCTGAACACACCCTAATCGTGCACAAAATTACTTGGAATCAGACGAGATTGTTGAAGTTCCTACATCCTACTCTGTGTTGTGAAAGTGTTTTCAGTCAGCCTGAAGGGTAATGTAAAATTACCTTGTGGATTTGAATTGGAGAAGAAATTAGGGTTTTTTTGGTTAACTGATAAATCTGCTTTAGGATGTTGTCAAATTTACAATATTGCCCAATTGCTAAACCAAAATTTTCAACTTAGATAATAATTTTATAAAACTAATTATATAAGGCATCACAATGCTAGGAATCATCAGAGAAGACAGATTACAGCTCTGATAAATGAAATATGTTGCTCAGACTTTGGCCTGTACTCCTTGAGATAGTTTATTTTTAACTTCTTCCTTGAATTTATCTTAATTTCCACCCCAGAGTTACTGATAATTCAAATTGATTTGGCAAGAATATCCCTTTTCTCATGCCTGACTGGCATTTGCTTTGATGGATTATTATTCTTTCCATTCTTTGTGGGAGACTATCTTGTGTCTTGCATAAGGTTTGAATAGAATCTCAGCTAAATAAAAGTGACAGTAGATCAGCTCTCTTGTGCCAAATGCTCTTGTTCTGGTTATTTTAGTAGAATGCTGGAGATTTTAAGTTATTTAAGGCCTGGCATACATACTTCTTTTTTTTATACAATGCTAGTAAGACCCTTGAAATTCTACCACAAAGCATTTTCCTCCCAGAGAACTAGACTATTAATGAGAAAAGCTTAATATTCGTCATAATAGAAAACTTACTACCCCTCCACAAACACAGCCCAAAGCTTTTATTTTTAATTTCTTTTTATTTTTTGCCAGTGCATACATTATGGTCTGGAAGAGAGAAATGATGGGTGGACACTGTTTTTGAAAGTTGTTTACATTCCTGTTCTTGATAGGAGATCTGGCAGTTTTTACTGGGTTTGTATTTATATGTGGTCAGTATGATGGCTTAAGTAACCCATATTTTAGAGAAATCTCCTTTCAACTTAAATTTATTCAGGAATATAGATTTTTATGATAATAATAACAAAAGGGGAAGTAATGGGGGAAGGCTGACAAACTGAGAAGGAGATAAAGTAGTAATTTATTTTTGTGTCTCAAAACAACTTTTATACTTTTGTAGGCTGTGATTATCTTTTATAGCAGACAAGTAGTATTCCTGAGTACAGAAAGTTCATCTACCACACAGGCTTTATTCTTCTTTGGAAGTCAGATTTAATATTCTGTATTTCCAAAAGCAGAATGAAGTTCTGTCTTACTGGCTTTGCTCCACTGTGAGTTTTTTCAGTGTTTTTTTAATTCTGTTGATAGGGGACATTGTTTCCTTCTATTTTATTTTTTAGAATTAAGCAGTAATTATACCTCCATAAAATTTCCTGCAAAGAGCTAAATGATAATGTCTACAAAACACTAGATATTTATAGCTGCTTTGAAGTCTCTGCTAAGCTGTGTGTGCATTCCAGTGTCCAGGTAACACTGCCAAGTGACCAAGCAGCCGTTCCCTGAAAATAGAAACACTGTACACTGAAGCAAACACAATGTGCTGCCTAAACCAATAATGGCTCAAGGTTTTATTGACTGTAAAAACTTCAGTGAGGTTTATTTTAAACCACAAGCTTTATGCATATTTAATTCAGTTATTCATATTATTGAACTCAGTTTTTGGATTGAGAATTTTTGGTTGAGTTGAACCTCATTTTGTGCTCTCCCACTGTGTTATCTCATCATCTTTCTACTTGAGCCCAAGCCAGGTTTGTTATCTCATGAAAACAATGTGTTCCAACTCTTCATTAATCTAGGACATAAGAAATTTATGGGGAGAAGTTCACTACAGGCTTGGCCAAAAAAACACATGAGGAGCTTTACTCAGTGCCTGCCTCACACCTCTGTCTACAGATGAAAAAAAAGTGGCTGACAAACAGGTAGACAGACTTCCCACTCAGAAACACATAGAGGGTACCTGCTCTGCAGACCTTGATATGACACTTGTGGGTCATGGTGCACTTTGTAACCATAGGGTTTGCTCTATACTTCCAAAAAACATTGAGCACACCTCTGTGACCTTATGATGACTATTCTTGTATGTAGTTGTTAGATTTTATATTTTTTTTTTAGTATGAACTTAATATTTGAATCCTAGGGTGATTATTTTTGTGATTCTTTTAAAAGTGGACAGACAAGAAATTGAAAATATTAACAGCTGTGACTCCAACCTGTAAATATATATGTCTGAAGATTGGAAGGGCCAAGTCCCGTATTATTTTGGGACACCCGATTTGTGCACTTTTTTTTCCACCTATGGCATTGATAATTCTGCTTATAGACTTGTAATAGCAATTTTCCATAAAACATTGCCTGCTTTACCCTCTTATGCCAGGCAGTGCTGAGTACAGGGGGGTGGCCACTGCCCTGGCCCTGCTGGCCACGCTGTTCCTGACACTGGCCCGGTGCCATTGGCGTTCTTGGCACAGGCTGGCTCACGTTCAGCTGCTGCTGCCCAGCACCCCGGGCCCTTTTCTGCGGGCACTTTCCAGCCCCTGTGCCCCAGCCGGTAACGCTGTGTGGGGTTGTTGGGACCCCAGGGCAGCACCCGGCCCTTGGCCTTATTGAACTTTGTGCCGCTGGCATCATTCCATGGATCCAGCCTGTCCAGATCCCTCTGCAGAGCCCTCCTACCCTGCCGCAGACAGGTACTGGCACCAGCTCGGTGTGCGGAGGGAGGGCGGCGCTGGCTGGCTCGGCGCTGCCTCACTCACCCGCAGGAGCAGATCTCGCAGATGCAGCGCGGCGGCCCCATGGCCGGCCCGCTCGGCCGCCCGGCCGGTAACCAGGGACGCTGCCGCGCGCGGCCCGGCCCGGCTTCCGTCCGGCGTCACGGGGCGGGATCGGCAGCGGCCGAGCGGGGCGGGCGCGGCTTTCCGGGAGCGGCGGCGGAGCGGGCGCAGGTGCGTGTGCCCCGCGCCGGGACGGCCTGGGCAGCGGGCGGGCCCCGGCGCGGCCCTCAGCCCGCGGCCGAGCGAGAGGGCAGCGCTGCGTCCCTCCTGGGCCGGCCGCCGGCCGTGCCCGCTCGGAGGGGCGGAGGGGAAGGGGAAGCGGGGCCGGGGGGAGCCGTGGGGGTTGTGCCGCTGCGGGCGGCTCGGTGTTCGCTGCCAGCCCGAATGCGCCCAGCCGGGCTCCCGAGCCGCGTTCAAAGGGCAGGCACGGCCCTGGTTTCGGTGTCCCCGCGGTGGCGGAGGGTTCGTGACGCGCTCCACGTGTCGCGGGAGGTCTCCCCGATGAGTAGCTTTAATTGCAGTTTGCGTAATTAAAAAGCAAAGCCTCTTCTCAAGCTGACTCCTCAGTAAAACACTTGGCTCGCTTCGCAGAATTAGCCAGCCATGGTGCTCACAAGCGTGGGAAGGATGGTTGGCCTCCAGAAGAAGGCGTCGGGCATCAGGAATATCTGTATATTGGCCCACGTGGATCACGGTAAGGCAGGTGGCTCCTCCTCGTCAGGAGACCTGTGTGCTTGAATGGTGACGAGGTACTTTGTTCACTGCTCTAAAGTGGTAGGTTTTTGTGGATTTAACTTTAAACAGGCTTGAACATGATTCAGAAAAGTAAATCTGCTTTATGCACCTTTTTCTTGGCCTGATTGAGCTTTTGTTTTACATAAAATAGCATCACATTATAATAATTTGAAGCAGTTGAAATTGAATGTTTTCTGTGATGGTGAATGTTGGTAAGAGTTTAATATATGTTTTGAGAGGCAGAATAATGTTTTTCTACGTTTGTTAATAGAACAAGTTTGTTATGTAGGTGGAAATAGTAAGCACTTTTTTCAAACACGTATTTTGTCTAATTGCATATTATAATGAGGTTCTGATAAACTGTTTGTCGTTTCAACTGGTCTTCTGGTCATGACAGGTAAATTTGCATCCACTCTTCAAAAATAAATTTGTTTGCATGTAACAGGAGTAACTGGATTTGTTTTTTGAAAGTTTAATTTCTACTTTTCATGGCCTTTTATAGTCTTTATTAATGTTGATATCTTAGAATACTATATGTTGCATCTTTTGCAATGTTTGTATTTATTTAATCTAAGTAATTTATTTTTCTTTTCAGGCAAAACTACTCTAGCTGATTGCCTTATATCTAGCAATGGAATAATCTCCAGCCGCTTGGCAGGAAAGGTAGAGTTACACTGTCATTTTTAATAGAATTCTGGTGTGTACATGCTGGGATTGTAAATTCTTGATCATTAAAGAAGTTCTGTCTATAGTCTTGCTAAACCTCGTTTTCTCACCATCATACTCTGATAGTTGATAAGTGAATTGTGAAGATATTTCTACAAACTTACTATCTTTACTTTTGCTTCTATACCCAGCTGAGATACCTCGACAGTAGGGAAGATGAACAGATCCGAGGAATAACAATGAAATCTAGTGCAATTTCACTGCACTTTGTGAAAGGTAAGTTGCTGATGCTGGCATGTATACATTTTAATGTGTATTTCTGTTAATTTTCCCCATCTCTTCGTTGTTGCTGTTGTTGATTTTTTTGTGCAACTTTTACTTTTGTGTTTCTCAGTGTTAGGCCGTAATTCTGCAGAGACTTAGGCAAGTGAATCAGCCAAGATAACTGAGCTCCATATCAGGGTTGGGAAAAACATCTTCGATTATGTCTTCAAGTGGAGGCCATGAAAGTAGTTGCCTTATCTTCTGTTTTAGATATAAATATGTGTATTTTGATGTTAAGTCTGGAATTAATGTCACTTAAAGGCAAGACTTTCTTTCAAAAACTCCCAAGTTTTAGTACAATCTTACTACTTTGTTGAGATACCTGTTACACTGTGCTGTAAGGGTTTTTATAGTGTAGTTAGTGTCAGGACATTAAAAAATAATAGCTGAAGCAGTATAACTGGGTGGCTGGAAGAAATATGTTTGAAAACTGTTCTGAAATATTAATTTATTGTTTGATCCTAGGTGATCAGGAGTATCTGATTAATTTAATAGACTCCCCAGGGCACGTGGATTTTTCTTCAGAAGTATCTACTGCTGTCCGACTCTGTGATGGTTGCATCATAGTGGTGGATGCTGTTGAAGGAGTCTGTCCACAGGTGAAATAAAGTGTATTAAGCAGAGGAAGAGGGGAGCAGGCAAAGTCTGAAGTGAGTTATATAGAAATAAAAGATGAGCTGTCTAAGAAGTTTTACAAAACTTTTAATAAATGACAGTGCAGCCTGAGGTATGAAAGTGAGTAGTAAAAATCATAGTTCTGCTGGAAAACTGAACAGTGCTGGTGAATGGGTGTAGAGATGCAGTGGGTATGCCATTTTTCAGAGAGTGGGATATTTTGATAGAGAAAACTCTTAAGGGAAATAGTTTCATATTGTTATGAGAGCTTTCAGGGTATGGAAAAGAATACACAAAATAATGAGGTTGGTTTTTTCATGGCTTACTTTTCTAAATAGTTTGTTTTTTGTTATTATGGGTGTTTTTGCCATGAAATCTGACCATTCTGCAGAATTCTTTAACAACTAACACTGTGCCCCGTGGGAATCAAATTTCTAGTTTGAGTGTCAATCTGTCCTTTACTCTGTGTTTATTAAATTTTATATTTATGTATATATATATTTTTTTTTTTTAATATTCTGTCTTTCTGATGCTGTCAGGCTTTCTGTAATGTTTTTTTTTAAAAACTCTTTCCTTCCCAGACTCAAGCAGTCCTGCGGCAGGCATGGCTGGAAAATATCCGTCCAGTCCTGGTGATTAACAAAATCGACCGCTTGATTGTGGAGCTGAAGCTCACCCCTCAGGAAGCATATCTGCACCTTAAGAATATCTTAGAACAGGTATTCGTGCTGAGATGTCATTTCACACAGCAGACTTTGTGACACTATATAACATCCAGTCTGATTTTTAACTTTTAGGTGCATCTTATTCCTGGTTGGTTTTGAGGTTCATTCAGAATGCCTGTGATGGAGAAAAGAGTAGTAAATAAATGCCTCTTGACAGGTCACCAGGAAAAGTCTTCATTTTTTGAAGTAATATGCTGAATACTTTGTTCTTCTGTTAAATTGCTTAAACTTACTGGAAGTAGACAAATGTTAGACCGTTTCTGATATTAATGGATTTATGTAGGAATAAAGTTTCTTCATCTTTTAAATTGTCTTTTAAGTTGCCCTCAAACTTCTTTCCCCCCAACCTCTCTTAGGAGCACATCTCTGCCTGGTTTCCCTTTGCCCTCTGTTGTTGCTTGCTTTGTTGGCAGAAACAAGTTCCTATTTCATCATTCCTTGTTTTGAGAGACAAAGTGTGTTTCATATGGTACTTTGATTCACTACTGGTGTGGCTGACTTTGAGTTGGAAACTTCATGGTGCTTATGTCAAAAATGTCAGTCTCAATCTCCTGTGGTCTTCAAATGTGTAGAATTAGGTGCATTTTAATTGCCAAGTGGATCACAGGCATGCTACCTTGGTAACAAAACTTCTCTTTTTATGTTTCCAAGGGTGAGAAAATTACATTTTAATTGCCAGGGTTGTGAAAGAGTGAATGAATATGAGGGTATTTTTACATCTTTCCCTAGATCAATGCAGTCACTGGAACACTTTTTACGTCTAAAGTATTAGAAGAAAGAGCTGAAAAAGAAACAGAAAATGAAAGTGTTTCAGACATGTCACCAGGGGATCAGGTTTATGACTGGAGTACTGGATTGGAAGACACTGATGATTCACATCTCTATTTTTCACCAGAACATGGAAATGTGGTGTTTGCCAGTGCAATTGATGGCTGGGGTTTTGGGTAAGCTTGAGATTTAATTACTGACTTTTTTTTTTTTAATTTATTACTGCCATTAGTCTTGAAATATTTCAGTTGCATCATGTTTCTAAAGATATTTGTTAGATTCTCCTGTGATATGCAGCTGTGTATAAATTGTCTGAGTGACAGGGATCCCTGTTTTACTTACACAAGAGCTTCTGAGCCCACAGTAGGGTCCAGCCTAGCCTGGTAAACAGTATTTTCTTACTTGCTGCTGTTGGATAGGCTGCAGCAGATAAGGCCAGAAGCTGCAGCTGGGCAGGAGCTGGTTCAGGGTACATTGTTCGGTTTGGAGGGCAGCAGGCGTGTGAGGAGTGCCCGTGTTCTGGTCGCTGGCCACGAGGTGGAGGCATTGTCTTCATCCTGGAATTGCAATTAGAGGGATATGCTGATGCTGACACAGGGAATGTCTTGAGTGCTGCAGAGCCCTTAAAGAAAATCATCTCCAGGATTTTTAAATCAAAGTACGGTGCCATATGTAGTTTGTTGGAAGTTCTCCCTGAGTTGCGAGTTCGGGTAGTTTCTGGGAAAAAAAAATCTCTTTGGGCTTAGTTCAGAACTCACATTTTATGTGTTGCTGACATGGAGGTAATTTTTTTTAGCTGTGTAAAAACTTAAGAATTCTGAATTTCAAAGAAAATATTATCAATAATTAGCACTGTTCTGTAAACAGGATTGTTACAGTTGTAACTGTGTATTTTTCTTTCTGCATGCACAAGGAGCAAATATGTGATATTTTTTATTACTGCTTATTGAACATTTTCAGTAAGGAAACCATAGCATGTTGAGGACTCCCTCTCTGGGCCTAAGCAGGCTGCTTTTGCTAACTCATGGGGACTGCTGAACAGCACAATTGGCTTTACAACACAGTTATGGAATTACAGTTTAGTATAATTTCCTTGGCTTTACTCATTATTAAGGTAATGGTTCAAACTGCAAGAAGTGGTTAATTAAAAATAATTACCACCATCTGATGGCTCAAGTGTGACTCAAAGGAATGCTTGGTTTTTAACATCTTCTATTCTGGTCCTAGACCATAGTTAAATGTGTCATGGGAAGCCTTTCAAAGAATAAGTTCAAGAGTCATCACTAATGTATTTGTAAGGTTTGATTATGCTTTTGAGTTTTTGATGAGGGGATGGTACACATGTTTATTTCAAGTAAAGCCTTGAAGCTGACTTGAAACAAAACAAAGCCATTCAAATACTGTTGATGTTTTTGGTTTGTTATGACAAAATATTTTTGCAGGTGTAAATGTTAAACAATGTGAACTAAAGCAAAGACAATTGGAAAAGTGGGAGTGAGATTTTTGTGTGATTTTCACATAAGCTGTTACTGCAAAAAACATTACACTTCCATCAAGATATGTTTTCTTTGATTTTAGAATTGAACATTTTGCCAAACTGTACAGCCAAAAAATTGGAATCAAGCCTGCAGTACTTCTGAAGACTTTATGGGGAGATTATTATCTAAATACAAAAGCAAAGAAGATAATGAAAGGTGATCAGGTATGGAGGGTGTCAAAAATATAATCTGATTTTTATTTTGGAGTTCACTTTTTTTCCCCCTTATTCTGTTCCTTGTAGTGTATTCTGAAACTCTGCCTCAGTGCCTGTTGACTCAGTGTTACTGGAGGTATAAAGTCACCAGGACAGCCTTGTCAGGTAGTCTTGACAGTCTTCTCTTGGAGCACAGAACAATCCAAAATTGACCACTCAAATGCTGCTTGGAGGAAATCTCATCTAACAGTGCTCATTAAATATGGGACATTGCAGCTTCAAGGTTTCAGCACGAGTGAAACACACAAGGTGAAAGGAAGAATAAGAGTGTAGAAATAAGAGTAGTGAGTGGGTCCTCTGTGAAGAGCTCTTCCAGAGCTAATGGTTTAGGATACATTCACATCTATCTCGGGATGTGGGATTTTAAAAAACTTTTTTTGCCATAGGGAATTTCCATTGAGTGCTGTACTGAAGCCTTGGTGTGAAAAGCCTTGGTGACTTCTCTAGCATTAGGCATTTGAAGCATTATGCTATTAAAAGTTAAGGGAGGAGAGAGTAATTTCCCTGTTTTCATGTCATCATGACTTTTTTGCTGTTTACATAGGTGATGATTAATAGTTAAAAAAGAGGTGATAAGCAGGCTCAAGGTAATGTATGTGCCATATTTATCAGGTTCTTTTTCTGAAATTGAAGCCCTTGTCCTCCACTTTTAAATTTCATGTTTATTTTGTGCCTTACACTATTCTTATAAGACAGACTTCTTGATTTTGACTAAAGGTTTTATATGTTCCTAAATGAAAAGTGCAGTCTTAAACCTATTGAAAAAGTGAGGAATTTCTGGTAATGAGCTGTTTTTATCCTCTACCAGTCAAAAGGAAAGAAACCTTTGTTTGTGCAGCTGGTGCTGGACAACATTTGGAGTCTGTACGAGGCTGTTATGAAAAGGTGAGAACATCTATAAAGTTTTCATGGCATCTCTTTCCATGTGCTTTGGTGATTTAAATTCTCAAAAATAATAGATACTGGTTATATGTTGCTTCTGTGGCTTTTTAATATGTTTATTATTTTCCTTACAGAGACAAAGAAAAAATAGAAAAGATAGTCACCTCTTTGGGATTGAGAATTGGTGCCCGGGAGTCACGGCATGCAGACCCAAAAGTTCATCTAAATGCCATTTGTAGCCAGTGGCTACCAATATCTGATGCAGTTCTCTGTATCCTTAAAAAAGATACTTTTTTTTTTCTCTCTTGGTGGTTCTCAGACTTCAGAGTTTGGCTGCGTATTTCAGTGTGTGCTCGCGTATTTCAGTGTGTGATTTGGTATAATTTGTTTTGTTTTGTTTTTCTTTAATGCTTGTGCCTAAGCTAGTTGGACCCATCTTCTTGCTTATAACATTACAAATTACGTATCTACCATTACTTTTACATTTCTGCCAACTTTGTGCTTTTGTACATCTTATTTTTAGGAAACAGAGTTATGAAACTGGAGGTAATTTGATTATGTAATTTTATAGTCAAGTTGTAGTGGTTTTCCTGAAGTAGAAACTGATCTGTTTATAATAGAATTATAGGTCTTCTGTCCATGAGGTTCTGCAGATGTCTGGTGTTACGTTTTAGGCATGAAATTTCTTAATTCAAAATCAGCCTTTGCTGTTTGTCAGCTGTGCCCATTGTTTATAATATGATATATCTTTTATTGTGGTAGATGTGCACAATTTAATGTATAAATACGAATTACTTCTGTAAAGCTTGTCCCAGTTTTGCAGTTTCTAGCTTCCCAGCTGCACTTAGGGTGGGCCACCCCTCCTTAACTCTGCCCCTGACAAATGGCAAAAATTTGTTGCTGACCTGAATGAGACTTGAATGCATTGTGACAGCAGAGCTGGAAAATCCAGATTTGCTGCTGCTGCTGCCAGTTAGTGCATGATGCTCAATTAAAGAAGCATTGAAAGCATTTGTGTTGCTGTTGGTTGCATTCAGTAAGAAAATACAAATATGTGTCCTTAACCATGTGTTTAAGCCATGGTGTGTAATAAAATTCCCAGTCCTCTGGACATCACAGCAGAGAGAGTAGAAAAGCTGATGTGTGTTGGAGCAAGAACATTTGATTCTTTGCCACCAGAAACTCAGGAACTGAAAAGTGGTGAGTAGGTGTTTTCCCATTAACATGAAGGTTGTTTCTGTCCTGGTGGTTTTGCTTGTCTTTGGACTGTAAGATGTGTAGTAACCTGTATGCAAATTTATAGATATTCCACTTCCAGCAACTTGTTTGATGTTTGTCATTGACATGTCATAGTTTTATGGCCATGCATTTTTCTTCCATCCCATATATTCCTGGGTTTTAGACATCTTAAGCTGCAGGTGATATAAAGTCCAGGACTCTGAAAATGGGAGTTCTACAAGAACACAAGGTTAATACTTGTTTTTAGTTCTGAACAGTAGAAGTTATGTAATTGAGAATGGAATATTTTGCTAACTTGTGTGTTAAAGTCATTCATTTTTAGGCAGTAGTGGTTTGAATTTGGATTTATTTGCGAGTGTATTGATTAGCATTTAGTAATTAATTATTAATTGAAGCACAGTGTTTTGAGGAGAGCTGCAAGAAATCTGAGAGAATGAGATATCAAATGTCAATTAAAAATGAGATGTGAACGTCATATTTATAGGCTGTTAGGAATTGTTTCCCAGGGGTAACAAAATTGGCTTTTCATCCTTTATTGAACATGTAAAAACATGGTATTCTCCAGACAGTATTCAACACTGTATTAGTGTAAGTTAATTGGAAGAAATTTGCCTCTGTAAACTCGGATCTTACTGCTCTTGGTTATGAGCAAGTAGTGGACTTCCACATTTAATAAATATTTTGCTAATTTTTAGTAGTAGTCTTGTGCTTTTGTTTGCCTTAGCTCTGTGGTCTTTTCCTATTTCAGATAGACGGGAGAAGTGTGGGAGAATATGATTCAGTTTCTGTGTTAGAAGTTTTGAGTGGCATTGTCTAGTATGAATTTCATGTGATTCAACATGAAAAAATTGGTTTATGGGAATTTCCGATGTATTGAATGAGTTTTGTGTGAATCTTTCATCTTTTGAGGAGTATCTGTTGTTGCAGTGAAGTTGTTAGGATTTTGTGAGCATCTGGATATTTGCAGGACTTGTATGAAGGAAGGAGAATACTTTGAGGTACTGAATAAAATAGTGTTCAGTCTTAATCCTCTGCTGCTCTCTGTTTTCCATTATGATCTAAATCAGCCTGTAAACTCAAGTTGTTTAATTGGGGTGTATGTATTTTTTTATCAAGGGTTCCATTTTTAAAGTCTTGCTCATTTTATTGTGAAACACGCTTGAAGGTCCAGTGAGAGTCATTCAAACGATCCTGTTGGTTTGTCCTTAGCATGTTATCTATTGAAACTGGAAATAAACAGTAATGCTGACAAAATTAATGTGAAGTCATAGCTTTGTCCATACTTTTGGGGAAAAAATGTGAAAATAACTTCCATTTATGTTTTTTTCCAGCTTTTATGAAATGCAGTAGTGAAGGAACAGCCCCAGTTATTGTCTTTGTTTCCAAAATGTTTCCTGTTGATGCAAAGGCATTGCCACAGAATAAACCACGGTAGGAAAATGGAACATTTTACTTTCTGATCTGTTAATTACTCCCGGGGGAAAAAAAATTGTTGAAGGCATGGATAAGTTGGTTTAGACCTGAGAAAATAATTATTGAATCTTGAAATGCAGTAAGTCTTTTCTGCAGGTAAAGATTTTCTGAATGACTTCAGGGAGTGATTTGTTTAACCATAGCAGTTTTAGAAGATACAGTAAATCTGTTGGAGAACAGTACTGTTGTCCAAAGGTATCCTTCTAATCCGTGCAGTGTAAGCAGTCTCTGGATGTCTGGTGGAAATGATGGAGTTGTAAAAATTCCTTGTTTTTTCATCAAGGTTGACATGATCATAGCAGCTTGTGTTTGTACCAAGGAACACTTCCCATCATGGGCATAACAGCTCAGTGATCATACTGTCCATTGCAACAGCAAAACAAAATGGGTTGATTAAAATTGTCCAAATCTTGACTGACGTTTTACAGTGATCTGAAGAGCATTAATGCACTTCCAAAGATTTTTTTTCTGGGAGGTTTGGAAAATTTTTTGTTACAGCCTTTTGTTTTTTTAATAGCCATCCTATTTTCTTTGAGGAGTAGGTCCATCTAGATCTCATTTTTCTGGCACACTTAAGTGTACTGCTTTAACCACCAGCTTTTTCTTCAGAAGAAATGTACTTTTCTGATGAGTTTACAAGCATGAGGTTCATCTTATTCATCTTAACTTTTCATCCCTCTAAGCTTCTGGAGCATTTTCATAGGCAACTTCTATGTTAATTGGCCATTTTACATTTTGGAGGGGATTGTCACAGTACAGCAAAGTAACACAGAAAATGATAATTTTCCTGCTAAATTAGACTGTGCTTAATCTTTGTGTTTCTTTCTAGAATCTTTTGTTTTCTTTCTAGAAAAGCAGTTTTACTACTACCACCTTACCTTTTTCTCACGCTTGCTAGATTTATTTAAATATTTTTTCTTACCAAGACTAAGCTACTACAAATCTTCCACCAGAAATCTTCCTTGCACTGTTTTCTCTCGGGGAAAAGATGCACTGTGTGCATGGGCTGAGCAGACACTAGATGGTGCAGTTTTGCTTCGAGTGCTGTCCTGAAGTGTCTGAGCTCTGGTTCAGGTGTGGCACAGCAGCGCCATTCCTGCTTTGTCTCCTTTCCTGGGGATCGGCTCCAGTTATCAGAGACAATGCTCTCAGGCCATCACTTTTTAGCTGTTGTGTCATTGATAATGACCTGGTTTTATATTCGTTGAGAGCATCAAGAGTCTTGGAGGTGATCAGTAAGTGAAATAGGGGCAAAGATGGCTTTTACATATGCCAGACACAGAAATTTTCAATATTGTAGTTATTATCCTTTCTCCCTGTTTATTCAGTGCATTGAAAATTTTAGTGTCTTGCTCTGTAGTTTATGTGAAAAGTATCTCTTGCTGGCCTTTGTATTAAGTAATTCAATTAGCTACTAATTAGCTAATATTCAAATGAAATCACGTGTGTTTTTCTTTGAGAGAATTGGTCATTATTAGCACTGTGTGATTTTTGCTAATTAGTTAGCCTCTAACATTTGTTTTGAAGCGACAGTTGGCTTCCATGAATTGCAAAACAGCAATAGAGCTGAATGTGTATTTCTCAATACTTGATAGGTTAAGATTCTACAGGTAAGCAGTTCTTGAAGAAATTGGAAAAGGAGGTTAGTTCTAATGAAGGAAAGCAACCTCCACAAAACAAAATCCAAGTGTTTTAAATTAAAACACAGTATTGTGTACCTGGGGTCCTTGAGGATATTTTTAATTTTATTGGTCATTGTGTGCTATTTACAGTTCCTCAGTGAAGATTGTGCTTAACAGAATTGAGTGATGGTTGAGTGGAGCATGTGAGATCCAGTATTTAAACTGGCTTTCTATGAGGGTGCTCCATAAGAATGTCTGAACATGGGGTGAAACAATATCTACACTATATCTATTACCAGTTGTTTCACATTTTCCTATTGAAGAACATTAATCCGTGTTGTGTGTTTCACTTACATGTTAATTTTGAGGAGCCATAACTGCTCTTATGTATCTTGATGTTTGACTGCTGGACTGACATAAGGTTATTTGCATCCCTTGGGAGTGGGGAAGGACTGACTTAAGCATGTTAAAGCATGTAAAAAAATCTGAGATTTTTTTCCTCCAGAAATTTTTTTTTGCGAGACTTGTCTTCTACTTCCAGACGGGGAAAAAATGTAGATTTATGCTAGTGTCTCTTTTGTGAGGTAGTATTGGGTAAGGTTACCTTTTTGTAACTTTGTTAGAAGATTCAAACTGACTTTGTCATTTTTTATAGTTTGCCTTATTTCTGCCATCTGCTTGTAATACTTATTAAGCATAAGTTGGGAAAAGCAAAAAGCTCTTCTAAGTCCAGAGTGTACAGTAAATGATAACAAAGGATGGATTTTTAATTAAAACAACCTCCTTTGAGACTGCTGTTGGCAACTAATACCTCCTTGAAGGTCATTTTAAAATTAATAGATTCTATACTAAAGCTGGTATGATTTTGCATTTACTGCTTAAATAGCACAATTCTTGAGAAAATTCTTCATTGTCAGGTTAAAGCCGGTTGTCAGCTTATATTTACCTTTCCTTGGAATCATCTGAATATTGTCTTTTTGTATGGTACCACTATGTCATTAGTTTTACCAGGTTGTGTAAAGAAATGAGAATTGCAAGTGTTCTGTCTTCTGGCTTCTCCTGTCTGATCTTCTGAAATTATTTGCTAACTCCTGCCAAGTCAGGCAGAAATGTAAATTGTTGGTTGGGCAGAGAAGATGAACCAGTTAGGGCCCTTCCTCCATTTGCTTTATGTAATGGTTATTTGGTGATGCCTGTGGTTATTTATTCTAAAGTATTGCTGTGTGCAATATTAGGTGTTCATTCAGCATATGCTGCTTCTTTCTCTCATTTCTACTGGTGTGTGACATTGAACCCTAGTCTAAGACAGAATGCTTGAGATTAGGTGTAGAAATAAAAGCCAAGCTTGGCATTTAGGTACAGGGCATATAAATGTATCAGTCTGCTTTTCTTGAGATTCAGAATTCTGTCTTTATATAACCCAGAAAAAAGAGAAATATTTAACAGTTAATTTCAGTTGCTTCCAACTAATTGCTTGGGGTATTTAATGTAAAATGTTACGAAAATCTAAGCTGAATATTATATGTCTGTTGCGATGAAATCATCTACTTACTTAGTAAAGCTTTATGTTTTAATCTTGCAGTGATGTAATGCCACATGAGCAATAGGAAGCAAACCTTTTTATGTTACCTTGAGTCCATCTTTTAATCCTGAAAAATATAAATAAATATGGTGTACTGAAGAAATTCTATTTCTACTTTCCAGTGGTAATAAAGAAAAGTCTGTTGAACACAGTGCACTAAAATTATATTTCATTACTGCCTGGGGGGGATATAAAGCCTCTAATATCTCTGCTATTTTCCTCCAGATAATATGGAAGGTTCTTCTTTCTCTTCAGTCAGCTTGAAATCAGGAAATCAGGACTGTTTTTTTTTCTTAGGAGTCACCCTGAAATAGATACTTCCCCATACAATTCTGCATGGAATTACGGTGATAGTTGTTTCATTGTTTTGTGCTACAGCTTGTTAGCATATCTTAAGCAAACAGATTGTAGTGTGCTTCATTTATTTTCTTTCTAATGTTTTATGAAAAGTGTATTGGGAAAAAAATATCTTATGATTTGTGCCAGATCTTCAGCTGAAGTGACATTGATCAAAATGAGAACCTGTATAAAGCTCCAAGCTCTGTAAGAAATTACTATCTTCTTGCAAGTAAATTAATTTCTATGTTTAAGGCAGTATGACTTGCAGCAGCTTCAGTGTGATTAGAACCCATCATGTTCTGTTTTCATTAGTAGCTTGTTCTAAATTGTAGTTCGTGCATTAGAAACGAATGGGGAATGTGTCATCTGAATGGGCTGTCAGATTTACAGGTTATCATCTGAATTTGGCATCCATTTGCAGAACTAATAAATGCTTTTCAAAAATTAAAACCCCTTTTATGGTTATCATGAAATAGATTTCAGTATTAGCACACATTTGAATCTGGCTAAGACCTTTGCTGCTGATTCAAGAAAGAAATACAGAATAATGGTTGAAATTTGAATCTCTGGTGTTGGGGGTTAGGATTGAATAAAGCTTGTAACATTGTGGAAGAGTTTTGACAAGTTTCCCTTTTTTCTTTGCAAATTCAGCATGTGAGATAAATCAGAGGTCACTCTATCTGTCTGGAGTGTTTTCCCAGGCAGAGTGTGACAGCTTGGGATTGATACCTTATTTCATTACTTGTCTCAGAATGAATGATAACTGCTATATAGTGTAATACAAACAGTTGAGTATTCCCTGTTGAAAGAGTCCTGTAAGACTGTTGTATGAAATTTTATGTATGTTGTGATTTGGATAATTTTCATTTGTTCCTTTTGTGTTAACACATTTCTACTGTGAATTGCATACCAGTCTCATTCCAGTAGAGCTGATAGTAAATGGTCTTAGTAGATGTACATTAGTTTGTGAATGGAAATTGTTCTATAGACATTGAGTAGTTTAATCCAGAAATTGGTGAGCTTGTAAAGGATTAGGGACACCACTGGACATACACAGTGCTGAAATGTAGCAAACTGTGCTTTACTAAGCTGTCCTTAGGGATGTTGTTGACAGGATTCTTTGAGTGCCAGGTGAGCAGAACAGCAGCCAATGATTTTACTAGAACTTAATTGTGAAGAGCAGAGCCATGAATAGGATTCTCTATAAATTACATGGATTTAAGGACGTTATCAGGAATTACTCCATCCACATCTTGTGGAGTCCAGCGTCTGTCCATGAGCTCATGCAGTTTAAACTGGAAAAAGCTGTATGGAGAGAAAGCATTCTCAGAGCTTGAAAACCATTGTTCATAGCATGAGAGATGCATCACAGACACTTGTTGGCAGGACTGTTAGTCTTCTGGAAATCTGCTGATGTTTTGACTGTGGTGTTTCCTTTTTAAAATGGTCTGGAGGTTAAAAACATAAACATAGCACTTCAATAATCAAAGACAAATTTATCTTTGGCCATTTTGTTCTGATTATTCACTCTGAATTTTTGAATTGCTTTGGATTGAAGTCTTTGATAATGTGAAACAGTAGAAGAGCTGTCATGTTCAGAGGATTGATTGCATGAGGAAGTTTAGTTGTCATTCAGTTTGAACTAAATGTATTACTGTGGGGGAATGTGGGGATCATAGAAGTAGTTGGCAGGAGCTTGCTTACATTACCTGAAACCTAATGCCTTTAATCAGTAATCTATTAAATGTCAATAGCATGTCTGTTACACCCTTTCCAGTTTTATTATTTCCACAGCATTTGTTTAACACGTTTGAGTTTAGGATGAGTTGGTAATGATGTGGTCACCCTTCTGTACCAGCTCCATTGTTTGTGCCAGGTTCCCATGTCTGGGTGCTGTAGCATTTCTCTGGAGTCAGGGGAACTCTCTTTCTGCTACAGAATTTTTATTTGCTGGTTTTGTGTGACTGCATGTTGTCAGTTGTTTTTTTTCTGTCAATATTATGAGGCTGTTGTTCCTTTCCAATGGAGTGAAAAAGGAGAAGGGGGAAGGAAGAACCAACCCTTCCTTTGGTGTGGGCAGCTTTTGTTCAAAGTTGACTTTACTTCTGATTGGTTTTGCCAACTAGAGAAATTGAATAAATCATGGTATCATTTGAAGCTGGTTTTGTTGTAGATTCAGTGCCTTATGTGCATTAATCTTGTTCTGTGTTCTGCTTGATTGTGTTACAACTGTATGTAAGGATTTATTTGACAACATTATCTTTCTGTGGTTTCTAATGATACTACTGAGAGTGACTAATTTTATAGAAATTGATGGTGACAGAAGCCAGCATGGAAGTCTAGGTTGTACCTGCTAGTTAAAGTCCCACCTACACTCAATCTGCTTTTTTATCAAAAGGAGAATATTAAATGTGTTTATATATATTGCAACTTAGACCAATGCATTCAGAATCTTAAGGTACTTTTAATATTTGTGGTTAGGGCTATTTGACACCTAAATATATTGATACTTTGAAAAATATCATATAAAAGTAGAAAAAAGCAAAGAAACTTTTTTTTTTACTCTCAGGATTAGATACAAAAATGACAAGTATTTTTGGACAATCAGATGTGTTGGAATGCATACATAGTCCCTGTATGTATACTATGCCATCATATATAGACTGTGTTTATGACACCCTTAGCAGTCTGATCTGTACTTTCCCTATCAATCTATCTCCTCTAGAAATTTTTGTGACATTCCAAACCTTTAAATAACTTTGAACAGCTGCCTTCAGAAAAAAAAAAGATATAAAATAGTTTTATTCTCCACCATCTGCTTTGCATTTTGTATTGTTAAGCCTCACTTTCTTTAGCAGTAAAATAAACAAGCCAAGCAGAAATACCACAGTATTTGAAATTTTAGAGATACATATTCTTAATTCTGTCATGACTGTTTAGGAGACAGTTGTTTGTTTTTTTTAAAAGGAAAAAAACTAAGTTGCTAACAAATTTGAAGTGGTGATTTTATCTTCCATTCTCCTTTTCTATAACATGCAACGTGTCTGTCCCAGATTCTGAGTTCTGGAAGTCTCTGCTTCCAAATGTAACATTTTATCCTGGGGGGGCCTCTCTTAGGTAATTTTTATAGCGATTTTTAACTTGGGTATAGTTTTCTTACTCTTTCAAATTGAGCATTTGGGTTCAAGATAAGTATGGTAACTGTTCCAAGTGATTTCTTCTAGTTTTGTGAAGAATTTTGATTAATGAAATGTCTCACTTTTTAAATTAAATCTCTTGCAGAAGAAGTGTTATATGCAGAAAACCATCCTGATTACGATATAAATAAAAATCTTACTGGCAGTGAGTTGGTCTCAGCTATGTAATCTGTTCAAGACTTCCTGCCCCTAATTAATCCAGTTAAGAGCAGAGGAGGTCACCAGTGACTCTTTCTACTGACTGCACATAAAACCTTTGCCCTGTGATTAACAGGGTTTTTCCCTGTTTCACAGTGTGCAATAGTTGATATGGCAAAGTGAGTCCACTTTTCTGTGCTTTTTTTTAAGTAGAGATCATATTTATATGGTTCTTCTGTAAACAAAAATGACTCTACTGCTGTAGTGCTTCCTGTGGTTTTCTTCCTCTTATCATTCATTACTGCTGTTGCTGTTCAGGAAATCTTGACCTGTGTTTGTAAGTGTGGAGATTGAAGAGGGGAAGTGTCTTGTCCAAGCTATTCAACAACCTAAAACTACTAATGGGGCATTTTTGGTTTCAATGCTGTGTTCTTGATGCAGCTGATTGAAAAAAATCCTAAACCATCTTAACACTGAGGACTGTTGGTTTTGTCTCTGTTGTGTGAGCAAACACAGGACAAATTGTGTAGGTGAGGTTTTGCTGTGGGATTATGTTACCATTCAGCTGAAGTCAAGGTCTAAGACTTGGTAATTAGTTTTAGAATTGGTATTCAGTTGTGTTATAGAAATGTATATTTTATGATAGAAAGACTTCTGTTCCTTCTAGAATTAGGATTTCATTAAGAATACTAATACATTATTAAAAATATAATGGTTATTATTTTGGAAATTTATTAATGCTGAAAAACAAAATATATGTCCATTGCTCCCAGTGCAGAAAAAAAGACAAAACCAGCATTGAGAGCATTCTGGTTCTATAAAAAGTAATAAAAAATTTGTCTACATAACTTAATTATTTCTTCTGCTTTTAAGTTGCAGCACTAAAGACTATTTTTTAATGTATGCACATAACAGCACATTAGTTGAGAATTTGTTGATACTGGAATTAGTAAACAGAATAGATTATTCATAGAAGTATTTGTAATTATTAGGTTCCCTCATTTACATGGGAAATTAATGGAAACAGAGTAATAACTGAAAAGAGAAGATGACTAGTGTCTGAATTTATTTTCTATCTTTAAAATGATTAAATTAGAAGATAACATCATATAACATTTTTATTTAGGGCCAGATTTAAAAACAAATGGACAGTTTTGGGCAATGCTGTTAGATTTCATATATGTGTAATGAATATCACTTTGCTGTTTGGAATGATTGCATTGACAAACAAGTCTCATCATATTGCCCTACATTAAGAATGTTGATCATATTCTTTATCTTTTATTATTTATTGCTTTAAATCACACTTTGAAGCCCTTTGCTTTAAGGCAGGGTGTACTAGTGAGTAGATGGATACATCAGACTATTAAAATTATTTTTTATTGTTGTCCATTTTAAATCTTTTTCCTTAATGGGCTTATTCACTTTATGAAAGGGAGCTTTAACAAGTGAAGACTTGCATTTGAGCACTTGCTGTAAAGATTACCTTAAAGTAATAAAGATAACACAAGTAATTAAAAATGACAGTATTTGATCTCTGTGTATTTGGAAGAAAAATTAAAGTCTTAATATGGTAGAGGAAGAGTTTGCTAATTTTAGCTGGCTTAAAATTACAGTATTGGGGGACAAAAGGCATTCTGCATGAGCTTTTTCTTATGACAAATATAGTATTCTAATTACTGTTACTTAATTTATTTTAAAATAAATGACATGACCAAATACTGATGTTTTGAAATACGATGTAGGCCATTAACTCAAGAAGAAATTGCTCATCGACGCGAACTTGCCAAACGAAGGCATGCAGAAAAATTGGCAGCAAGTCAAGGGAAGGAGCTGTCAGAAAAGCCCCCAAGTGAAAACTCACCTGAAGTAACTGGGAACACTGGTGATACAAAAGGTGATACCTTAATGCCTGTTTTTCTAGGAAAATGTTCAGTAGTAGTGTCTTGGCATTGCCAAGGGACACCTTCACAAATCCACGTTGTGAATCATCCACATGCCAGTCCAAAGTGCAATACATGGGGCTGAAGGAGGAGTGAGGAGGGATTTGTAAGAAAACTGACAGTTCATAACTGGAGAAGTAGTGCCACAGATTGATGTTCCTTGGCCTGAGAATGTGCTTGATCTCGGCTCTTTGAGTCATTGAAAGGAGATGATGCTTCAAGGAGATGCTCTGCTGGAAACTGAGTAACTTCCAATGCCAAAGAGCCAAAATTGGTACAACAGTACTGGATTATGGGTAACAGTTATGGAGGTTGGTCTTTTCTCAGAAGTAACAATTGGTTGGAAAAGAGGAAATGTCCTCAAGTTGTGCCAGGGAAGGTTTAGAGGAAAAATTTCTTGACCAGAGCTATAAAGCACTAGAAGAGGCTGCCCAGGGAAGTCATTGAGTCTCTATCCCTGGGGATATTTAAAAAAAGTTACACTAAAGAACATGGGTTTGTGGTGGACCTGACAGTACTGGGTTGGACTTCAGGATCTTAAAGGTCTGTTTTAACTGGAACAACTCTAGGATTCACCACATGTGGCAATATAATGTATAATTTATTTTTTTTCCTCCAAATGATGAAGCAGAAAGTGTTTATATGCTTAATATTTTTTTTTTTTTAATGGTTAGGTGAAGAGCAACAGCTCACTGGTCAAGGAGATAGCATGACCTCAAAGGCAGTGAAACAGGAAGCAGACAAGGAGTATTTCATTGCTTTTGCCAGAGTGTTCAGTGGTGTGGTGAAAAGAGGGCAAAAAATCTTTGTTTTAGGACCAAAATATGATCCTGCTGAGTCTTTGCATAAGGTAAGCGGTGACTGTGAACTGTTGCAATAACTTGGGATGTTTTTTAAACACTGATGGCCTAACTTTTCATGTGTCTCACTCAAAAGAGATAAAGTTGAAATGAATAATTCCAAAAAGTATCAAAGTAATTTAGGGAATTATGCTAATAGCTGATTGTGTCTGTTAACTTGTATTAAACTGTAACATTTCCAAAATAGTTTTAAGTACAGTGTTGTATTAACTAACCATAAATCCAGTATATATGTGTATATTTTGTTTAAATGTACATATTTAATTTTACACTCATATGTGTGTATATTTTGTTTAAAAAAAAAAGTGAAGGGAAAAGCAATTCTCTCTGCACAATAGCATTGGGAAAAATTGGTGTTAAATGTTTTGAATTCTGATCAAAAAGGTTCATCCTTTTGAATTTACTTCAAAACATTTCTTTTTTCAGTGATAATGAAAAATGAGGTAGAAGTAATACAAACCTAAAATTTGCCAAATAAAGCATTATTTTTGATCTTCTTGGTAACATTCACGTGTTAGCCTGAAGTCTGGATTTTTGCAAGTGTATGTTGGTTTCTAACATCTAAGGTTTGAGATGAAAATGCTTTAGATTGTATTTTTAAACTTCGGAATGCAAGGAGGTTTTGTGGAAGAAGTTTTTATCAGAGCTGAGTGATAAATATCCAAATGCTGGTTTTGTGCTATGTGTAGCTGTCATCCCAGTGCTCTGCCATAGATGACCTGCCAGCAGTCCCTCATATGACGTGCTGCACTTTGGAGAACCTCTACTTACTTATGGGGAGAGAGCTTGAAGATCTTGAGGAAGTGCCTGCAGGAAATGTTCTGGGTAAGAACTGGGATTTGATTTCCTAGAACTTGAATCCTTATGTTGTCCAAAATACACTGAAATTGGTTTGATGTGATTAATAAATAAGAAAACTTAAATCCATTAGTATTTTTAAGCATGTTGTATGTGCAAAAAAGGAATGTAGTGTAATTAAATCGGGATTTCTGTACACTTTGAATAGGAGAAAAGTAGGGATTACATTAGCCTATTATCTTCAGCTTGGATAATTGCCAGTAAACATTGCTGCCAGGAGTTGCCAAGGGCAGTAGTAAATTCCCATATTTCATAGATTTCAAGGATTATTTATAATATTTTCCCAACAGTGGAAATTCCTTAATGTGACTTTTCCAGTGATGTGGATGAGTGTAGTTTTATTTATGGGTCTGTTTGAACCCTGGTGCTAAAAATTACTTCTTTTATGGCTGTAGCAATTTTTTCAGTTTCTCCATGGACAAAGTTGTAAAAGTCAATCTAATCATTGAGTTATGTTCTTTTGTGTCAGATTCTGAGCTGCTTTGCTCTAGAATGAGTACTGCGTGATTTTTAGAAATTTATGGTTTATATACACAGTAAATGAAAAATAGGTGTACTCTGAGGTTGAAATTTTTTTTATTTAGGCAACTAACGGTGCTTTGTCTGCTTTATCATGGGCCTAGCATTCAGAACATAAGCAGCTGGTGAATTTTATTTGGAAGCTTAAGATATTAAAATTCTGAGTTATATCTGATTGTAGTTGACCATTTGCAGTACTAAAATGGTGAGTGTACCTGAGTGTGTGAGTGAGAGTGTGTAACTATCAGAGTGTGAGTGTGCCTGAGTGTGTGTGTGAAAATAAATTAAGTATATGGTCTTTTTGTTTCAAAAAATGATTAATAGTTTGGAAAAAATAGAGAAACCCATCCCAAAACACTTTTCAGTAAAAGTGAAAGGATGTAGTCTTTGTGTGTAGCAAACAGTAAATACTCCTGGAGATGCCTCCAGCAGAAAAAAAATATATTGTGAAAATTTTGTTATGTCTTTAGTGTTAAGAGTTGGACCAAATTTTAAGAAAGGTTTTTGTAACCATCACATTCTACCAGAATTTATTGGTAGTCTAGTGCTGAAGGTTGCTCTTTAGTGGGGTCTAACTTTTCCATAAAGAAAAGTTTACTTGATTAATAAGAGTTCTAAATGGTCATATTTAGAGTAATTCACTAGAATTTTAAGATAAGTATTCACAGTCCATTTTAGCCAGACTATGTTTGGTATTTCATCTTTTATCACCACTTCATTGTAAAGTGATCACACAAAGCAAGTTTTCATTTTTACCTGAAGCATTTAAGCTTAAATCTGTATGTTTGATTTTTACATCTAATGTAATTTTAAAGGTTTGTTTTTTAGACTAAAATACCTAAATGCCTTTCTTTTGTTTTTCCCATTTTCCTGTAAGGCTGCACTTTTAATTTACATAAATTCAATAAGCTGTTTAATGATTTGACGATGATTTATCACACTTAGGAAACAGTGCAGTGCATTTATATGAAAGGAATGTATAACAATGGTGATGCAAGACTTTTATTATTCCAGTTAGTAACAGTGATCTCTGTTTGTAAGGCCATTTGTCTTCCAGCTTTAGTGCACACAGCAGTGATTTCTCTCCAGCCATATAAGGAGATTGCTTGTGGATTATCCAGTAAATTAAAGAAGCTTTTCTGAAAGCTCTGTGGTTTCACTCTGTATAATTAAGTTATTGCCATAAGGAATACACAGTTAATCATGACTGCCTATTTCCACTTTAGGACTCATAATATAGATTTTTTCAGTTTTTTTTCATCAGGGTTTGAGTTTTTTTGCTATTACATATATGTTGTTTGTTACAAGGGAGTATCTGCTTGGTCCTAATAAGTGGCCTTTTTATCCTTTATACTGGCTTATGCAAAGGTTTAGTGATCAAAGACAAAGATTGATACAGAGGTTGTTTTACTGAAGATGAGAAGATTTAATGCCTTATTCCTTGTGCTCAACTAATATTTCCTTAAAATACTACTCTCCTTTTAATTGATGAAAATCCGAGATTTCAAAACACCCGAAGCCGAAAGGGCAATGAAGCATAGTGTGTTTGAACTGTGCAAAAGTGCAAAGCTGATACAAACAGAATTCAAAAACATCAGGTTGGAAAGAGATACTATGTTCTTGCCTAATATGTGTAGCCATTCTGGAAACTTTGGGAAGTGATTTGCTGGTATTATTTTGAGTTCCTGAAAGTTAGGAGAGACAAAATGTTTTGCATTGATAAATTTGTGTTGCAAGTTTGCAGCTGGACTGTTTAACCAAAAGCATTTGTCCAAGAGCTTGAAGCAATATGTCATTTTTAAGTAATATGGCAAATACAAAATAGAGACCCTTCCATATATCTGTTTCTAAATCAGAATTTTTCATTGTAAACTTGTGACTACTATGCATTTTTGTAGGCCTTGAGTAGGAGGTGAAATATGATTGAAACCAAAAAGTTCTTGGGGACCAAGGGTAATAAAGTCTTTGTTGTAAATCTTTGTTTAAAAATTATTTGTCAGACTATCCTTTGAAAATAATAAAATCCTTGTCTTAGACAAATACACCCAGTTCGTAGAATCTGTAATATAGAAGGATTGTTGTTTTCTCTGAGAACTAAAAAGGAGTCTGTGAATAAATTGTCCTCTGAGAAGAGAGTACTCTCTTACTTTTCAGCTTTTTATTTGTCACCTTTTTCCCCACCAGCACCTCTGTGAGACATCCTGTGCCAGCAGACAGGATATTTTACTTTTTAACTGGCACTGCAAGAATGTGCTTTGTACTCCTTTGAATGAACAGAGACCTTGCAGGAGGAGAATCTAGTTACTGGAGCAGCAGATGAGGTTAGATTAGATTAGGTATGTGCCCTCGGGTTCCAAATGGCACTTGCATTGAGTTGAAACTGCTGAATGAAAAACATGATAGTCATTGGAATGGGCCATGAAGGTATCTTCAGGTTTAGATGGGAAAAATGGGAAGTGTTGGTCCAAAAATCAATCATGTGCCTTGGTGCACTGTTTCAGGAATGGCTGATTTTCCTCTCTCATGTCACATGCCTTTGCAGGGTGTGCTGAATTCAAACCTCCCTGTGGGCATCAGCTCTAAGAGTTCTGGGAGTGTGACCCTGCTCTTGCCAATGGTCCACCTGTATGTCCTGATACCAGTGCTGGCTGGCTCTGTGTCACTGTGTCCTGTCTTCAGGGCCGTGGCAGTTTCTGTACCAGCTTCACTTGGGCTGAGGCCTTGTTATCTTAACAGAAACAGTGTTCTGCTCTGTAAATTCTAGCTAGGTATACGAGAACCATGCTTGAATTCCAAATGTGGGAGTACTCTGTACTTGCAGACATTAAATGTGACAATTATGTGTGCCACCCAAATCCCTATCTCAAAATAATTGATTTTTGATTCTGAGACATCTCAGGCACAGTTTGTGCTCCCTCTTTAGAAAACTGCCTGAATACCCATTGGAAAGAAAGTCTAGTGTCATAGACCTTGGACACAATAAATGCTGTTTTGACAATACTGTCCTTCTGGAACTTCTAGGAAAGAAATTGTACTTAAATAATATATTCCAAAGCCTGCTTGTCTGATGTATGTTCTTAGTGACACTAAAATTAACACTTGTCTTTGTTTCCATAGTATCATCTGTGCAAATAGCAAACTGCTCTAACTGTAGCATGCTCCTTAAAGGCCTGTCCTTCTTTCCTACAGCAAAAATATAACAGAGAAAGGAAGTCTTAATGCAGACAATCATTGGGCTATCCAAAGGTTTTAGCTTCTTTAATTTGGTGAGCATTATCATAGTTTAGGTTCTTGCTGGAACACTTCCCTGGGGAATATCAGTGGCACTGGAAGTTCCTGCTGCCATGTAGACATCTCCAGAGGTGCTGTATTTGACAGGAGGTGAGCCCTGGCTGTAGTGTGAAATCCATTGGTCTTCAATTTGATTATCATGGCTCTTCTTACTAGTGCTTGGTTTCTCTTCTAAACAGGAAAATTAGAAATGGTTCAGTTAGAATACATTGATTTAGTTTGGATGTTGTATGTAAGACCTTCTGTTTGCTAAGTAGTGTTAAGTGTTGTTTAACAAGCTGTAGAGAGTGATAAAGCAAGTATACAAATAGAAGAATTAACACTACCATAAACAATTTTTCTTTTTCATATTTTTGTTAATGAAAGTTGTGGGGAACAGCACTTATTAGATCTTTCCATGAAAGAAAAAGATGTTGCTTGTTTACCAGGAGGCAAAACAATAACTTAAATTGAAACAGTGTTGAAAGCTCCAGAGAGTTGATTATGATATGCAAGTTTTAAATAATTTCAATTATGTTTCTATGTTAAGAAAATTTAGTCTAAATTAAAACTCTGTCTCACAGCAGTAAGTGTTTTGAACTAACTATTAATAAGTCTGAATTACGAGGAATGCAAGAAGATGGGATGGTTCATTTGCTTGTTCCCGTGCAAGAATCTCCCTCCCTTTATGTATATAAATACATTTATTTATTTATTTACTTTATTTATTTGCTTTAACCAGTCAAAGAAAAAGCACAATTACAGGAAAAGCATCACTTTGTAACAATTGTGAAATTCTTGTGGTTGAGGACTATAAAAAGAACTGAGTGATCCCTGAAGTGACAAAGGAAAAATCATGAGGCAGTATGTGAGGAAAAAGTAATCTGGGCTCATAAGTAAAGATTTAACAAATGCATACCCTCCAGATGCTCAGAATAATGCTTCCTTTTTTCTCCCTCCTTTTTTTTTGTTTTTTAATTTTTCTTGCTGCTGTTCCATAATTGAAAACAAAATGCCTATTTTGTTCTCTGCAAAAAAAAAAAAGGTTGTTGGAGGTAGTGTAAAAAAGTAAATACTTTAAAAAGTATTTAAAAAATGGGGGAAAAGAGATTGTGCACGATATGATCACTTATAGATAGAAAAACACTGATGAAGGGCTTAGCATTCCTATACTGGATATTGATTACCATTTCTAAGTAATGTAAACAAGTGCTGATGTAAAAACCAACACACATTTTTGAAAACACTGTTTTAGGTACTTGTGTAAGTGAAAAATCATTTGGGACTTTTTTAAAATTGGCTCAGTTCCATGTTTGTACTGAATGAATAATTGAAGGATCATTCAGTGATACATGTTCGTTAATTGGAGTAAAATTGTCACAAGGCATGTTGTGCATGCACACACAGGAGTTCAGAATGACATGCATCTGAAGTTACTGATCTGTGTGCTCCTTTTCATCCACAAGTACCATAACAATGGACTTGTGTTTCCTAATGTACAAAACCTAGATTTTTCTTAGAGCTGCCTATACGACTATTGAAGTGCTTTTTGTGTCTTGTTGAATACTGTTAAAAGCAAAGCTTTTCCCTTGCCACTAGATTTGTTGTGCTTTAGTGCAGGGCTCATAGGAGGCTAGACGATTTCCTGAATGTTTTCAAATGCAGTTAGCTATGTGAATATCAAGTGTTCTACCAAATTGGGGGCATTTTGTTATTTAACATACCAAATGACATTGTTAGAAGCAGGAATCTGGAAGTCCCTCCTGTTGCCAGCTCACTGTTAAGACTTCCTACATGACACACTGTTGTGTACCTTGGTGTTTCCATTTCTAAAATGCTGGTTTTCCCATACAGTGTTCTTTCATGTTTTAATTATTTATAAAGCACTTACAGGATTCTTGACTTGGGAACAATGTGGCGCAAGAAATGTGGGTGATGATGAATTCATAGCTCTGGATTTTTCGGTACCTTTCTGAAGATGGATGCCATAGAGCTGCAGTAGCATGGAGAACTGGTGTGAAGGAGTACAGCTAACCTCATTACAAGGTGTCTGACAAGCATTTTATTCCTTTAGGACTTCATTGAACAATTTAGGAGCTTTTAATAAGCAGCCTCTGTTAAGAGCAAAGAGCAGCTGCAAGCAGCAATGCCATTTTAAAGGCCCAGAATGGCTTTCTAGGCCTGATGCCAACTAGCAGGCATTACCACCTTCTGTGAGAGCACTAGGAACAGGCCTGCTGTTCACCAGCCTTGTATTTCTGTGCAAACATTTGGTGGGCTAATTTCACTCTCTGAATCACTAATGTGATTATTAAAAAAAAAAAAAAAAAATAAATAAAATCACCAGCTTGAAGTGATTCCAGCTGCAGGGGCTTTCTCATCTCAGCCTGCTGTGGTCAGTGAACGCAGGAGGGCAGTCTTCCTCCAGAATATTACTGAAATTAGCCCAAAATACTGAATGAAACAAAGAAAACTCAAACCTTTGTCTTCTGTTTTGGAATACTTACAATTTTTATCTCTGCCATCTTACAACGTCAAAAAATAGCCTTTTAGGGCTAAAAATAGCCCTTTAAATTTGATTTTAGTAATCCAGCACTGTTGAGGGAAAGCTATATAATTGAATGTATTTTATTGTTGAATGATATTTAATCTCCCTGGACTGTTGCATTTACCTGACACCATAGTATTTATATTCTTTTCTTACCCAGTTAACGTTTTATTAATAGTTAAATTGTTGAAAAAATTGAGTATGTTCAAGTCCTTTCTTTGAGCTAAAGACGTAATAGTTAATCTGTTGTTTGGCCTCTTTCAGAGCTGGAAACTGAAACCATTTTCTTTAACTCTATTTTTGCCATAGTGAATTGAGTGCCTTTGCTGTTCCTGCTCTTTGCTGTGTGTGCTTCTAACAAGGCAGGCTGAGAAATTTGTATTGCTTAGAGGGCAGCATAACATGACATAGTGCACAGCTAATGAACTAGCACCAAATGAAATTAGAAGTGTATTTTGCTGATGATCTGCTGAGTTTCCTTTTCCCTGTTTGCCATACCATTTCATGTGGTTTATTTTGGGGGCTTTGACGTGACAAACTTTATCGCAAAAGAAATAAGTGATTCATTATGTTTTCTAATTAATATCAAGATATCACTTGAGAAGAAAAAATATGCAATGTCTTAGAGTTCTAGCACTGTGTCTCTATTATGTCTTTACAATGTGTCTTTATTAACTCAGCTAAAGTTTTTAGGAAGGATATTTTGCATGTTAATAATAATACTACTAGTTTCCTTATAAAGCACATTTTGTTTTTGTGTTTTTTTGGTGAGTCTTTTTGGTTGAGCTTTTTTTTTGAGAATTTAAATTGCTTTATGAGTATCTGTATTTTTTCTGTTTTTCTAACTAAACCTTATTAAGACTATAAAAGGAAATTGTAAGTGTAGTAATCCTTTCTGAAGAAAAACACTTCTAAATTTTCTAGTACTTCTGGAATGTTCTCTGCTCTAATTGTCAGGAGTTGATTATGAGGTCTTACAAATGTGTTTAGTTTTGCCACTAAAACACAAGGGGATTTAAAATCATATTTAAAAATTTGAACTGTATAAGACTATTTAAGCTGAAGTCATAATGCTTTCATCTACCCAACAATGCCTGTAAATTTGCTCTTGACCCCTGCTGGATTATTATGTCAAAAAAATGCAAATGATTACATTTTTGAGGAAAGGGGAGAATGCAATGAAACATTCCATGTCAGTTTTATAGCAACTTTCAGTTTTTATAATCTCTAAAAACGGAGCTTTTGTGTGAATGGAAATTAGGTTTCTATATAATTTCCCTTATAAGAGGCAAGCACTCCTGATTCTTTGGGGTTTGTATGCAGACAGCCACTTGCTGATGCTTGAGGTTTCCCAAATAATACCAGGAGGAAAACTGCCCAGACTTGTCGGTGTTGGTTGTTGCTGCTTGTGTGCCTGTGAGCAGCAGTGGGACTAAGAAGAATCAAGACAATTTCATAGCACTGCTGCTTGAAGGAGCTCAGAGCACAGCAGCAAGCACATGCTCTGCAGCTACTTAATATAAACATCTAGAAATAGAGTGGGCACAGGGTCTGAGATGCAGGCAGTTGTCTGTTTATCATCCCAGTGTTTGTTGCAAAAAAAAAGTGATTCTTGGCCATGATTTGTCCAATGCCTATTAGCACACTGCTATTCATTGTTCAGAATTCAGGGCCAGTGTTAGAGGGGCCTGACTCCTCTTGTGTCAGAGTGGACAATTGACTCCTGGACAATTGCCCTGGGGGGCAGGTGTTATTCAGCCTTTCAGTAGCTCACTGTGGGTTTAGGTCAGATATTACCTGGCTTATCTCCAAAATCTCCAGATCTTCTGTGAGTGGTTGGATGGGTGTAATTTTGGAAGTCTGTTTAAAATGAAAAGAAAGGGATTTCCCCCAGTATTTCACACTTACTGTCTTTAAGTCAGCATCAGTGTAGTATTTTCTGTCTCTCCCTCTATGAAAATGCATGTAAAAATAAAGGGAGAACAGTTATCTACAGAAATACCCATATTTATTACTTGCCTAATAAGCCTCTTTTCTTATACTCTTAAAGTAGTTAATATCATCAATGTTATATGGTAAGATAAAACTTAAGGAAAAGTTTTGAGATTATTTGCTGAGCTCACATCTGCAATGTTGCATTTGGGATTTTTTACAGCACACTGAGATACCTCAGTGATCATTTGGGGAAATGACCTCATGTTTTCATTTGAAGAGCCTGAATGCTATACCCCTCAGTCTTATCATAAAAATTGCTTGGAGCATGCTTTTTTCCTTTGGTGTGTTGTATTTTTTTAAAGCCAGTATCCTCTTTAATACTAGAATGTCAGCATTTTTTAGTAGGTGTCTGTAGTGTAGCTGTTTGCTCCCTCCTTTCCTCTGTTGTGGTTCTAAGGCAAACCATCTAACTTGCCTTGATTAGTGGAAAATCTCTAAAGAGACTTTAGTATCCATTACTAAATGAGGATCTATAATAGAGGAACCACAGTGACTTCAGGTTTTTACTCAAAGTTAATGCATTCCATTTCTTAGAAAATCCTGCCTGTTGGTGCAGCTTTGAAATGCTGTATCAAGAGTGGGAAACATCAGTTTGGGACATCAGGGCATTAGAGTACATGTCCCAGAGATTCAGCAAACAGGCTTTTGTTGAGGAGTTAGTATTTGAGGCTCAGTTTTTAACAGAGATTATTAATCAGATAATTTAAACAAATTATGTGATTTAACAAGGCTCTGTATTTAGACTATGTAATTAAACCTTTTATCCCCCTGTACAAAATGGCATTAAGCTTTTCTTCCTTCTGAACTAAATATGCTAGAGAATTGCCTTTGCAGAAGTTGGTGCTGTAGAACTCAAACTTTCAGAAACCTGTTGTGAAGGATCATTTCCTTTATTTAATGTGACCATGGGTTTTCTAAAATTCAAACTGAGAACATTCAGTGTCATTTCAGAAATAGGTGCAAAATAATTTAAGCACAAATGAGTTTGAAAATACATGCCTTTCTACATGTAAATTCATGTATAGTCATTCAGACATGAAAAGGACACCATAAATCACATCTGTTAGGAATGTGTCCAATTACCAATGCAGAAAAGAAGTTCTATTCTAAAAGGATTTGGGGTTTTGCAGTGTTATTTATGGAAAATACATCTCTCGGTACTGTGATGGCATATGTGAATCAAATCCTGACATCTTCAACTGGCTATTCCTTTATCTGGTTTTGGCAGATAAAGTTCAGTTTCTATCAGATGAATGAAATTGCAGCTTCATTACACAGGTAGTCAGTCCATGTACTAAAAGGTAGTTGTGAAATGTGGACATTTGTCAGTATCAATTCATAGTATAGTTGGGGGCAGGTAATTAAATACAATTATAACTGGAATACTGCCTCATAGGTGTCATTTAGGCTGGACTTCTATTCAAGTGTGCAATTGCAAAGACACAGAAGGGTGTAAAAAATTACATGAAATCATAAAGTTATCCACGTGGATAATCGTTGTTTTCTGTATCATAGAGATGTATTTCACATGTGTGTGCACTGCTGTTGCTAACACAGCTTCTCTCTTGCCATGTCTCAAATACAGTCCTGCTCCTTTATCCTTTGCAGTCTCTAACAGGACACCTAAATAACTGAAATAATTGTATTAATGATAGAAAATACTCTCATTCCTGGTGTTTATCACTGCTGAAGTATGCCATGTGTAACACTTGGGGCAGGGGAGGAGAAACCTGGATCTAGAAATTAGTTTACTTGTCTCAAACTGTTATCCTCTCTGTGCCCTGAAGTGATGGACAAATAAACATGGTTTTTCTAGGCTTTGTTAGTTAAATCTAGTTTGTTGCTACTTTTCACATCTGAGCATTTTCTTCTAAATCTTTTCCTTTTTCAGCTTTAGTACACCAGGAAGCTGTTCTCTATATATGCATTTTTTAGCAATAAAAGATTTACAATTCTCTTCAATATCTAATCTTCTCTGTTTCTGTATAATTTTTTTTCTAAGGTTCTGCAAAATTGAAACTCCTTTATGTGGATTTGATTGAATAAGGCTTTTTCCCATGGTTATAATTTGAACAAAACAATTCTAAAGAACAAATACAGTGATTTTCTGTTTTTCACTGAGTTTCAGTTTCTTGAAACGTATGTACAACAACATGTCTGACAAGAATTATATTTTAATTTCTATATCAAATATCTCAGTATTCAGGGCATCTGAGTTATGATGATTCCTTGACAAGTTAGGGTAGTTAGAGAATTGTCATGCAGTTTTCCATGTTTCTTTACAAGAACCAGCTATACCAGTTAACTTGTTTTATCCTTAAACTGTTTTCTTACTCCCATTTAATATGAAGCCAGAGGGCACTGTTTTTCATACAATACAGAAAGTGCTGCTGTTTCAACTTTGTGTGAAGGTCTCATATGGATTCACAGTACTGTTGGTGTAGTGAAAACTTTGGATTATGGTTTTTAATGTGCATTCCTTCATGCAGAAAATCTACAAATATGTTGACTCTAAATTAAATCAATCTCACTAAGTAGTCTGAGAGCCAAAAATCTGCAATCAGCATGGTTCCTACTTATTAGCTCAGCTTGGAAATTTACAGGTTTCAGAGGCAGTGTAATGTTCAGTAAAGGCACTGCCATGAAAACATCTTGTTCAGCTTCTTTTTTTTGACACTTTCTTTGTCCTGAGAAAAGCTACTGTTTTATATGAAAAAGAGCTCTCTGAATGTTTCTTTAACTTCCGTGGCTACACTAATTGCCTTCTGCTCAGAGTAATAGCTGGACTGTAGAAATTAGGCTGGACCTCCGTGGCTCTGAAAGTGACACTTTTTCCCCCTAAGCTCCCTGGCCCAAATCTTAGTATTAACCTCGTTTTCCCTTTCTATTCCACCTTTCTATCTGTATTTGTTACTCTACCTCTGCTTTTAATTTGTATTGCCTTAGTTATCCCATGTCAATAAAGTTAGACGATATGACAATATTTTAGTTAACCACAGCCTAAGCAAAGGAAAAAGCTCTTCTTTTAACTGGCATTGTTTATGCAAAACCACTAATCTGTGAGGGCATTTTCCTTGAATGTGATTTAAATTCCTGCTGGAGCACTTCCTTATGTGAGCCAGGCCTCTGTGTAAGGGGGAGAGGAACAGGATACCTGGATACCTGCTTTCACACCTGCTGTGGAGGAGTGTTCCTCTCACTGTGTAGTAGCCCTGGTGCCTGTAATGCACAGCATCCTTACAATAAATACCATCTGTGGCTGTGAAATGCCTCTACTTCTACATTCAAACTAGCCACAGAAGCCTTCATTTATTCCTTTGGGTGTTTCTGCCTTTGCTTCCATTGTCTGTTGTTACCAAAGCTTCTTCAAGGAGGTCAGAAAAAGCAGTGAGGGGTTGCACTGAGAGCACAGGAGTCTGAGTGGGGAAGACCAGTTTGGAGTCATTTTTGCACACAACCCTGCTGAAGGAACGTGATTCACAGAGAATCACAATCCCGTGTAACAAACGGGAAGGTTAAAAAGTCAAGAGACTGTTAACAAATGCTGTGTTTTTATGACTTATTTTCTAAATATTTTCTCAAAATTTTGGTGTTGTTTCATGTCTCAGATGAAATTGCAGAAGTGTTGTGAGGGTTGTTTGGCCTGTGTCAGGCTGTGAGTCATGAAGCTGGCTTTGGGTTGTGAACTGTGGGGGGGACTTGAGGCAGAGCTATATTTAGGATTATCAACTGATGTCAAACTGTGGAGCACTGCTAAACAACAGTGTTAAAGGGGCAGCACTGGATAGCTTAGGCTCAAAGTTTAGATTGTTTGCAGTGCTTTTTGATTTAGGAAATAATTGGAAAAGGTGATATTTACTAGAAGTATTCTGCAGTTTGCAAACCAAGCAGTGTAAGTTTCAACTCAGTTTTTACTTAGCTAGTAAAAATTATTGTAATTTCATTGTCAAAATGGTATGGTTTGAAAAGAGCAAGCCTATACAGCAGTTCTAGTTTTTATATGTTTCAGAATCAGAATGGGTAAGAACATTATGTATAAAAAATTTTTAAATTCCAGTTATAGATAGACAAGAAATAATGTTTGGAGGGCTGTTAACATTGAGTTTGTCTTAAGATGCAGAACACCTGATTACCTTACTTGATTGTATTTTGAAATTTTGTCATTAATGCCTGGAACCAAATTTAGATACCTTTTTGCATCTAATTAAGACTAAAAGAAGTTGGGTTCTTTTCTAAACTTTATTGCTGCTTACTACCTAATTCCCTTCAATGAGGTCTGTTATGTATAAGGGCAAAATTCAAGAGTGATTTTTAGAAATAAAAAGTTATATTTTCCAAGGCTGCTCCTCTGTTGTGACTGTGATGGACTGTAGCTGATGGTTTATGTGGGGTTTTACGTTTGGTAGCCTTCCTTTGAGCGTGCATGTTTTGGTAGATAACTCACCTATTTTGGTGGAGAGAATTTTATATTGTAATCTTTGCTTCTGGTCCTGTCTGTGTGAAAACGGTGAGATTGCAGTAGGAAAACTGCAGGAAGTGTAAAGACCCCAGCTGTGATTTTCTGGACAGAATAAGAGGTAATTTCATCCCAATAAATTTGAAGTTGGGAAGTTTTTCTAAGACATTTGATATTGGTTTAAGTGCACTATTATTGTCTTGTATGTATGTATGTATGTAGCCAGACCTGTGACAAGACAATGTACTGGTGGGAAAATTCTACTCTGAGTGTGTAAGTTCTACATTTGTTTAAGTTAATGTATGGGACATAAGTCACTCTATCTGTTACTGACATTTTATGTTTCAGTGAAATGCCAGCTTTGATACAAGTCTGTTTCAGTGACTAATTGAATTTCTGAAACATAATATTGAGCAACAAATACTCATCCAAAGACGTGATGTTTTCCAAGTGTCATATGTTAAGATTTGTACAATATTGAAGTATTAGGTCACCAAGTGGTGTGAGTTGCATGGCTGTAAACCCTGTTACTGTAGATGAAAATTCAACCTGCTGGTAGTTCTTGTTCCATCACTTATGGCACTTATATAAAGACATTCATACCCTTCTCCCCTTTTTTAGCCTGCTGGAGCTGATGAGGAGCAAGCAGTTGAAGGCACACATGATTGAGAAGCTCTCAAAATGGGATGTAAAACTTGTGGAATCCTGAGGGTTATATTTTTCGGAGCTTTTGCACAAAAGACTAATTGTTTTGTCATGTTCAAAAAGAAAGTTCTTCGAGCAGTGTTACTAACAAAGCCTGGATTCCTGTGGACTGATGTCCTTAAAATCCTCAGCTCCCCTCCAAGCTGCATTTGTGTCCCAGTTGGCTGCCGGGCTGCGCGTGCTGGTCACCAGGCAGCTGCTTCCAGGCGGGATATAAAATGATCGTGTTTTGCCTGCCCTTTCTTCAGTGAGATCACCAATTTTGGTCTCCCTTCAGTACTTAGCCATTGATTTTACATAACTTGTGGAAACTTAATTACACCTGAACCCTCTGCTCTCTCTCACTGGTGAACTTAGTGGAAGTTGACAACATGTTTAAAAGTTGTTGAGAGGAGCCTGTGTGATTACAGGAGTTGCGTTTACTTTGGAAATGGGACTAAAAACATACTCCATTTTTTAACAGATGCTTTTGTGTCCGCAATCCCGTCAGGAAGTATGACATACTGTGTTGAAAGCCTTGCCTCTCAACCAAAAAGAGTCATTTCAGTGCTCAGGCATTTTTAGCAAAAATGCCTCTCATTTTTAGTAAAAAAGGTTTATCTATCTGGACCTCTTCCAAAGTGTTTAAAGCTGATACAGAGCAGTGCCAAATGGCCACGTTACTTCTGTTCAGAAAAGCAGCTGAGATATTTTTTTTGTGTATGTTTTAGGGTTTTGCTTTGTCTTGAAGCAGCAGCCGAGCCACTGCTGTTGCCTGTGGGTGACACTTGATACCCCTTCTGTGGGCTCTGCTGCTTAGGCAGCACAATGTCAGCCAGCCTAACCTCCTCTGGGAGGGCACAGAGGTGCAGCATGGAGACAAGTTCACTTTTTTCACACTGTAGAGGTGTTAGCTCGCCCTCTACGTATATGGGAAAGGGGGAAAAGGTCTCTCAACTAGTTTTTGGAGATGCTGGTTTTTTAACCTGGTGTTCTGGTTGGTGTCATCATGCCATTGGGGTTTCACTGGGATTAATATGTTAAATTGCCTGTTCTCGGACAAAACATCAGAAGCAGCCTCTTAATGTGTTAATAGTTAAGGGAATGCAAATTGGGTGAGAGGGAAAATTGCTTTTTATTTGATTAGTTTTAGTGTTTATTTTGTATCCTGAATTGTCTTACCCAGAATCTGACAAATGCTGGTGCTGGGGAGCCAGAAGTGGGGACAGGGTTTGGTTTTTTAGGGGCAGCTGGCTGTAGATCATCCCAGCTGAATTTGAGACGGTGTTCTCAGACTGCCTGTTGGGGTAGGGTCCCTTTTCCTTTTATCCTTGAATGCAAATGAATTGATCAGTGACTGGTGATATTCCTGTAAAAAAGGGAATTAGAACACAGGGTTTTCCAGATGTGGAAGTGTTACAGCGTCAAACTCCCTCTCAGGTATCTTTGGTCAGTGTGAGGCTTGTGCCTGTTCGTAGCAAATGAAGACAGCCGTGTTGGGGGTGTTCTCAGTGCATATAGACTCATGTGATGTAAATAAAATTACATCCTATTAGTTGTTTTGTTTGGTTTGGGTTTTTTTTTCAACAAGGTATGAGAAATCAAGATTAGTTCTATTTAATATCTTCATTTTAAAACAGGAATGCTTTAAAGCCTGGTTTAATGATGTGGTCCTCTGTACTAGTCTTAAGAATTCTCCTACCTTAGATCTATATATCTTTTTCCTCATTTTTTCTTGTCCTAGAGCTAATGGAAGTTAATATGTTGCAATATTTTAGGAAGTCAAAATTATGCAGACTGCAAATTACAGTAATAACTCTCGATGATACATTAACTGAAGTAATCAGAAATTAGGGTGAAAATTAGAGTCTTCTTTCCTTTCAGGGAAAAAGATTTGTGGGGATAAGGAGGATAGACAGCATTCCTAACTTTTAGGGTATTTTTATGTCTTAAATATACTTGATTTTGGTATGCTTAGTTTACTCAGTGGCAAACTGACAGTATTACTTAAAGAGAAGCTGACTTTTAAAATCCATTATTTCACTATATTTTGTGAAAAAAAAAGAATTCTTTTCAGTCTGAGGTCAGCATTAACGGCCCCATAATAGATTTTCATGTGGCAGCAATTTTATTAGTTCTTGGTTTTTTTAAAAAAAATTTGAGTGCATTTTCTGTTTATTTTTTAATTAGTTTAGCTATTGAACTGGCACATGTGATAAATAACTCATTATCAGTAACTTCCTAGGCTGCTGATATTACAAGTGTATTTAAGACATCCATGTTCCTTTTCATGCCATCTGTTTTACACCCATTATGTCAAATAGTCCTAATCTGAGACATTTGAAAGGTGCTTTATTTGGTTAGAATCCTTCTGATTAATTATTTCCCAAAATATTATTGCTTGTGTAACTACAAATGAACTTCTTAAAGATTTCTTTTAGCTTGAAGTAAAATTTTATATTCTTCTTTGTCCATCTTGAAAATTACTGTATTTAAAGTAAACATCAACTCCTGCATAATGCAGACTGAAACGGTCCATTATTCATGGTGCTTTGGAAGACTCAAAGCCATATTTCCCAAGGCAGCCAAGTCAGGCGGCATAAATCACTTCTAGACAGATGTGTTGGGGGGGTGGGGAGGTTGCCTTTAAAATAGAGCATTAGGCATTGAGTCAGGTCTTGGAAAATTGAATTTTAATTAGTTACTTGCATGTCTTACAAGTTAACAGGATAAATGGTCAATGGCTTAAGCATTTCCCACAGGATGTTGTACACATTTAGTAATCAGTGTGCTGCTTCTTCCTGTGCTGTCTGGAATATCCTCATAACTGGTTAGTCTGTATTTGCATTTATCTGATATATTGAATGATAAACGCCTTATGTTCTTTTTTAAAGTGATAAAATATAAATCACATATATTTGGATTCTACAGCTAAACATAAATCAGCACATGTTTGGACAAAATTTAATGAGCTTTTAAGCTACCTGCCATTGTCTTTTGTAATTGACACTTCTAGTGTAGATTCTAAATTCCTCATGTACGTGGGATTTGTAATGCAGAATTTGTAGGAATATATTCATGTAGCTTTTTCTAAGCAAACATGACAAAACTTCCAAGACTTCTACAGATGAAAATTAATTCTTTGCAAGATCAGTGCCTGAAGGCCTCATTAATTTTAACACCACTTATAATTGATTCTGGGAAGTAACAGATGTTAGTTATATTTTACAATCATCCGTTTAAGAAAACAGTATATATGTGAATTCTGTCCATTTTTAGGAGACATTACTAAAACTGAATAAAGCCTGAAATGGCATTTGCTCTTTGGGAGGTTTGTACACTGTGCTGTAACTAGTCTTATTTATGAAGAAATCATTTGATGCTATTGATCTATTAGCTGAGATTAGTTATTTTGCTCTGTTGCAGGAAGTATTTGATCAAGAAATTAGAAGAATTAAGTTTTCTATTGTGCTGAAAACCCTAATGAACCTTAGATCTTTTTGCATTTACATCTTGGCTCCACTACTCATAAAAATAGTAAAATATCGTATGTGAGTTTGTCTTCCCATTGTCTACATAGAAATAAATGTTGAACTTTCCTATTTCAAGTAGAAAGGCTTTGCCTCCATCTCCTTTCTTTTAATGTTAAACAGTTTTTATGCTCAGTTGGATAGAGCACAACTGATAGCATGCTTCCCTTCTCAGGCTGCTGCCTCCCTCTCCTCTGCCTTCTGAATATTTGTACCTTTACATGTAGGTGAAATATTTGAAAAAAACATTGAAATAAATCGAGAAGTGATTGTTTTGATTAACCCTTCAGCTTCTCGATCCTGTAACACGTGATCCTCTTTTAATAGATTTCCAGAACTGAGTATGTGCGCACAGCTAATGTTTTGATGGTGGTCCTGCAAAGGATTGTTTTACTGTTTACTAATGCAACTAGCCAGAGAAGTAGGTTTTAAATAGCTTTCTCTCCTTTTTAAAGTCCAGAATAGAAATATCAAATGTGTCTTTGCTAGATGAGTGCTGGAGATTTGTCTTTTTCTTCTGCTAGCTTGAGGGAAGAAATTTGGATCTTTTGGTAAATGTTCCTTTTGCAAACTTAGATATTCATATCAAGCCTAAGTCTAAAGTATTTTACCAAACAGTTCAGTGTTTTCTTGAGTTTTGTTGATGGATGAGTGTTTTGTTGTTGTTATTGTTGTTGTTTGGGGTTTTTGTTTTGTTTTGTAGTTTTCTCATTTTGCCAGTAGGAACCAGCAGCAGATGGCCAGTACGTATGGACAGTGCAGGGAGACCTCCAGAGCTACACCTGAAACATTTCTGATCTTCACAGAAAGATACACAGAGTCTTTCAGAGAGTGTAGTTAAAGCTATGACTAGAAAACTTTCTTTTTTCTTAGAAGATTGCTGGGCAATTTCTCCCTGCATAGGATGCTCCAAAAGAATTCAGCTGATCTCTTTTCCAGTACAACATGAAATTTCATTTGTTTATTTATAAAAGCACATTTACTGTTACTAAATAAAAACCCTCAACAAAAAATCGACATTTCAAAATACTTGTAGATTATCAAAGTAAATATGTTGAAACAACTATTCCTAAATTCCATTTATTTGGGACAGCAACCATTCTGAACTAGTGCTGCAATTCTGGTAGTAATATTTTTTTAAAAAAATAAGTAAATTCAGATGTGTTGCTGTCAGGTCAAATTAAAATAATTTATTTAAAGTAATTATAAATCTAAAATTTGGTTTGTGTTTCAGAAACCCTTGCAGAGTTTTGTGTGGCGCTAAATGCTTCCCACATGTAGTAATGGAAGCATTAATTTGACATACAGGCTGTAGCTGAAGTGAGTTCAGTGCCTGTGTGGTCACACTGCACAAAGATCTGTCCACATATTTACTGTCGTTCAGTATCGCTGCTTTCAAGTGATGTCAAGTTGAGCTGGTGTGTGGAAAGGAATTTTAATGTGTGAGCTTAGCAAAATATATTACATATATACTGCTGGGGACAGCTACTGACCATTTTATGAAACCAAAAAAGGTGCTGCTCAGTGCCTTTATTAAGAATGCTTTACAGTTAAATGGTTAAAATAGCTTTAATTGGAGTAAAGATTTTTTCCTTTTTTTTTCCCCTGTGGAACTACAAGTGCATTGATTTCATAATACATAAAGATGGATGGGGCCTATTACAGATCTAAGTACAAAATTCCTAGGTTTCTGTGCTAAAATGACGCTTAAATATAAATGTTGAAAAATTGGGATCATTTTCTTTAGTCTTGAGCTCCAAAAATTAGTATGGCATGATAAATGAAATAATTGTGTAGCGTAAGAAAAACATGATTATTTGAAATACTTTCATATTCTGTAGTTATTGGTCTCATTAAGCAGCTTAAGAAAATCAATATTTCATCTTGACTGTAACAGTTTGTAAATCCAGAAGCGAGATTTGGAACGTTAACTGATTTTGGTTTAATTCTGTTTACTTTAAGGTAAATTTGTATTTTAGCAAGCAAATTTCAGACTCGGTGTTGATGTAAGCTTTGTCATGAAGACTGAATGCAGGTAGAGCTCAAGCCATTCACTGTAACATTTTAAAGATGTTATGTTTAATGTAAAGGGGATTTTTTTACAGTTCCTTGAAAAGTTGCTCCTTGTGTCAAAAGGTGCTTATTGCATGCAGTGTCTTACCAAATTGTGCCCCGTGGGGGGCGGGAGTTTTGTCGTGGCATTATTGGTAATAGGGCTGAGTTTACTCTCATCTGATCAGAAAGTTAGGCTCAGTTTCCCCTGCAACTGCTGTGAACCAAAAAGTAAAATTTTTATAATAAAATTACACCTGAACACTTTTGTCTTGAGAAACTGAATTCATGTTAATCTCCAGTGCATACGCAGGTAGAACTTGTGGTTTTGAAACTCAGGAAAAATTGGGACAAATGGTTCTACAGTCTGTCTGACACTGAGGATTTTTAGAGATTCAGCTCAAGAAAAAATTGGGAAAGCGGGAAAAGAAAATGTTGAATTAACTTTTCTGTAAGATGATTGGAACTGAGAGCAGCTGAAACCATGCACATGCCTTACAATGTTCTCTTTTCCATTCAAGCACTTTCACTTGCCTCAGAAACAAATAAAAATTGAGGGTGCACAATTAGAGATGAGGAGGCTCACCAGCAATCTGTGCTAACATGTGGTGTGTATTGTGGAAGAAGTTGATGAAATTTCAACTAGAATGTGGTCTGTGTCTTGATTTACATTCCCTTCACTTCTAGAAACAGTTTCTAATATAGAAAAAATACAAATTTTGCCCTCAGATGTCTCTTTGCAGTGCCCATCAGATTCAAGAGAAACATGTTTAAAATCTGAGGTGAGAAATGTATTATTCAAGTTATTCTTAAGCTTTAGTAGCTACTTGTCCCTACAGTTACAATCATATAATCCCAGTGATTAGTAAAACGTTTTAAGATTCCTCAAATGTAAAAGGCATACTATTGTAACTGAGTTGAATCCTACCAAAAGCCACTTTTCCCGTACAAAATACCTTTTTTTTTTTTTCTTCTTTTTAAATTAGGGACAGTAATGAAAGGCTGGAGGTGGATGCTTAAAGTTTATCTGGCTACGGTGAACCAATATTAGTCAAATAGGTAACAGCGTGCTAATGGTATAATCTTTTGTAATCTTAAGCTAGATATTGGGAAAAGGAGAAATTTTTGCATAGATTTGAGGAAGAATGATGATTGATATGGAAGCATTTTCCTTGGTTTTTTTATTATTTTAATATTATTTGGCAAATACAGTTTGTTCTTCTGTTTGTTTTAGCTGGTCTTTAGCCTATTTACTTCAAGAATGAACTGGAAACATCTAGAGCCAATCATACTTTTAAGGTGGATTTGTGAATTTATTTTCTCATACGTATTCTTTAAATCACCTTTTAAAGATATTTATTTTAAAATGTCTCTCACAGGGCATAATAAAAGTATTTGTATTACTGCTCAAAGAAAATTATAGAGGTGTCACTGTGTTTGTACAGTCCCTTTGAAACAACAGGCACATGCTCAAATTGAGATTTCAGATTGTGGGGATTTACAAAAGTTTGCATCACACCTACATAATTCTCATGAGTTATGTAGGAGCTTGTATGGTCTTCACTGATACATATGTGAAGTGCATGGAGCATTTAAACCAGAGGCTTTACATACTGTAAGGTCCTAATCTTGCTAAGGAGGCATCATTGATAAGAAATGATAGATTTCAGTGGAGACAGAACCTTAGTGGGAAGATTAGCATTAGCTTTCTTCTTTACTTAGTTCCTTACTGTGTTAGTCCAGAGCTTGACAAGTCTCCATTCCAAAGCAGCCCGGGATTCTTAAGTGGTGATATCATCACTGAAAGAAGATAAAGATCGACTGAACTAATGTGCTGAGGCTAGTAACAATGTGGCAGAAGTTAAAATTTAAACAGCTTTCATTCTTCTTTGTTTGATTTTTCACATTGCAAACTAAATTATTCTGTTATCTGATTAAAAAACTTCAGCATGGTGGTGTTGTCTGCTTCATTTTTTTGCAACTTGAAAGAACATTAAATGCATAAATCTTTCTACATCAAGAGAAACTAATTTTATATACCTTGAAGTTGATCTGTTATGTGTTCAGATCTTTATAGTTGAATTGAGCTGGAAAAGCATATTTTAAAGGTATCAAAATTATTGTGTAAGGTATAGTGGTTACCAGCAAGACATAGAAATGAAAAGTAAATTGAGCTTGTCTGACAACGCCTACTCCTTTTGAAAATTTCGGTCATGATGTTCTTATCTCTTTTTACCATTTAGCTTCTACCCTATGCTAATATCTGGTGATATAGGTAGGAATATACTTGATTTAGTATTCTTATCTTCTAGGGCAAGTCAGAGAAGGGACTCAGTAAAGAGGAACCTTTGTAAATCTCGTGTTTCACCACCTGTGTAATAATTCTCCCTGAGCCGTTATTTGGTCTACTTTTAAAAGAACAAACCTCTGAAAGTCTTGCCTTTATCTCACAGAATTTTATTAAGGCTTAATTTTTGGAGTTGTTTTCCTAAGACCTTTAAAGTAACATATTGATACACATTTGAGATCTGTGATCTTAGGTAGTATGTGCAAATTTCAGTGGTATGGACAATAACTAAGTTTAAGATTTATGTATCATCATAATTAGAGGAATTTTTCCATTGATATGTCATGTGGTACTTTGGAATTGGTTATGTTACCTCTTCCTCTAAAATTCAGAAAACACATTAGCAGTTATTTAGTAATCACATGATGCAAAAAGAGTATCCAAGAACCTTTATAGATTTTTTCCAACATTTGTTACTAATAATTTTTAAATAAAATAGATTCAACATGGCTGGACACTGCTCTATGCTAGCTCACACACTTCAGCAATTAAAACACTCAGGTTGTCAACCTAACAGATTTTCATGAGATCTGACAGAGATTTTTATTTTTAGTGTATTACTGGTGCCAGATACTTATATTTCATGTATTTTTACCTTCAAATGTGAAACAGGAGAGCAAAAAGCTTCCATTTTTCTTTATGATAGTAAAAGTACAGGAACGTGTTAAGGAAAGAGTGAGTCTGTCTGAAGTAAGAATTGGTAACTTTATTTCTCTGGTTCACATTACACTGTGCAAAGAAGCTGTTCACCTCCCTTTCTAAATCATTTTCATTTTACCAGCTGGAGAAGATCAGAATAAAATGGACCCATCCCTTTTCTCAGTCCCTGGTGGTGATGATGATCCAGCATTTGTTTTTCATTCAAACCACATGTTGAATAAGTGAAAAAGAGGAAATACATGCTGGTCATAGGTCAGGTGCAACACAGAGTTTATACAGATTTATGTTCTTTGTAGCATCTGCAATCCTGCATTTAAAGCCATTGAGTGTTGTTCTGCTTCCAGATATTTTTAGGCAGGTTTTCCTATATAGTGACATTTTGGGTTTTGGATTACTCTGCTGGCCAGGCATCCAGCCTCCAGAGCTGGAGGAGCAGCCTGATTGTGCAGATGAAACTGCAGCAGACTGGCTCTCCAGAACTCAAACTCTTGCATGATCTCATAGGGTGGAAGCTGACCCTCTTTGTTTCTGGCCTCATAATAAAGAAACCTAAGCCAAAAAAAAAAAAAAAAAAAAAAAAGCCTGGAAAAGTATTAGGGTGATAATGGGGAGTGGGGATGAAGAACTCCTTGGGCATGTAGGAGAGAATAAGGAGAAAGAAGCACTGCAGTCTACAATGTGAATTTAATTTTTAAGCAGATATAGATTATGAGCTGAATGTTTCAGTTTTCTCGTAGCATTACAAGTTACATGCTCATTTAATTTATACTGCTTTAGAACTGCACTGCTCATTGCTTATGATTGAAGGAGCATCAGGAAAAGTGATTGTATAAATTGATATCAGCTTTATTTGTTGTCTTTATTATTCACACACTTCTAGTAGTGTTTTAATAGCTTTGACTAAATTATGAATGATGTGCAGTTGCTTAGGAATTTGAACGTAATAATTTCACATTCTCTTAAATGTGCCAGCCAGCCAAAACTCGGTATGCATTTACAGCAGCTATTTTGCAGATTTATAGCTAATATTTTGTTCTGTATTTTTTCTTATCACTACCATTTAATCTCACTTTTCTTCAATTTATCAGCATTATGATGTATACAGAATGAGAATTAATAACTTACAATGGGATGAATTCATTTTTGCAAGAATCGAGTTAGAAAAAAAGTGAATCCCAAATGGGCATGAGGGGTTAAGAAGGAAAAATAAAGCATTCTTCACAATAATGCTGTGGAGGAGGTTGCCAGCAGAGGCTGTGCAGTCTCTACTGTGATAAATGTTTAAACCTTGAGTAGAGAAGGTCCTGAGCAACTTGATCTAATTGTGAAGCTCAGCCTGCTTTGGCATGGATGTTGGACTAGATGACCATTGCAGGCCCCGTGCAGTCTAAATTTTTCTAAATCCAAACCACCAGAATTAAATCTGAGCTGTACAAAGGCTTGGACATATTAGAAGGGAAAAAAGTCCTCATGTCCTTTCTGTTCTCCAGAGCTATAAACATGCCTTTTAAAATACTGAGGAAATGCAACAGGAACTGTGAGACTAAATATCAAATGTCACACTAGACTTAAGAACTCAGTTTATGGACAAGTGTCTTAACAGATACTTTGTATGAACAGTGAGGAGTTCTTGAATCCACCTTTTGTAATTAGAATTTCTCCTTTTGCTAACTTCATGATCATGTTTTTTGTCTCATTTCATATGACAGTTGGTGATCTTTTGTTGTTTTGCCCTTTTTTCCCCCAATTTCTACCAGGAATAGGAGGCCTGCAAGATTTTGTGCTGAAATCTGCAACACTGTCGACATCACCTGCTTGTCCACCATTTACACCTCTCAACTTTGAAGCTACCCCGATCGTGCGAGTAGCTGTTGAGCCAAAACATCCAAGTAAGCTTCAAGGAGCATGGGGTTGGTAACACCAGCTCAGTGTGGCAGCAGTGCAGCTTCCACCCTTGGTGATTTGGCTAGTTTATGAGATAGCCACTGAATCGGAGACTTGCTCAATATAAAATAAATGTATAGGTTGTCTGGAGGGCAATGTGAGTTGTTCCAGCTGCCTCACTCCTGTCTCAGAAGGTGAGGAGACCCAGGAGAAGTTGTGCCCTTTTGTGACAGCTGTTCACGAGTCAGACACTGCATGGGCTAACAGTTCAGTGTTCCTTCGCTGTGAAGGTGAACAGATCTGTGTGTTCTCCACATCTGCTGCTGTTCTTTTATGTGTCATTACACTTGTGGAGCAGATTTGCAGTACTGCTTCTCCTTGATGCCCCCACCCCACTTCCTGCAAAACAGAGTGGGGTATCTCTGGCTTTATTTGAATTTCAGCCCAATTTCCATTTGTTGTTGTAGCATTGGTAGAACCAAAATAGCTGGGTTTATGTTCAGTTGCAAAATACTCTAACACTAAGATTACATGTTTTACATGTTTTTTTAGAGAGCTACTGGACGGTTTGGCAGCTATTTGTTTCATATTTTGAGTAACAGATAATCATATATTGTACATCCTATGTTGTTAAAGCAGTTTTGAAAGTATTGGAAATTACTGGTTCTGATGAGTGTAGTATTAAGTTCAAAATATTAAAGAAATGTGATTCTAGAACTACTGACCAGTTTGGGGGTAATTTTTTTTTTCCTTAAGAAATGAAGCTGGATCATTCTTGCACACCATTACTTAGTTTCTCCTCCTCAGTAATTTCTGAATTTATGATCTGAACTAAATTTTTAGGGGCACAGAAGCCTGAAGGGTGGTTATACATGCAGAAGTTTCTTGAAAATCCTGTTTCTTGAAAAAACTGTTGCTTGCAATAACAGGAAGACAAGCAAAATGTGACCATTGCAGTTGCCCAGAGAGCTGTGTGTAGTCTTGAGGTGGCCCTCACACATTGTCACATGGGTGCATTGCACTGCCACATCAGACCTGCTTCAAAACTGCATCTGCTTATGTGAAAAAATGGCTCATATAAATGATTTCCCTATGTACATTTTACAAAATTACTGTATGTCTTCACACTCATGTCAAAATCTTCCTGTATGATTGCATAGGCTCCAAAAGAAAAAAAAAAAAAATACTCATCACTCTGTGAGCTTAAATGCAGAGACAAAGTTGAAAGTCTTTATTCAGCTTTATTCAACTGTGTTGGTCATGTGAAATAGCTCTGCAGTTTTTCTGCTTTTCATTTATTTTTTTGCTTGTTTTTCAAGGATGCTTTTGTATTACACCCTTAAAAGCTCAGCAGTAAATAAACAATATCATTTCTTTTAATAGTCTCCAAGTGAATGACAAGTTTAATGTCACTCTTCCTTCTGAGTATGAATATATATTCCATATTCCTGGAAACCCCTGGGGTATTCTCTGCTACGTATGTAAAGTGAAAAAAGAATTCATAATTAATTTCCTTAAATTGTGTTCATTATGAAAGGCTGCTGACATGAGGTGTTTATGCATAGCTTTGATGTAATCTAGCCAAATTTGACTCAGCTGTGCTTGTTCATTCTCCATTAACTTTAAGACAGCTCTTTTTAAACACCTTCATTTTAGGGACAGCTGTGATTTGTTCACTGAAAAGCTCTCACATTCCTGATTTTTCCTCTTTTCAGATTTTAATTACTTTAAAGCTTTCTAGTGGCTTACAGCTACTTCAAAATCCTTCCTGTGCTTTATTTGCAGTTATGCCTTCTGAGTAATCCATATGGAATACTTTTATTTTTATTTTAGTAAAGTTAATGTTATTATTCATGTATTTGGAGCATTTTAAGCTTTAGAAATATAGAAGCTGCTATGCTACTTAGTTATGAAAGATTGCAAGGAAATTATTTACTCAAAGATGACTTTAAAAAGTTGTAATAGATTAGAAAGGTTATAATTTGATAATTTGTGAAAATGTGAAGTTCTGAATTTTTTAATCACTTTGTTTTGATAAAATTCAGGGGTTTTATTGGGTGTGAGCTGTTCATGAGCTGAAGGTAATGAGCATGAAATTAATTTTGTATGGGAAGCAACATAGCATAGTCATAGTCAATAGGTGACTTGTTCTACTAAACCTGCTGTAAAGCTGTGTAAACAAAAAATGTGCAATCCATTGAAATGTGATGTTATATGGTTATAATTGTATGATGTGAATTTTGTCATCAGTACATAAATTGTTGGTGATGAATTCTAAGTGCAGCTTATGTTTTCAGTTGCTGCTCTTACACCACGCTGCTCTGTATGACTCATAATCAGAAAATTGCCCACTGAAAGTTTTTTGCATGCTTCTAAAATACTTATTTGTGTTCAGGCTTCCATAAAAAGGAGTGTTACTATTTTTCAGTTTCAGTCTATCCTATTTTGAGTATTTCTTTCCCAGTATTCCTGTGTTAATAATCCCCTATTTTGCCAGGTGATATGCCTCAGCTGGTCAGAGGGATGAAGCTTTTAAACCAAGCTGATCCATGTGTGCAAGTTTTAATCCAGGAGACAGGAGAACATGTGCTGGTGACAGCAGGAGAAGTTCATCTTCAGCGCTGCTTGGATGACCTGAAAGAAAGGTTAGAGGGGCAAGGAGGAAGAAATATTTTTAGTTCAGTAGGTGTCTGTTGTATTTCTCTGTCAGATGGGTATCTTTGATTTATATTCTGGTAAAATAGAGCTTTATCCACAAACAGTTTTTAACATTGAGTCATAAATGTGCCTTTTTGTAGCTATAGAAGTATTTGCACTTGGGCAGAAGCCACTAGCTTATCACTTCTATACATCTAACACACACTTGGGGCATGTTCTAGAAATTCCAAATTGCAGTACTTCCAGAAGTCTAATTAAGAGTGTAATGTGGCATTTGTACAAAATAAAAACTGAGGGGAATCATGTCTTATAAATGAACTTTGAAAAATTACAAAGCACCAAGACTAAAATTGTATGTGCACACTCTATCCTGTGCCTTTTCTCACCGATTTTTTTTTCAAATGTTAATCTATTCTCATTCATGAGTAGTATTTTTTGCAAGCACACGTGAATATATTTAGTATCTTCTAATGTTTCTTCAAATGGCAGAAGGACAGATGTCTGAAACAATCGCTTCCTGTAACTTCATTTACTAAAACATTTCTGGTACTTCTGCCACATACATTTACTGGCATTTTCTTTCTAAACCAAAGAGCAAACGTGATGAATGGTTGAATGTTTGTCTTATTGTACCATAATTATTTCAGTTAATATCAGAGAACTGTAATTTCTTACGAAAATTAGACTGGATCACTTGTAAAACTGGATGTATATTTTAATGGTTATTCTCATTACAACTTAGCACGACATATTTTTACCATTTCTAAAAGTATAGTATTATTTATGGATACTTTTGCTCAATTTTAATGGGTTTAAGCACTGCCTGTCTTTAGCTGCACTTTGCATAGCAGGATTGTATTATTGGCAATGGTCCAAATCTGAAAAAAAGAAATGTAAAATAATACTCCAAGACAGGGTAATAGGATTATAGTGAGCAGCTAGTAAGACTTACATACATTTATGTACATTTGCATTCCTAACTTTATGTTTCATGTACATAATTTTGGAGGTTTTTATGAGTTGTCGTCTAATTTGTCTTTTGTTAAGAGAACGGTAGCCTGTCAAAAGTGACCATTTTGTATCCCTGTGCTTGTGGCATTGTGAGCAGAAAGAAGAAACACCAGGGGAGCAGGGCTCCCACCATGTCCTGCCTGACTGTGGTTCATGATTTCTCAGTTGGGTACCAGCTCCCAAAAGGAGCTGGGAACAGGTGTTCACTATGGAGCTCATGCTAGATCCCTCAGGATTTGGCATATTTTAATTTCCATCCCTCACACACCAGCTTGTGGTGATGCCTTGAGAGGCCACCTAGAACAGAGGCTGGACAGAGCTAAAGGAATAAAGTAGGTATTTATTAGAAAGGCCTTCAAAGGATACACCTGGGGCAGTGCAAGAGCCTGGCCAAGGCTACACCCAAGATGGACAATGGGTCACGAGTTTTCACACTTTTATAAGTTTTGGTTCATTTCCATACTGGGATTAATTGCCCAAACTCAGCTTCAGGTTGTGAAGTCCCATCCTCCCAGACTGCTCTCCTCACTTCACTGCTGTTTGTACTTTTTGGGCCTGAGCTGCAGTGGTGTCCTTGATTCTTGGGCTGGAAAAGGATTGTTTTGTCTGACAGAACTGTGAGGAGAACTTGCTAACACTTTATATGAAGTTCAGAGTTACATAATAATGCAGTACAAAACCTGGAAAATATGAAAGCTAAAACTTAAGGCATCTATGGGACAAGAGCTGTCCCTTCCTTCTCTCCCCATTTTGTAGAAAAGAAAGTCTAGAATGAGATCCTTGTCCTGTTCCATTCCTCATGGATTCTGTGTAAATTCTGACAGTGCTAAACTGTCATAATAAATACGTATTAAAGTGTGAAGGGGAGAAGTTGTGCTCTGAAATGTTAGTTTTAATTAACTCTCTTTGTTTCTGTATAAACATTTAACTTCTAAAGTGCACATAATTTGGAATAGGAAGTGGTGAACTAGGGATCAAGACAACATATAGTAGTAGTAAGAAATTAGACCTTGTAACTTTGAACATTTTATTTTCTGCATTGTAAAACGGAAATTTTTAGAAATTTCTGTCCCAGGAGCATTTCAAATACTGAGCATGAGGGGATTAAGTTACCCATTTCAGAATGAGAAACAAAGAGAATTAAGGTAATGGTGACATGTAGGTGGGTTTGTATTTGGTTTTTTGGTATGATGCAAATCCTTGAAAGAACTGCAAAAAGGATAAATCTCCTCTGGTTCTGACTCCCATGGAAATAAACCTTACAATTGTATTTGCTTTTCTTCTGCAACTTTTTTTATCACTGCCAAAATTTACCATAACATAGGAAGTTTTGGTCAGTCCTTTTGTTGTCATTTAATGAACCTGCTCAGAACTCATGGATGGGTAAGAAGGATACACAGCTCTGATCTTTGAGTCTGTTTTTTTATCTCTTTTGAGATAATAAATAATTCCTCCTTTTTTTCTTGCCATCTTTCACAATATTTGACATACCTAATATGTTTCACTTGACTTTAAAGCATCCCTTTATAGCATTAAGATTTTATAATAGTGGTTATCAGGCAAAATTCTGTTAAGCTTTCCCAGTGCTTCATCTTCTCTGTGCATCTCCCTGTGTGAGCAGATGTGCTGGCTCACACCAGGTGTCCATCTCTGTGCTGTGAGTAAGCAGTGTGGCCAACAACAGGGACAGGAGGAGTAAAATTGGAGTAACTGATGCTTTCCCAGGCCTCTGTCATTTTCAGTCCAGAGCCCTTTGTGGTTTGGTTGTCAGTTAATCCTGGTCAGCCTTTCCCATGCCCCACGTGGTTTTGTAGGTCTCTGTTGCACAGTTGGAACATCTGAAGGCTTCTTGTGCTTCTGTTCCTTTGATCATCTTTATTTTCAGTTTTTTTTCTAGTTGTGTTTTGTTTGAGAGCAGAGAACAGCAGCACATAGTTTCCAAGATGTGGGTGAACCAATGATTTATGCAGAAGCATAGCAATGCTTTTGCTTTTATTTTCTTGAGTTCCTTTCCAAATATTTCTGAAGACATAAAAGGCAGTGCTTCTTTTTAGAAGTACATAAAATTTGAGTTTGAAAAGCATTACCTAGTAATGTGTGTTGCAATCAGATTTCTTCATGAACATCTGTTCCATGTTAAGGCCATTACCCTACATCCCACCCTTAAGTTTAAAATTAGTTTCAAGTTTTTAAACTAATTCTTAAACTTCATTTTGCAGGTTTGCAAAGGTGCAGATTAGTGTATCTGCTCCTATCATACCCTTCCGAGAGACCATAACAAGACCCCCCAAAGTCGATATGGTGAATGAAGAAATAGGAAAACAGCAGAAAGTTGCTGTCATACACCAAACAAAAGAGGACCAAAATAAAATTCCTGAAGGAATTCTGGTTGATTCAGATGGGCTTGTTACAATTAGTACTCCAAATAAACAAGCTACTCTCAGTGTAAGAGCAATGCCACTTCCTGAGGAGGTAACTCGACTTCTTGAAGAAAACAGTGATTTAATTCGAACTATGGAACAACTCAACACATCTCTGAATGAAGATAAAAAAACACATGAGATCAATCAGAAGACTCTTGATAGAATCAAAGAATTCAAACAGAAGTTGGAGAAAAGTCTTCAGGGAAGAAAGTGGAGAAATGCTGTTGATCAGATCTGGTCGTTTGGGCCGCGGAAGTGTGGGCCTAATATTTTGTTACATAATTTTGGGGGCTATAAAAGGTCAGTGTGGCAGTGCCTTGGGAGCTCTGTGAAAGAAGTAGGTAAATACAGAGACTTTGACAACAGCATAATAAGTGGATTTCAGCTGGCTACACTTTCAGGTCCCATGTGTGAAGAGCCTCTCATGGGTGTTTGTTTTACGGTGGAAAAATGGGAAATAAGTAAAGCTGGAGATACGCTGTCAAACAGTAGGCAGGATTCAGGGGAGCTTGATGCCACAGAACATCACCAAAATGAAGATGATACTCCAGCAAGCAGTTGCATTGATGAAGGTCCTGGTGCAAATGAGCACCAGGACAGGAACCCAACTGGCACAAACTCACCTGAGAAGATGAGCAAACACAAAGGAGAATTACTGCTTGCAGATTGTTACGGCCCTTTCTCTGGGCAGCTGATTGCCACCATGAAGGAAGCCTGTCGTTATGCTTTGCAGGCAAAACCACAGAGACTCATGGCAGCAATGTACACATGTGAAATCATGGCTACTGCAGAAGTTTTAGGTAAGACCCGGAAAACAAACCTTTGCCAAGAATTTGCCTTCTGAGTCCCAAGGTGAGGTTTTATAAATGAGGCTGAATCAGAGGGCATAACTTCATTGAAGGTTTTGTCAGGAGTCTTTTGTAGTTCTCCAGTAGATTCTCCAATGACTTTCTAATGCCTGTAATATTTACACTATTCTGAATAAGAATTCAGCATTCTTCTTGTTTATCTGAACCATAGGCATAAAGAACAATGCTACACACCTTTTTGTAAGATACAAAATGGTGCCTTTCTATGAAGTTTTTGTAAGACCACCTTCAGTAACCATGAGTATCAACAGTGTGCCTCATAATTAAGCATAAGTTCCATGAAGAGATGGGATACCTCTCCTGTTTATTAAGGGAGTGCAATATCTCAGCAAATGCCATATCAAGATATTTTAATACAATAATACAGAAATAAAATCAGGAAAAGGAATATTAAATTATTGTTGCAGTCCAGTGGTAATTTTGTGTTTTTAAGTAGCATCTGTATCCTGGTATGCAAGTTGCTCAACCCAGTGCATGCCAAATGGTGTCACTTATATTACCTTACCACTTACACCTACTTAAACTTGTTTTTGTGACCTACTTATGACACCACTTAACTGTAGTTGTTCTTGGAGTTTTCCATGGGAGTTGCTTGCATGCTGAATCTAATCCAATGCACCAAGATTTTCTTTCACTTCCGTTGCATTCAAGCTACCAGCAATTTTACTTTGACTGTACTGATCATGGCACAAATTACAGCATATCCTACTTAAAATAATTAAATACTTGGTTGCTTGTAAAAAAATCTCAGCTGTTGTGCACACAGTCATACTGATAGCAGTCCAACAACCAAAGATTACAGCTGTAATGAAAAGAAATGCCTTTGAGTGAGCAGCTGTCTTGTGCAGATTCATGGTTCTTTTCTGGAGGTACCCTGTAGCAGGCCTGGTAAAAGGTGTGCTGCCATGGGCTTATGGGCACATTACCCTAAACATCCCCTACTGTGACAGGGAACTTTGGCATTTCAAACTCTTTTCTAATGTGTAAGATTACTAATAGCTGTCAAAACTGGACTGTGTATTGTTCCATGTTGCTGTTCCAGAAGCACACTGGCACAGTACTTCTGAATCTCTATATCAAGCTATGAGCAAGGTACCAATTTTTAAACCTCAAAAACACTGTATAAATTGCTGTTTTCCAAAATACTCAGTACCCAAAACCCATGATTGTTTACAGTGAAGTAATAAATATACATTGGCTCATTAATTGTGCCGTAAACCCAAATGGAAACATGGCTTTTTAATGCATATATATATATATATATATATTTAATGAGTGTAAATTAGGATTCAGACATGCAAACAAATTAGTGCAGTCTAATGAATGTGAATTGTGTTGTAATAGCCATGGACATGCACTTAATTCATTACAAATTCATGGATTTAATTTTTATTCTGGAAACTTAAGCTAATAAATTGCAACTTCATTAGGAGGAGTGAAAAGCAGGCCTTCTATCCAGTCAGGTTTGGCAGTTGACATGTGTCAAAACCACTGGCTTTTGTATCTTTATTCTTTCCTTTGGCATTCTATACACTGATACTCTGTGAAGTTTAATATATCTTCATATTGATCAGCTTCTTTCTAAGCTGGTAGCTTCTGGGAAAGTGAAGTCTTCTGCATTCTCATAATAGAAAAGTTTTTCCATCAGACTTTTCTGACAGTGAAAATAATTCAAACTGAAGTAGAGGAGAGGAACAGGGAGAGGTGAACACTATGTTTTTAATGTATTTGTTAGTTTTTGTCTGTGAAATACTTTTAAGAACATGATACCTGCTATGAATTAGTATTATTATTAGTAGTATTATGTACTACCATACATGGGCATTTTCACAACTACTATCATGACATACACCATATTTCAGTAGACTGAATATTAACTTTGGAAAGAAAATTGAAATTATTATGTCATTAAAATTAAAAGTCATTATTATGACTAACTTAAGACTGAATTTATTAACAAACTGATTGAACTCATAAAACATAATAAAATGTAGAATTTCAGATAAACTAGTTTTTTGTGGTTAGAATAGCGCTGCACTGTCTGGGACAAGTACCATGTAGGGATATGGTGATCCAAGCAAATTTCTAACAGTAGCTTAGATACAATTCCTAAACCACAATAATATTTCTTAGTAATGATTCTCAAATATTTGGTTATAAGAAAGAAAGCAAGTTAGGCTACATAATCTGGCAAAGTACCTTTTTAAAACAGTCATACGATTGTATGAAATGGACAGAGATTAATTCATCCAGCAGTAATAATATATTAAATGTTATGCAGATGGTTCTACACATTATATGCAGAATATGTTGTTTGAATTTAGTGTGTCCATTTAATTGATTGACTTACAAAAAAGGATTTTAGCCAAAAGAAGTTAAGCATTTTACTTAAAGCTGAACTTTCCTGAGCAAATATTGATGTATTTCTCTTCACGTTGCAGGATGTGAATACGTTGGTGAGCTGATCAGAATTGTGTCTCTGCAGGTCGTGTGTATGCTGTGCTGTCCAAAAGGGAAGGCAGAGTGCTACAGGAGGAGATGAAAGAGGGGACGGATGTGTTTATTATTAAGGCAGTTCTGCCAGTAGCAGAAAGCTTTGGCTTTGCTGATGAAATCAGGAAGAGAACCAGTGGCCTGGCCAGTCCACAGCTGGTGTTCAGCCACTGGGAGGTAAAAATATCTATTCACTCCATCTGTTTTGGTAATCTATTTCCTGTAGATGTGGCAGACTGGAATAATAAGCAAAAAAGGTTAAGTTTTGGTCAAACCATTTGATTAATTCCTTTTTGAAATGAGGAAAAAAAACTTAAATTATTTCTTTTTGTAGATATGCTGTTCAGAAATGTATTTATATTTTGTTTAGATGGGATGCTTTTTTATTTCAATAGAAAGTGAGTTTTTCATAAATGAAACTGCTTCTTTTTCCTGAATTTATATGCCCTTTTTCATGAGTTCTCTGGTAAACTTGTTTGTGGAATGGGAAAAAAACCAAAACCACAAAACAGCCCCAACCTGCCACTAACAGAAAATGAGTGTATCAGTAAATCTAATGCATATGAAAGTTAACCTCTTAAGGTCTAGCAGGCACCTTCCATATTCCAAGCCAAATTTGCATGCATAAAAGGCAAATCAAATTGATTTAATTCTTTCGAAATTAAGTCTCTTGATAGTAACTAGTTGTATCCTCAGAATCATTCCTTTTGGTCATCCTTGTTACTTAAAGAAATGAAGAGTTGAATGTGAAGGTATAAGGCAAGTAGGAAGTGGGAAAACTGATCAGGAGTGTCATCAGCTGAAAGTGCAGCTTAGTTTGTTCCTATGATGTGGAGAGTAGATCTTCAGGGGAAAAAAGAAAAGACTGTAAATCAGAGCTCCTTGTTCAAGACAAACACACCTGTGTTGTTGGGCTGCTCAGAAGACTCCACTGATGAAGCTAAAAGTAGCTTCAAGGGCAACAGTCAGTGGGTATAAACTTTTCACCTTAAATTTTTAGAAGAACCTCAAAGTCTACATTTTTCTGGGTTTGGTTGGGGGTGTTTGTTTGTTTGTTTTGGTCAAGTGTTCCTTTATTTAGTGTTAGAAAACAATAGAATCTTTTGTAAATGGATGAAAAAATCCTTGTTTGTTTGTTTGATCCTGTGATTTATTTTGTCACCTCAAATGACAAGTCTCTGAGTACAACTAACTGTAGATTTTTGAGGTCAGTGACACTCTGTGAAGTTGCCAGCAATGGGCTGTTTACCATTGTTTCTCTGATGTGCTGCTTTGTTCACGTGGTGTGGATTCTTCATCCACATCTAAGTTGTCCCCCTAGGTAGTATCTGTAAAATATTCCACTAACTGTATTTCTTTGTTAGTAACTGTGGTAACTGTGTCAGGAATTTTATGTGGATGATAATTGAAAAGGAGGATCTCTGCAAACTGGCCACATGCAAATAAAAGAGCTGGGAAGAGTGTTTGAAGGAGTACTTGAAACAGTACACTTGGCAAAGTACAGTATGTCTTGTTGGCAATGGTACCTTACTGGTGTTAGTAATTGCAGGCACCAAGGACTTAGTTCTCCTCCCTTATATTGATTTATTTAATCTTCTTGTAACTAAGTCTAACTTCACATAGAAGCACAAAAGGAAAAACAGCTGTACAGAATGAAAAAAAAAAAGAAAAAGACAACTCTTTACAGATGGTGTACACACAAAAAAATAGATAAACTGTGTCTTTTGAGTATAGGGAACTTGGTTACAGCCAGTTACAGTTCAGGTACCTCAAACCAGTGAGTATTTGTTGTACTGTGTACAGTAATCTTGTCACTTCTGGATGGTCTCCTCTGAAGTGCAGCTGGTGAGGTTTTGTGGCTTTTGTCTGAACCTTTGACATCAGTGCCCTAAAGGAATATTAGCCAGAAGGATGTCAATTCCAGCTGACCATTGCTCTGTGCCAGTTTCTTTAGGACTTGTAGCTCCTGTGCTGCAGCACTAAGCAAAAACATGAACCCTGTGGCTCTCAGGCCTCCCCTTCTTTGTACTTGGCATGTACATTCACTCTCAGATGTTATGAATTTCACATAAGAAAATATTCACACATCATTATAGATATGCATAGGACAGGGAGATTTGAACAACTGGCAGCATTTTCTAAAACTGACCTCTGAGAGAGATTGTAATTGTAGCTGGTATGTTAAATGCAATGGGAGTAGGAAAATTACTGTGTAAGCCAGTCACCTTTCCACCTGGGGAATCTGACAGTGGGGGAGGGTTGGGGTTTTTTGTCTCCATGAAGGCCATGCTCACATATTTTTGTGATAAAATAAGCCTTTTACTAAGCTACTAACTAAATGTTATCTCTGTGCAGTGATGGCAGAAGGAGTGTGTGTTACTCTTACACTATCAAGACAATTTCTAAATAAATATAATTTTCAGAATCTCTAGTGTTAGTATGACAGAGAAACAATGAAAAATGTATCTCAGCTCCTATTTCTTCTTTTCTTTGAATTCTGCACAAAGTTGCATCAGGTATTAGGTGTGCCTTTGACTTTGTCACTTTACTGATGAATTATGGTGTATGTATCTACATGATAAACATGATTAATTCATCATTTTATTTGAATCCCTACTATTTAATTCATTATAATTAATTTTATTTAATTGTTTAAGATAATATAATGTGAACTTCATATAATCTTAAAATGTTTTTGCCTTAGTGTTAAAACTGTGTTACTGAGCGTGTGGCTGCTGCTTTCATTGCACACTCTCCAAACCCTTCCTTGGCATTCTGAATGAACTCTGTGCTGCTGGTGTTTTCTCATTAGCTGAGTACCTGGGACATGTATTTGTCTACACAAATTCCTTTAAATGTGTTGTTAGCCCCATTGTACACAAAGTGAAAGAGACAGTTTGGGGGGATTTTTTAACTTCCAAACACTTCATCTCATGGAAATCACATGTGTAGAGTATGTTTAAAGAATTGAGGTTTGCGTTCACTCTTTTATTGTATTTCATTACCATGATTTGTAGACTCTGAACACAGGAAGGTCAGTGATAGAGCCTACATTTAAATGAAGCCATTATGGTCTCTGTGGAAATGATGTTGCCATATTTTATTTTTTTTTTTCAATTCAGTTAATGAATGGATTTTGTGTAGTTCAGATTGCTCCAGCCCCAAGGGATGGAGCCATACATATATCGAGGTCTGTCTTGTCAGGTACTCCTTTTTTATTAATTTCTTCTGGCGTGCTTATGCAATTTATTCCTGCCTGTAAAGGACAGCACCAATTAACCATTAGTGGGAGCTTTTAGTTTAGTCCCAGCTTAAACAAACTAATTCTAAAAGTTAAGCAAATGTTAGGTGTGTTGGGTTTACTTGGCAGTACTTCCTTAGATTTCAATATAAACTTTCTTATTTAATTATTAGTTTAAAATATTTAACTTTGAGATAATTATGAACTGGTTGTATTTCTTTAAACTTTGAATTAATAATAGACCTTCACTTAATGTTTTTGTTTGAGCCTGTTTATTTTGTTTTCAGTTCTTTGCAGTTAAATCTTTTACTCAGTCATGTTATTTTATCTTAATCATAGAGTTTTGAACAAGAAGGTATTTGTGATTGCACAATCCTTAGAATAATGGAACTGTCACCCCATTTGGGAAATCTGTGTTAAAAGCAAAAAAAAATGCATGTGGCTCTATTCAGATGGTGATTGAATTTTCAGCAAAAATTGTCAAAGACATCTACTAGTTGTAAAGTTGTGAAATGTATAGTATTCCTGTTATATCACATCTTTTAAATTGCATGAAGATTAGCTTTAAACATACTTTTATTCTTGAGGGGGCATGAGTGAACTGTAAACACATTTAATCAGAATTCTTTGTCATTATCCCTTCTAAGTAGAATAGTGTCTAGAATGTGCCCCAGGGCTCTGGAGAAAGGGAAGAGAAGGGCTGTGTGTAATAATTGCTAAGAATATGAGACTTCTGAATGTGGAAGTTTTATATTCTGAATTTTAATTCATGCCTTTCGAATTGTAAGTCATTTTACAGCTCAGAATATGGGGCTTAATATAGAATTTGCTGGATGAGATTGTTAGGCTTGCATTAAACAGGAAGTGGGCTGAGGTAATGAGAGAGAATCTATTCTAGGTTTGAACTGTAATTTTACATACATTATTGCACCAGTGACAGTTTAGGCACATAAATGAATTCGAGGAGTAACCTGGAACCTTTCAAATATGAAAAGCTCATTGTTTTGGCAAGGACATCTGAAGCTAATTGAAACAGTAAATAAAAGTGGTAGGGGTGTGGCTTTAATTATCTTTCTCAATACATGTTTCTTAAGTAATAGGAAAAAATGCAGCAGTAGAGCCACACATCTCCTTCTTTATTTCCAGTTACCAAATTCCTGTTAATAACTCCTGGCTGAAGTCAAGGCTAAAGTTTAGCTGTCACTGTTTGAGACACAAACAAGGATGATGCTCCTGAGCCAAAATAAACTTGTATGAGTTTATTTTATAGCTAACTGTGTAAATGTTCATTATTAAAATATTTCTTGGAGGAGGAGATCTTGTATCTAACCAGGCCATGGCAGTCCCCATTATGTATTGTGAGTGGAAGCTCTGAATTATGGGATAGTTTTGGATGCTTCTTTTACTTGCAGGGTATCTACACACCCAGTACATTCATGTAGGATATTCTCTGGTCTGCAAGCACACTGCAAATACCCAAGTGGCCTTGAATTTGCCTATGCTCAGTACAGAACCAACTGTGCAGCATTAACCAGCAGCGTCTTACATATGGTTTTCTTGAAACACAGCAGGTGACTATTCACATACACCTCTTCAAGGTTCTGCTATTTTACCTGAAAGTAAGTTTACCCAAAAAGTTTTTATTTCTCAGGGCCGCTTCAGATGTGCCTATCAGCTGTACCTTTTTCAGTTGCATAGTCTTTGTCTATGTTGTTGTCATTACCAGGTTATGGACACCACTTGAACTGTAAATGCTCTTGAAATACCTTTTTGCCATCAAATTTTCAAAGGTAGAAAGGGTTCTGATTCACTGGAGAACATAATAGTTCTTTTTGTATTTTTTTTTATTTTATTTTTTTTTAACACAAAAAAGAAGTTCTGGTCATAATGTTTTCCCTGACTTGCTGACAGCTGCTGGTGGTAGTGCCAGTCACACTGAATTTAGTGTTTCTTGGGATTTCTTACTGAGCAGTTCACAAAGGCCATAATGTTGCTTGCTGGTCTTAAAATCTCCATCAGATAATGTAAGACTGCTCTTTCTATTCATGTCCAGCTAAAGTATTTTCCACATTGATGATATTTGGCTCAAAAGAAATTTTCTATCTTCATCAGACAGTAAGGACCAGTAGGGGAAATGCTACCAGGAGCATGGCTGTGTTCCCAAATCTGCCTGACCTTTTGGATGAACTAGACAGGTCCCTTCTGTTTGCTTTTGGTGCTTCTCTCAACCTTGTTTTGCTTAATTAGGCTGCCTTAGGCAGAAACTGTTTCTTACCATCATTTTGTGAAATACACTAGACAATGGGACCAGGATCACTATTGGAGCCATCTGGGTGACACTGAAATGCAAATAATAAATCATCCTCAAATTAAGCCTTAAAATTTCAAGTCCTCTTGAATTGCAAGTGGTCTGCTCCAAGTCATGTCTTACTGAAAAGCTTGATTAGCTTACATAATCATTTTCAGGATTAGTACACACTTGATCATCTATCAGTATTAACATAGTATGCTCATAGTATTTCTATTTTTATTGATTATCATTACAGGTATTCAGATTATGTCTCTCATAGAGATACAAGCATTTATAGCTTGAATAATTAATGTGTAGTTGTTAAGCTAAAAGAGAGTGACATCTGTTTTGCCTGTGCTACTCTCCATGCTCTTACTAAACAAGTCTTATGAGACTTCATTGTTTGGGTGTGTTGGTTTGAATAGTTGTTATATTTAATGAAACATCTTGCTTTAGAATGGTTTCTTCTTCTAAAGAATACCCTTCAGTTAGAATATTTGAAGTAATGTGTTTACTTCTTTTGAAATACCTAATCCCAGCTGACTACATTATAAACAGTTTTATTTATACCTAGAGTGGGTTCTGCAGTGAGCGATGGGACACACTTCTTGCATTTCACTGGGAGTTTTTATTTTTCTTTTAGGCATAATGGAATTCTCCGGGTGTGTTCATAGTCATACTTTAAACAAATTATATCACCCAAGACTTCTAGAAAATAAACCAATGAAGATTAATTTAAAATGTTCCTTAATTTCAATGCTCCTTTAATAGGAACATTTCCATTACTTAGGCATTGTGTTTGCAGTAACAGATTTAAGAACTGTATCAGCTGCTGTGCACTGATTCATTTTCCTTTGTTGCCTTTTATATGGCAGCATTTAGAGAAAATGCCTGTTTTCTAATGGAATAAATACTGGTCCAGTGATCCACTGCACAGATCTTGATTCATAGTTCACCTTTTAAAATGAATGTCTTTTAGAAGAACCTTGCAGATGTATAGAAATACTCTGTTGTGTTAAGGAGGAATCACTTTGTTGTGTACACTTAGAGGAGTAATCGTGTTTGTGCTGGGCTGTTTGCAGTTAAGGCTGATGTTGTCCCTGTCAGAGAATTCTGGTGTTGAGTAATAAATAAGCACAGGCCACTGGCTAGTTCATGCTGTTAAAAAGAAAAATTCCCAAGTCCTAGAAAAATTCTTGGAGAAAAGATGTGCTGAATTTTCCAGTTACCAACTCACACACAGTATGGTGGTATTTGAAAATGTACTTTATCATAATGCTAACAATACCATAATATCATCTGTTTAACAGAGTTTTATTCCTAATATTAGTGCCTCTTGACATCTTCTGCCTGTTATACGTGGGACATAAGGTTTGGCTGTGGTAGTTTTCTTTTCCCCCCCGCTCAGTGGTTCCCAGACACAGAACACTGGCAGAAAGAGCAGCAGACCTTTGATAGAAAGTTCACTGAATTGCTTCAGTCACTTAAAGATTTTTCATTGGTAGAAGGTATATTATGTTGAATGTCTGGTTCTCTTGATTTGTTTTTGTTTAGGAATCAAAAAGTGTTGTCAAGATGCTATCACACTTCTGATTTTAGAAGGAGTCTTAGGCTATATGTTTTAGGTTTTGTACTGAAAAAGTGGTATATGGAAATATTTAAAATAATTTTAAATTAAAAGTGGCATGAAACATAGAATAAATTATGTTTCTGGATGTCTGTACTGCTTTGATCCTGTGGATCTTTCAGGATCCACAGTAAATGCCCTTTGTGAAATAACTATACCATATTCCAGGAGGAATGGTCCATTTAGAATCTAATTCATCATTGAGGGCTTCATCCAGACAAAAACTCAATTTCTGTTACAAATTCCAGAACCATCCCTGTGTGGTTCCCATGAATACAAATAATAGCTCAGGACCTAAAAAGCTTCTTAGCTCTGATTCCAGGAAACCCAGACCCACCATTCTGACAGTTCTCATTGTAAGGAAATTGATGATGATGCTTTGGGACCGTTCTCCTTTTGTATGCTTGCACTGTTTTAACAGCGCATGGGGAATGATGGATGCCACCTGCTATAAACATTTGCCTTGATGCATTAATACGAAATGAATAAAGAGGAACAGTCTAGTTTGTGCCTTTACCTTCATTCACAGAATCTGTACTTTCAAAAAAGAAGAACTTCCTACTTTTTTGTTTGGGTCAGTGTGTCAGTAACACCGCTGTGTGTCATAATAGGGTTACAGTGACTTCTTAAAGATGATGGCCCAGGTTCCTCTTTCCCACTGCTTACCACGGCATGGTAACACACATGTTGATTTACTCATCTTTTGTAGTGTATCTACACCATTTAGGTAGCTGTGGTCCTCTAGCAGAAATACTCTGATGCCACCAGCTCTTGCTCTAGAAGCAGTGTGTAGTGGCTGAATTATTTAGACAGGTTGATAAGCCAAGCTAGCTTCTGAGGTAGTTCTTTGAAACCTAATTAACCTCTTTACAGCACTGCTCTGCGTCATGTAGCAGTACAAGGTTCACTCAGGATTCTGTAACCTGTGCTGAAATAGGTTTACCCTTGCTGGTTAATAAATACTAAATAGTACATTCAAACCTGCTGGAAGTCAGTTATGCTGACTTCCCTGAGACCTGTTGAAGCATAAAGAATTCTTGTCAGTGGAAGAAATATACAGTGAAAACTTCAGTAGAGCAAGTCTTTCGTCAATTATTGAAAGAGCCAGTCTGTCAAACCTGGGGATTTTCTTAGACATCCATCACTACAGTATCTAAATATTTATAGGTAGATTAGATCTGTAAGTTCAGTTTTGTATACTTTTGGACTCCTCTGTTACATTCATTTTTCAAGAACCACTGTCTCAATGCTTCTCTCTGGGCATAATTTCTGGGTGTTACATTTCTTGTCAGTTAAAAAAAAAAGTCATCAAAGGGCATAATAACAGTCTTTAATTTAGCAGTTTGTAGGTGTATAACCTCCCTCAGTAGTACAGTCTGAAACAAATCCACTGAGCATGAATCACCTTTTCTTCTTCATGTGTGGAAATTTTTGGAAATTTTTGTTCAGCTCTTTAGGTAGATCATGAAAGGGGAAGTCCCTGGTAGCTTTCATCATTAAGATAATCAGTCTGAGCATCACTACATCTTCATCAAGTCAATGTGCCATATTCACTGCCCTTTTTCTGTATTTGTAGTGCATAAATTAACTGAAACTTTCAAACTCTCATAGAGTGGGGACCATTCTTTTTTTATTGATGCAAGCTGTCAGGCAATCACCTTTAAGTTTCTGTGCATTGGTTATGAGGCCCTGTGCAAGGCATCAGAGTGGGTATGACTCAAGCAGATTCTTCTGTGGTTAGACAGTCCTTACATTTATGGTAAAAAATAAACACAGAGAAATTTGGAAAGCTGAGTTTCAGACTGTTTATTTCTAAGCTCTACTTGCTTTTGGTTTTCAGCCAGACAGCCCTGTGCGTAGTCATTTCCCATGTAAATAATTGAGATTGGCTGTCACTTTCAGCACGAGCAATACCCAATTAATTTTACAAGTTTATGCATGTGCTTAACTGTAGCAAGCTAGAACTGTTTTTGTTGGTTTAGCTTTACATCCCATTTTTGCCAGACTGAGCCTACAGTACTGCCTAATACAAATTAGACTGCCATAGTCATTCTCTTAACTCCCCATAAAGTGTCATTTGTGTGGTTGTGTTGGGAGTTATTTAAGATGAGGTGTTAAATTAGAACTCCACAATTGGTGATGTTTCTGGGGAAAATCGTCTATCTTCAGACATCATTTTTTAATTCCCCTTCTTGCTAGTTTGTGTAATCTGAGCTTTAGGAAATTTTGCTTGGGTTGAAGTACCATACAGCAACTGAAGGGATTTTTCAGAAGAAAAAGTTTGCAACAGTAAAAAAAGCTTATAGCATTGAGCTAAAATTGATAATTTAGGAAAATTTGTTCTCTCCTTGTCAGTTATTAGTGCTAGTGCTAATATTTCAGAAATTATTATAGAGTAATGTGCTCAGTTGTTAAAGCTATCGTGATTTTTGCAGTAACTAATACTTGTCTGGACTGCTTTTTCCATGAGGATTTTGTTTAAGAAATTAATACAGTATTACCTTTGGGGTTTTTTTTAATAAAAATATATTACCTGTAAGTGCATCTTGGGAGGAAATCTACAATCAAGTAAAATTAGTATTTTTGAAATTTGCAGTAGAACCTGTGTAACAGTATATGGTCAATTCCATCACTTCCTAATGTTCATATTTAGGGTTCTTTGTAGTACCCACTGTGGTAGTCCCAGAACTGTGGGGTATGCAGGATGAACTGGAAATAAAGGGATGTCCAGTTATTCTCTGATCATGTTAGATCTAAAATCTGTTTTAGAGGAGGGCTACAAAGCTCCAAGAACAGCTCTGCTAAATACGTTAGAAGCAGAAACAGTGATTTTTAAACCATCTGTCCAACTCAGGATTGGAATTGGAGAATAAAGGGCACAGAAATGAGCGGAAATCTTCAGTTCTGACAAATTCTAATACAATTGTTGTATGATAATAGTCTAAATAAGGAGTTCTCTCTTGAAAATTGAGAATTTTCTGAACATTATTTGGCTCTGTTTGCTGATGGGCAGTTGAAATTGCTTTTAGAAAAAACTGTAGATAATTGCAGCTGAATTTGAAAAGTTATTGTGGATTTCTTAGGGCAAGAGCTGCAGAATGTATCTTAACTCTTGTTTTCTGCTTCCATAGCTGATTGCAGACTTTCCAGACAACTTGATCTGCTCTACTTTTGTTTCTCTACTTCAGCAGTTGATTGCTTGAAATATGCTAATAAACTTCTGTACTACTTGACTCTTTTTTTGTTTGTTTCCTTTTGCAGATCATTTCGAGTGACCCGTTCTGGGTCCCAACAACTGAGGAGGAATATTTGCACTTTGGGGAGAAGGCAGACTCGGAGAACCAGGCCCGCAAGTACATGAATGCAGTGAGAAAGAGAAAGGGGCTGTATGTGGAAGAAAAAATTGTGGAGCACGCTGAGAAGCAAAGAACTCTCAGCAGAAATAAGTAACTGTGTCTGCCCCCTTTGTGTCCTGATGCAGCTAAGTGCGGGTGGAGTATTTTATATGCAGCAGATGCAAAATTTCATCTGGACTTTGTTCTTTGATACCATTTTTCTTACATGCTTTGTCTGTGGCTTATGTTTTAATAGACTTAAGCCTTTCCAACTTTTGTACAGAGAAAATAGTTTATTTATTGAAATAAAATAGAGGTGTATTCACTGCAATTGGTCTCAGTTTTTAAAATTTAATGCCCTGTTGAACGTCCTGTCACAAGGATTAGGAACTCCCAATTCAATTTGTTTCTTTCTGATTTGTCACATGTAGTTACAGTAAGAGCTGGTTAGCTAGCTTCTTGCAAATAAACCATGCACTGAATTTAGCTCTTTAATGGTTCTGACTGTTTATTAAATTAATTTTTGTAATTTTTTCTTACCCATACTTTTCATAATTACTTATATGTAAATAGATGTAAGCCTATTAGGAATTTCTAAACTATCTGTTTTACTCCATTCCTCATGTAAGCAGTTACTTAAAGCAGTAATATTCTTGTTTAAATCAGAGGGCAAGAATAGCATGTGTGGAAGACAGCACTGCAAAGAGTTGAGCAAGATTTGTCTCATTTTCCCTCCTTAGAACACACCTTATTAAAAACTTCAGTTTCCACAGACTAGGTGAGGGGAGTATCTCCACTATAAATGAGAAACTGGACATCCATTTTTTTCCAATACTTTATGCAGGAAATAAAGTACATTGTACTTGAGAATTCTGGAAGTAAAACAGCACTCTTGATGAGAGAGGGCTTCCTCAAGTCTATCTGTCTGAAACATTTTTTCATTTTTAAACCTAGTGCCAGACAAGTGCCATTTACAGATGGGACTAGAAGCTTGCAGGTCTGCTTAAAACCTCCCACAGTGCGACTTGGCAGCAGAACTTGAATTGGGAGCTCAAGTGACTTTTCTCCTGGCCTTGATCATATCAACCTAAATTCTTCAGGGAAGGTATCTGATAGTTTTGCTTCTTTTATTAGAGTTTTTCCCTTCATTACTTCAGTTTGGTTCAGAATGCTGTGTAAACTTTTCTGTGCTTCTTGCTAGTTTCCTTTGGAAGCAGAAACAGAAGAGCCATGTGGAGGAGAGGATGTGAATGAGCTGGATTATTTTGTCAGCACCGTTTTTTTTAATGCATAGTTTGAATTCTCACACAGCTTCTGATTCATTTTGGTTCTTGTTCATGCCAGACTGCCTGTGAAAACCAAGAGTTGAAACCAGGCAAGAGTGTAGTTTTCTTTGTTGCATCATGTATAGGAGAGGGACAGTGATGAAAGCAGGGATAAGGGCTTTTTAGTACCTCTTGTAATGTTGGCACATAGTCCTTTGGCATTTATAAAATGTTTTGAAATTGGTCCTTGGAGTGGAATCTCTTATTTTAAACCACACATAGATATGGGATAATGGGATAATGATAAAAAGTGTGTAGTTTTCATATTGTGTTATTTTTCACCAGTTTTTTTCTGAAATCTGCAGTATCTGTGATGTGCTGCTTCAGTACAGCCCTGAGAAGGAAAACACTTCCACTGCTAACATGAGTTGTCTGTGTAGGCCTTGCTGATCTTACTGGTGTTGAGACAAATAGTTTACATGCAAGATAAAATATTTATATGTAAATACCAATTTGATTTAGCAGCGTGTCTGAAGTTTGGTCTCTTATCTACTTGATGTGGCTTAGTCATATCCTCTCTTGTGGTGTGTGCTTTTTGATTTGTTTTTGTGCTACTTCGGATCTACTCAAAAATAGATAAGATAAAAATTAGTATTTATTTTTTAGCATCTATTAATAAACTGAAAAGGTTTTGGTTTTTTACAGCTGCATCATTCCATGGTTATAAAACTCCTGCAAACTATGACTAACAGGAGGAAAAAATAGATACCATGAAATAGTGTGGTTTGGGCTGTTTGACAGATATTTTCTATTTCAACAGATGCTGTTTTCCTACAGGAGCTTCAGTTATTTATTTATTTGTTTGTTTGTTTATTTGTTAATTTATCCTTTCTTCCCTTCATCCCTCCTCCTTCATTTCCTATTTTACCAAAGATCCAACTGTATAACACCCCACCCTTTAGAGGAATGTTTTTATTATCACCTTACTTCTTTTTACTGAAACTGCTTCTCTTTGTAAAGACTTGCTGATTCTAGAATTTGAACAAAAAAAAAAGCAAAATTCAGTAGTGTTTTCCTGTTAGCATTTTCATGGCCTTGTAAAAGCCTTGTCCTTCACCCTTACAAAATGACATGTCTTACTGTTCTCCAGTGATATTATCTGGATACATTTTTTCTCCCAGGAAAGCTGCTGGTGTAAAAGGGTAACAATAAATAATAATTTTCCCAGGCAGCAAAAATAAAACTTCAGTCAGAAGCCCTGTGTTTTCTATGTCTTCATACAGGTTTGCTCCCCACCATGAGGAGGAGAGGAATTCAGTACTGCTGTAAGATTTTTTTGTGAAGTGGCCACAGAGCACAGCTAAAATCTGCATCCTCTCAGGTGGAATTATAAATGGAAGGCAGATTGTTCATCATCATCAGTTCAGTGCTGGCTTTTTCCCATCTCTGGAAAGTTATTTCCAGAATTTTTCATATGGTTCTTTTGCACTGTAATAAGTAAGGCAATGAATAAATCCCTGTTACATCACTGCTTCCTGAATGATTTATGCCAGTGTGAACTGCTATCCTTGGAGTATTTTGGTGGGGTTTTTTTGTTTGTTTCTTTGGGATTTTTTTGTTTGTTTTTGCTATAGCAGAGGCCTCAGAGTTAGAGACAAGCCTTAAGAAACTTCTGGGCTTTAGTGATGATTCCATGCCAGTTACATGGTTCATTGTCCCCTCTGCCATATTTTCATGAAAACAGTAATTCTGGCTTATAACTTTCTTAAAATAGAAGAAAAAGCCCACAGTGTTAAACTAGAAAGGTAGCTGTGGAATAAGCAGCATGCTTTTCAGAGGGGTAGTACAAAATGATCCCTGGCCTTTTTAACTCAGTATGATATTTTTATGGCATTTGGAAAACAACAGTCAGCAGTCTTTTATGGTTTATAGTTTGGAGTGGCCATTGTGCAAGGCTGTTTAAATGCTGTTTTTGTGGACCTGTAAGAAGGTTGATCATGAGGAAGAGACATACTTAATTATGCTTAAAAAGGCCTTGACAAAGTCCATCATGGCTTCAGGAATTCTAATCCTTTGCTGCATCTGAAGGCAGTGTAACTTTTTGGCTAGACTTGTCTCCTGAGCACTCTGAGATATTATTTCTGCTTTGTTCAGAGGGGAGGAGGCAAAGACAAGGTCAGTCATGTGGGAGTAGAGACTGAGATGACAAGAATACCTCAAAAAATTTTTATGGCAGGACTTACACAGCCTTTAAGTAGTAGTTTTTGATTGCCTCTAATATGTGTCATGGGTGTGACTGTAAGTCCTGGGGTTTTTATCTTAAATCTTTCTAAGGCTCCTTTAAATGATGATTTTATAACAATCAGCCGAATTTCAAAGGCTGGTTCATTTGCTGGGGGACACAGATACATCAAAAGCCGACTGGTGCTGAAATACAGTAGCAGGCATGCTATGGAGCATTTTCTGCCTTTCATCTCTTGTCATGGTAGCATTTACCTTTAGGAGATCAAGAGCAAGGCTCTTCAGTAGGAAAACCTGGCATGGCTTCTGTGAATGACTGACAGAAGGAGCTGTGTTAGCGGCAGCTGAAGCTGCGCTTCCCCTGGAGACTCGGCACAGCGTGTTCGTGACAAGTGCTGCTACCACTGCTCTGAGGATTGAAAGCTGATCCTATTTATGAATCCATGTCTTCTCCTTGTAATGTTGCTGTCTTGCAGTATGAACAGCTTAGGAAGGTTATTTTAAATTAACCTTCCTGTGTTAAAACAATGTCTAGTCTGTTCCTATCACATCCAACATTGTAAGCATCAAGGCCAGCGAGTAGTTTGACTGCAGCTGGTGTGAAAGGGGAAGGCTGGAAGAGTAATGTAAAAATGTTGTGGAAAAAAACCCCATCACACTTGCATAGATGCCTTTATAGAAACTGTTTTCATTGCATAATGAGATTGCTTTGTGCTCTAGAAGAGTTCAATGATAGATAATGTGCAAGTGTGCTCCATGGAACATAGGCTGTCTTGACAGCCAGAGTGTATTACCAGTCAGAGCAGCCCTCCTGTGTAGCCTTGCTTCTACAAAGGACTCTGTGAAGAAACAAGTGTCTGTCTCCTTCACTGTCCTATCATTTCAATAAAAAGACTGGCAGGCTCATCATTTTTGGGAGTTTGTTGGAAGGGAGCTGGGCATTCCCAACAGCAGCAATTCCCTGGCTACCAGTTCACTGACTACAGAAAGCAGCTCTAAATAACCTTTTTAATCCCTTCTCTGCCAGGACCTCGCAGTGAATCATGGCTTCTGTTGAATCTTGTTGTTAGGACAGGTGGAGCCTGAGGAACTGAATGGAAGTGTATTCTGAGATCCTCTGGGGATGCAGTTCTGAGACTGCTTGAAGGTGGGAGGCCCAATATCACAACATGACAGAGCTTACTTTCTCAAGTGAGAGAATATTCTAAGGGAAATTCCTTTATTCTTTTGTTCTTAAGATTCTTGGTTGAGCACCCTAGAGCATTTGAAGAAGCCTCTGCTAAACTGGGCTGGCAGAGTTTGGGCTATAGAAAATGGAAGTACAGTAACCATCCTTCTCTCTGATAGCTGTCACTTGTATTTGAGCTTATCAGCATCATTTCTTCCAAAGAGAAAATACTAAAACTGTGATTAACATCACCGTGTCACAGTTACTTAACTGTGTAGACAAAGAGCTGGTGGCTGACAAGCTGAGCTCTGCTTCTGTTTTGGAGCTTGCAGGCAACACATTTCTATGGTCAGATAGAATTAAGCTATGCATTTCTTCATAGGTAACTAAAAAAAAAGTCAAATAGCTGCATCTTCTAAATATGTCTGAAAAGTTTTCTTGCTTTTGTGTATAAATAGATTTAGTGTTGATATTAGGGGTTTGGACTTGAGCAATGTCGTTGTCATATTATATGTGAATCACTCTTAGACAATCAGAGAAAGAGCTGCATTCCCCAGTCCATGCTGTGGGGTTGTGCTAACCCCCAGAGGGTGTCTTGTGAGGCAGCCACAGGAAAACAGGGACCAGAAGAGTTGGAGGTGGATATTAACTTAAACCTCAGCTTGTAAGGAACAAAGGAGCTGTTCAGTGAAGGAAGTTGCTGAGCAGTTGACAGATCACTGAAGAGTGCAAATCACACGTGCAGTGTCAGAGACCCTGAGTGCAGCCACGGACTGGTGTGGCTCTGGCCTTGGCATGGCAGAGGGACCCCCTGGAGATATAAAGGAGTGTATATCCCTCCCTGTGCTGCCCTTTATGTGGAAGTGCCCTTTGTAATACAGCCAAGCCTTTGGTTTTTAGGACTCTACAGTTTTTTAGGACTTTCTACAGAGTTTTAGGAGCAGAATCCTCATTTTGTGTAATTTGTTGTTTATGTGACTGCAGTGGAATCCTGTTTGATTTCTGCCAGATGAGGATCTGGGTTTTGTGCCACTTTCATTTTGTTCTTTGCTTATAACGTGACAGGTATCTGTGATAATTGTTGCTGAGCCTTTTTTTCCTCCTAGGTTTGTTACTGGAGAGCAGAAATATGTCTGCAGACTTGTGAGTGCACCTATAAATAGCGAGGAACTGTACATAAGATTGTTACTGTTGCCAGCCTTGTGTTTTTATGACAAATCTTGTGATACTTTGTTTTTCCTAAAAACCACAGGTCTTGTATTTCATCAGAATCTTGGTTTTCATTTAAAAAAAAAAAAAAAAAAAAGTTTCCAGTTTGATGTTGGCACCAGCTTAGAGAAAAACATGAAAATGTTTGCAGCTTCACCATGATGGCAGAAGAAATCAAATGCATACAAGAACCCCCAAATACAGTATTTTACTTTAAAAACAACAAACGAAAAATCCCAAACCACCAAGTAAATGAAAGACCTGTGGTCTTGAGGGACAGACTCTTAATGTCTGTGTTGTGGTCTTTTACTGTAACTGTAAAAATGACTTTTGTAATACTTTTTATAAAGTGGTGGTGTGTTTTTTCATTGCAGATAAGCTTCTTGCAAAATCCTTATTGAAAAAGAAAAGATGTTGCATGCTTTGGAAACATTGGTCACTTTATAAAACAAAGAGCTGCTAATAGTCCCTGAACCGATGCCTTTTTCCCTAGATCGAATTCTTGATCTGAGTCTGCATGATCCAAAGCAGAAGGGATGGAGGCTGACAGAAAATCTGCTAAAATATTGAGCTGTTGTGGAGGGAAATGCCAGTCTTGATTCTTCCCTCTTTGCTTAGTGTATGCTGAGTTACCCCTGCTTTTTATCAGGGTAATGTTTAAGGAAAAATATGTTCTATTTTCAGTTTTAGACCTTGGCTTTCACTTTTTGAAGATTTTCTTGTGATACAATCCTCTCTTAACCCCCAGTTTGACTCAGCAAACCAGTGTGTGTGTGTGTGCTGTGCTTTTACTGGAGAAGTCTCAAGTCATCACTTCCTTGAACTGCTCAGGCTCAATCTCTGTGGGTCTGGGCAGGGGATACCAGATGGGACTGCAAACTGAACTGGAGCTCTCCTCCTCTCACCGGCTCCTGTGAATTGACCATTCTTCTTTTCACAGAGAGAAAGATTAAATGTTTAAGTCTTGCATAACATAATTATGCAGCACTCCAACAAAAGGGAGAGAAATGGCATGTTGTTGTGTTTGATATTTCAGATGTAAAAATCAATTTGAAATGACTCCAGATTTAATCATCCTGAATAAGTAATAAAAGGGCAAAAAAAGTCATTGGATAAGCTTTTCACTCTGCTTTTGTTGACAATAAATGCTGTTGCAGTTATCAGGGCTGAAGAAAGATGATTACTGGATAAATGGGCAAACTTCACTTTTGAGAGTTGTGCAACCAGAGGTAGGATTATAGAAGAGAAAATATGAATTTGGTAAGTTCCAAGGCCTTTTTGCTACAAGAAACATTATTTTGGAGTTGTTACAGAGGAGGTTAGCAGAAGTAATGATTTTCTGATACTTAAGGGATTGAAATTTTGCAACATTTGTTAATTTTGAAATCAAAATATATTTTCCATTACTTGGAGTGATGTGGGTTTTATGTTGTTATACTCTAAAAAGCTTCTTTTTGGAATTATAGCAAAGTAAGGGGAGCTAGTTTATTTTCTGTCCCTTTTACTCCATGGATTTAATCAAATCCCATGAATTATAGTTATATTTTCAAGGCAAAAATGGGGGCTTCCTCAGTCATGCCATATTCCCTTTTCTCTTGTTGCTGTGTCAAACTTCTTGGTGATGATGCTCGTCACTGACTTCCAGTGACAGTCTCAAAGAGCATGCTGCTTTTCTCTGGAGATATAAAAATAGGGGAGAACATCCCAGAAACTCACCAAGTCAGTAAAAAATGTGTTTTCTCTTCTCATTCTGCCCTGGCAAATATCTTCCTGAACACTACATATTTTGCTGTATAGTGTTTAAAAAACTAAACACGTACTTGGGGGAAGCGCACGATTTGTGAATCGTGTAGCAGTGGAGAAACTGGTGGCAGAATCTGGGGTGTTTTTTCTGTGCTGATTGCTCAGGGATGTATTATATTATCTAATCAGAAGTCATTACCGGTCTGTGCAGCATTAATTCATGCAGCCTTCCATACATACCCTCTGTTTGGTCCCTCAGGGCAGGATGGTTCTCTAATGGATCACATTCCCCAGATCAGCTGATAGGGCTGCATCCCTACCCTCACAGATGAGCTACCCAGGCCAGGAGTCCAAAACTGATTTTCTACACTCCTATTCCAGCTAAAGAAACAACCTTGTTTTTTCTTTGTTTGTTTAAAAGAAAATAAAAATAAATTATCCTGGTGTTTTAGCAGACACACCCCGAGTCAGCAGTTTTTGTAGAGGATGGTTTACTCATTTCTTCCAGCACACCCATGTTATTAGTGGAAAGACCTGATTTTACAAACTCAGGATTTCTGTGCTGGGGTGTGTGATGGCTTCAGGTGGGCTTGGGTGTGAAGTGTGTCTGCCACGGAGCACTCACCCTGAGCTCAGTGTGCCTCGGAATGTTTGCCAGGCACAAGTGTTGGAGTTCAGGGACAGGGCAAACAGAAGGAGCATGAGGGTTGCTGCTAAGAAACTGTGGGAGTTCAGAGGTGGGGCTGATTTTGTTAATGTGTATAAAAAGAAAGAAATAAGTTAATAATTCCTCTTTTTAAGAAGGATGTTTTGAATACTGAGAAAATCGTTCTCCACAGCTGTAAGATGTATTTAAATCACCCAGCGGAAGCACTGATCTATATTCATGTGAATGTGTTTTGATGTCCTCTTAAAAGTTTAAATGGAACACCCACGTCCAGGAAGCTGCTTCTCTCATGTGGGAGCACAATTGCAATTCTTCATTAAATGTACTGATAGGACATCTTTTTCTCTTCAGAAGCACTGAACTTTGGCAATTTATGTTTATTTGAGATGAAAGAGACGAGCTTACAACTTGACACCACTTCTAAATAAGAGGAGACCTTAGTTACAAATTCATTTTAAGCCTACTTAATTTTTGATGAATTGCTCATTCCTATTGCAGATGATTAGCAGCCCTATCTGTTCTTAAAGACAGATTTTCTTTTTACCACAGCACAGCAACTTCTACCCCCCATATCCACAGGAAAATGTTGCAGAAGGTAGAATGATAAAAATGTGTATGTTTTCTCAGATAGCGTAAACTTGTGTAATTTTCTTGTCTTGGTAGCTAGCATTAGTTAGCCAGTGTTGCAGCTCTTGTAGATCAGGGAAGTTTAAGTATTTATTCTGGTTGAGGGTCTTTAGGGGATTCTATTCATGGTGTGGATTGGGATCTTGAGCAACCTTCAGAATTTCAGTGTAGGGAAGAGCTGTGTATTAAACCGTACATGAAAGGTCAAAGGCAAACTCCTTTTTAATGAGTCCCTTTATTTAGTTCTGTGTAGGTATCAGTGCTTCTATTTTAAATGGAACTGGGTTTTTTATTCACATGTGTGTATAACATTTTCTGTGTAATGTTTCAGGAGAATAAAAAAGGGATTGAGACCCTTGCAGAGTAAGCTTTTTCATGAGTGAAGCTCAGAACAAAATCTACAGCACTCTGCTATATTACCTTGGGAAAATACTGCCTCTGTAGCTTTTATCTAATGCTCAGCTTAGGCTTTACATGTAGGTCTGTTTGATTATTGCCCCTTGGAGCAGATAAGTGCATGCGATGATCTCACTCTGTTGTTACGATAATTTCTCTTTGGGGATTCTGAAGTTCTTCATATTTCAGTGACATCATCCTTTTTGCAGACTGTAAATCACTGATGTTGACTCCTGACCTTGCTAATGAAACCTGCAGAAATACAGTATGGTATAACAGAATGCTGATATTGTGAGATTTGTAGCTACTTTCAGCTGCTTAAAGCTCCTTTTTAAAGGTAGTAAACTTGGATAATTATAGATAAGCTTGAATGTATAACCTTGAATAATCATTTTTTGTTCCTTACATGTCTGTTCTATGCCAACCCATATAGTATGCACATGTGTATCTTCCTCATATGTAACTTCAGTGTTTTCTTTTAATTCTGTGATCTAAATACCTTTAGTAATTACCCTGAAACACAACAGCAATGGGAAATACTTTTCCACAGTGACCAACTTTTAAATTGCAGAAACACTGTAAAAAATAGACATATCACTTTAGCCACAGCAAAATTACCTTTATTCATAGAAAAGGCCAATTTTGCATGAACCAACAAAGACAATTTTCTCATTTAACACAGCAGGGTTTTAGTGGATGCAAGATTGCTTGCTTGCAAATGGTTCTTTCAAAATATCTCAGAATGGTGCCTATCAGTTTCTCTAGTAAATACCTTCATGTCAGCATCCAGGGTGTTGCAGGGGGTGCAAGATTGTGGGAGCTGCAAAGAGTGTGAAGAATTGAATATTCTTGCCATGGTTTATTGCTGGATTGAAGCAGAGAAAGCCTCTCTCTTTTGTCAGTCCTTCCATGTGTTGATTTTTGTGCATTTTATCTTTTGAGCAATCCAGGTCTTCTGTGTTGTTGGTATTAATTTCTAATGCCTTGTATAATGGCATTAAAATAACCAAATCAGAGCAGTGTTTTCACCTGTTTTGTGTGTCTGAGAGCAATTTGTGTACAGTCACTTTCACTATTTCTCCTGCATATTCAGTTTCCTGTAACGTTTGTGTGGCTTTTCACATGCAAAAGGAAGAGAAAACAGTTCCTAAGAAGATAGGATTGCAAAGTACACACACTAGATAGTTTGGGAACTACTTGGAAGGATGCAGAAATTGCTTTTTACTGGTTTTTATTTTATTTTAGGCTGGCACATGTCCTTTTTGACTTGTTAACGTGGCCTGTGTCCTATCCTAAACTAAAGGGCAAATGGACAAAAATTGGAGCTGCTTGGCAGTAGCTGTCAATGTGTACAGTGATGTGCAAATACAATTTCTGTGAAGCTCCTATCCCTGGGATGCATTTACACAGGAAAAGCATAATTTCACAAGCCCCACATTTGTAATTGCTAATCACAATTTTAATAACTACATCTCCCCTTTGAGTCATGTGTCAGCTCCGGGTCCCCAGTGGTATCATAAATGTTTAAAAGAACTTGACTGGAGTATCAAATCCAAGTGAAAGAGATGAAATTTGGTCCTTCCCTTTCCCTTCCCTCCATCTTTCCCTCTTTGCCCATTCTCCTTTATTCCTTGTTTCCTTGGGAAGCTCCATAGCTGTAGAATGTAAGTCAGAAGACCAGCAAGATTGCATGTGCCAGTGTACCCTGTATTGATTTCTTTTCAGTACTCTCCCCAAGCTAAAACTAATCTGAAACCATCCTTCTGCCACTTTTATTTTTAATGTCATTCTTTCTGTTTGTTGTTCCTGTTCTGTGGGATATATTTGCCAGTTTTAACTTCTTTTAATGTTTTTAAGGAAATGCTGATAACAGCCTATCTTTGTCTAAAAAGCCTGAAAGGAAAGAAACAGTGATTTTATTTTTTTTTTTCTCGTTCCATTCCATTCAGAATTACATTTCCATTTCCATTCAGATTTACATTTCACCTCATGGATATATTTAAGATGATCTGGAAAGTTTGTTTTCTTTGTATTCAGAATTGCATGCTGTAGACAGTGAGTCCAGGGCCTCTTAGAACTGCAATCAGAAGGCAAAAGGGAGAGAAATATTCTGAAAAAGGAACCAGACTGGAGTGTGTTGTGTTCTTTATGTACTTCCCAGCTGGTTTTGCTTCTAACGTTCAGTATTCCTCATGGGACACTGATGCAAATCTGCACTCACGGTTTTTTCCCCCCTCTTTGTGTACAATACACAAGACCCTAAAGTAAAGCAGTGATTTGCAATATTAGGAAATGAGGCTCGGTGTCCCTGTCCCCAGTGTGAACGTGCACATTTAAATATGAATGCAAGTGGGCCAGAACCCCCTTGAAGCCTGCAGTTGATGCACAGACTGCCTGTTCTTTCCGGTTTAAGTACTGTACTTTTTTTTTCCCTTTGCTGAACAACAGCTACCATATGGGCTGAGCTTCAGCCAGTCAACTGCTAATTTACAAACACTCTTTTGACTGTAAATTGAATGGAAAAGGATGTCAGTTATCGCTTTCCTCCCGTGGCCACACCACAAGAGCACCTGCAGTAAAAAACTGGCATTCATGCTCTGAAAGGCACCACATGCTGCTATTGTGAGCTGAACAGGATCTAACCTTGGCTTTGCTTACCCTGCTCCTATCGCAGAGAGGAGATGGCAGAGATAAGAGCCTCACTTCTGAATGTGAATTCGCTCAGAGACACGTCCCAGCACTTATCCACCCTATTTTGCTTCCACTAAAGGAAGTAAAAATCTACTTAGGAAGATGGCTATCTGTGCTGTCCTTCAGAGAGGAGTCTTTGACTTGGGCACGTGTTTACCATATTGATTTTTAAGTTTCTTGTGAAATTATAAATGCTCTCTGGAAGCTCCTCACTGACCAGTTCAGCTCACTCACAGGATTACCTGGTCTCCAGCCTGAATGCCAGAACAAAGCTACTCAGGTTTCTCACCTGAGCAGAGATGCTGTGGAACAGGACCATCCCTCTATACCCAGGGCACGCTGGAACCATGAACAACACGAATATGTGCAAGGAGAATTGGGGCAGGGGGAAAGTGCTGGTGTCTGGAACTGGGCAGTCCCTCACAAGAGACAGCTGTGAGCCAGGAGGGGTCCCTGTGTCAGGACATGTGTCCTGACATGAAATGTGGCAGCTGAGCTGGGAGCAGCACAAGGCTGCAGCTGCTGCTGGCAAGGGCCTGCCAGCCCTGGGGTGCCAGGAGGGCGAGGGAAAGCCCATCATCTGCTGTGTCCATTAACTCTTCTCTTCCTAGACAGGTAAATGTCATTACTGAACCAGCCCAAATGGTTATTCACTCTGTGATTTCAAATTATTGGGAAGAATAGGCAGTTTAATAATTCAGGTATTTCCTTACGTCTCCTGGAGCCTACAGCTGCATGACTGGCTAAAGAATTAGTGTTTCTGTTGAGTTCCCCAGTGAATGATGCATTATTTATCTGTCTTACAGCTTTTGCTCAAAGAATCCTTAAAAGTTCAGCACCTACAAACATAAACCCCACTCCTGAGTCACTAAGGGTAGTCATTAGGTCAAGGCTCAGTGTACTGAAAGAAGTAGTACAGTGCTAAAGAATTTATGGGGTAACCAAATAACATTCACAATGTTAATTTACAATTACTGGTTATGACTTAAAACTGTACTTTTGGAGGTTGGAGGCCTTGAGCGTTTCTGCCAATGTTAAAACCCACAATACTTGAACACAACCAAATAATTCTAGCATTAAGCTAGCTTTGTGATTCTGGTAATTATCTGGCAGCATATAACACAAAAGAGGTCATGTATTTTTACATATCATGATGTGTAGTTGTCCTTCTCCCCAGAAGTAAGTAGGTGAAAGATGCTACTGCTGTTTGAATAATCTCAAAACCAAGATGCAGATGTTCAAAAGTTGTTTTTAGAACATGCTCTGTATCTTTAGAGGGTTTTAAAATGCTTTCTTTCGAGACAGTAAATGGCACCTTATATAATGAATACCATCAAATGTTTCATCCTTGGTTCCTCCCCTAGCTCTGGGCCACCTTTTAGCATTCATGCATATTATGACTAACATTATAATATGTTTATTAAGCTTAAATTAAATGTCATTTTTGCTGTTTTTTGGATATCCATTGGTGCCCTTTTTTCCTACCATCTGTGCAGTGCTGCAAATTAACAGCCCACATTTCCATTACCTGTAACATTTATGAATGTTTAGCCTTCACTCTTTGTTTCAGATTAGAATAATTTTGTAGATAAATCAGGCATATGTATAATATTTGTTAATTTTTAATAGAACCTGTAGGGTTTTTTGTGTGATTCAAAAAAAGACTGGAGAGATGCTGCAGCATAGCTGGCAACTGGAAATCCTGTAGCTATTTCACAGTCCAAGTTCCATCTTGTCTCTTGCATTGATGAGCTTGTTTTTCACAACTTTCCTAGATTCTTAAAAAGTAAATATGAGATGTCTTCTAGGAAGGCAAGTCCAGGGTTGGAAGAGGTACATGAATTTTAAGCAGCGTGTCTGCTTTTCAGCATTTCCTTTCTGACAGTCTCCCCATGGGTATCTCCAAAACATCTTGACAAAATTTCCACTGATTTTTCTTTGCTTTCCATGTCTGAGTGGAACTCCTGGTGAATTGTTGCAAAGTTGTCTTCAGGGTTCACCTACATGGTAAACACTGTTGGGGAATGGAGAAAGGGGATGAAATGGCTGGACATCAGAGCAAGGAACACTGGGGAAAAGAGGTACAGGAATGTGCAGAGGCAAATGAGGGCAGGAGGGTGTGAAAAAATGTCAGTGTGGGTAAAATGCATGGTCTGTCCTCCGTCACCCACAGTCCTGGGCTCATACCCAGAGAATCAGAGAGTGGTTGTGGCTGGAAGGAACCTCTGGATGTGACCTTTTCCAACCCCCTGCTCAGGCAGGTCACCTGGAGCAGGCTGCCCGTGGCAGGACCATCCACAGTCAGGTTTTGAATCCCTGCAAGGATATCTCCAAAGCAGCTCCAAAATCCTTCAGAAGGGAGATTTCTCCAGAGAGGCTTTGTAAGACCTGCTGGACCACAGAAAGTCCTGGATGTGTATCTTAACTGAGGGATGGAAGGGGGCAGAATTCCTAAATAAACATAGCAAAGAATGCATGTAGGGAAGAAAGTGAGGAAAGAAGGTGTAAATGTGGACATCTGTTAGGTCTGGTTGTACCTTCAAATAAGTTTCTCCTGTTAACAGGAATTCTTAGACCTTGGAAAGTGTCTGAAACATGCAGTTGAATTCAGAAATTCTTGTATCTGCTGGAATCAGAGGTGGGAAGCGTAATATTTGTTTCTTAAATGTGCTGTAGAAACAATATTAGGAGAGATGACAACTATTCCTCTCCAATGTCTTTTGATAAGGTCAGCGTGAGCTTATTCTGAATTTGCTTCTGCTGAGAAGTATTTTGGAGTTCTCAAAATTTGGGTTTTATGTGTCATGTGTAGCCATCACTTACCTTAAGTCAAGCAGCTGCTTTTATATCCTGTTTTTCTGTCTCTTGCTAGCTCTGTGCCTGGTATGAGACATCTTGCTGCAATCCTTCTCCTTTGGATGTGCCAGTTATGTAAACAGAGAGTGGGGATAGGTGTAGCTTCCTCTGGACTGAAAGTGGTGCTGGCAGCAGAGAAAGAGTTGGGCTGAAGTAACTTCCTTTCATTAGAATAAAAATCTGAAAATAAAAGTCTGAACTGCATTTAGAGGTAAGCTGACTGTTTCTTTCAAACTCTAAGGTATGGATCCTTCTTCCCTCCCCAGAATTCAAGAAAATATGATTTGTCTTTGAAAATGGATGGTTTGAATTTTTTTAAAGCAAATATTTTTAAATGGGTGGTTTCTTTGGTATGCTGAAAGAAAACAAATACATTCAAAAGGCCTGAGAATTTAATCCCAAGGAAGTGCTAAAGAAAAGCCAGACAAATTCCTGTGCTGACTCCAGGAGCCCTTGGAGTGGCAGGTTCAGCGCTGTTTGCTCAGCGACACCGAGTCATCACAAGGCTCTTTAGGCTTTTTGCAGGGTTGTTCTGTGGAGCCAGAGCAGAGCCTGACTGAGCTGAAAGTCAGAACCCCCTGATTCAGGCTCTGCTGCCACGGGAGGAGGCAAAAGCCAAGCCTCTGACAAGTTACACCTACGCCAGCAATTCCCACGAGGCTTTGCTTTTGCTTCTGCTCGCTCTCAGGGAGGCTTTTCCTGCCTTTCAGTCGTCAGCCCCTGAACATTTTCCTCTCTGGCCTCTCCAAAACACCCCCAGCTACCCCAGGGAATTCTAGCAAGTAAGTGAGCAGCCTGCAAGGGCCCCTTGCCAGGCAAATCCTCTGGCATTTTAACCAGATGTTACCTACATCTCCCTGCACACAAGGATGTGGTTCTCCATTTGTTTGCCTTTTTTTTGGGTTTTTTTAAGTGTAAAATACAGAAGTGGAAGGAACACTAAACAATTAATGAAATAATTTGCATTTAGTCTCTGCTTTGTACTGTGCAACTCAGGAGTTGTCTTTAACTTAATGCTTTAAATAAGCTTATATAGCTTTTCTTACAAAACAGAGAGCTAGCCTTGGAAAGAATAAAAGAGGTGGAATGGATATGGTGGCATAGGAGGCTCTAAACTTCCATGTTTCCTAATGTGACCTCATTGTTTCCTCAAATCTCTTCCCTTTGTGTTTGCAGTATTTCTCCTGACTGCTGAGAAGAAAAGTTTCCAAGGGCTCAAGGTTTTTTTCAGCAGCACCCAGAAGTCTGGCACCTTACCCTAGCCTTGTAAGTCTGCAAAACTGGCCTGGAAATTAAATGGAAACAGACTCTCTCTTGGGAGTCCAGCTCCCTCCTACTCCTGATTGGTCCAGAAACACTGTGAGAACAGACAGATTTTCTAGCAGTATCCTGGCACTTTCTTACCCATTCCTGGCCAAAACCAGAAAGTGTTTAAAAAAAAAAAAAATATATATATATATATATACACACACACACACACATATATATATGTATAGGAAACAGGAGGAGAGGAAAGAACTATATATTTTTAAAACACAAATCTCATCTGAGTTTTGAGAAGAGGGTTTTGGGTCACTTATTTTGTCTGACTGGTTCATCTACCCCCTCTCCTAATCCCTGTGTTTACTGCAGAGTTTTGTGGTTTCCTTCCTCTGGTCCCCTTGGTTATCTGCATTGGCACAGAGCCCGGGTTCTGCTTCCCTTCCTCCCTGCACACCTTCGTGTCCCCAGCCACTGGATCCTGCAAAGGCAAGTCTTAATTCTTCACACTTCATTTTTTGTCATTTGCAGCTTCTCAGGGGCGCCCTTTGCAGGCTGCTGTGCTCAGCCCTTGCTGCTTTGCCTTCAGCTTGGCCTGTGGTTTTTGGTTTCCTCCCTTTTTTTTTGTTTTTTGCTTTTATGGCTGCTCTCAAGTGCTCCAAGACCTGCTGACAGCCCATGGAAAACTCAGCAAACATTCCATACAGACCACTTGCTTTACCATCCTTTCCTGTGCCACGTTCAGTTTTAGTGGGGATGGCTGAGAAACCAGGACTTTTGAGCTTTGGCTGATCTGCTTGTGCTGCTTTCAGACTACATGCAGGTCTGGACCTACCTGCTCTTGCTGGAGCAGCATTTCTGCTGCATCTCACCCAGCCTTTTAGTTGGATGACTGCTTCCATTGGTTCCTCACCAGGAACTTGCTATTTGATCAGCTGTACAAGCCAAACCCAGCTGCTTCCAGCTTTCCCTGGTTCTCTTTCTCACCCCAGGTTATCTAGACAGCTAATCCCTGTCTTTAAATTCAGCTGCTTCGTTTTTATGGTTCCCACTGGCTATTTGTTCCTTTTATCCCTTGTTTTGAGAGGTCTGGTAGCAAAGCCTCAGATGTTTCAGCACTCAGATGATTGAGGATTTTGCCTGATAGGTAAACAATGATTTTGTAGGGAGGTGAGAGGCATCTTCTAACATGAGCATTGCTTGCTACTTGCCCAGCTCCACGGTCAGTGCTGCACCACCTCTAGGTAGTGTTAAGCACTTTACTGCAAACCACAGTTAAAGGCATTTTGCAGTTCAGAAAAAGGTGACCTAAAAAGTTGCCCCTGCCCTATGTCAGGCTGCCTTGTGTGACAAGCCAGAAGAGGGGGCTTCTTTCCTTCTTCAGGAGTTTCAGAACTCATCTTTCATTAGGAAGTTTTGCTAAGTTCTCTTTAGCGGCAGTTGTCACAAGCAGCTCAGTGTGGCCTCAGGCAAAGACAGCATGTGAACAACAGAGTCAACTTTTCAAATCCTTCCAAATACTCTGGGAGGTCATTTTCAAGAGCTTGCTCAGCATCTGTGTTGAGTAGGGTGAGGTCAGCAATCTCGAAGTTTTGGAAATCTTGCCCCTGATTTCTTGGAACCACACCAGGTGCAGGTACTTGTGGATGCTTGATTTGGCCACACAGCTGTGAATCCCCAAAGTACCTTGCTTTAAGGTGCAGAGATGTCCCTTTATGTCACTTCATGTTAGCACAAAAATAGCCTGAAGCACAAGAAGCCAGTGCAAAGGTGCACTGGCAATGATTTCAGAAGTAATTTTCAAAATGAGGAGTACTTTTCTTTGAAAGCCAGTGCATCCTTTAGATACCAAACTCAGTACCAGGTGGCTGCTTCTGCATTTCTTTCTACCTCACAATATCTTCTTCATGCACTAGAACTCTGCTCTTCAGAGCTTTACAGCAATGGTAGAACTTCCTTGATTCCATCATTAATAACTGTTGGATTTTATTTTGAAAATGTTTTCTGTATGTGCCCCCATCTCTCAGATTTTATTCCAAAACAGTTTTAAGGATTGCAACCCCTGCAGGAGTCCCTACAAATTCTGTGACTGGATCTCATGACAACATCTTCTTCAATGTTGTTGATTAATCTTTGTGCTCTTGAAGGTTAGGAAGTTTGCACAAATAAGAAAGGCCTCTCTATTACTCAATAACCAGCCCAACTTACATCCTGGCACTTCAGTGGAAAATCTGACTCTTGTGGGCCAAAAGAATCTAACCGTGTTACAAAGGGCGTTATGCAAGAATAAATGAAGTTTCATTTTCTTCAGACTATTCAACTCTCTGCATAATTCACATAGTATTTTAATTATCTTTTGAAGAGTCCTTACTTTCTGAAAGGTCAGAAGTAGCCTAAAAATAGTTACTATCATCTGATGGCTGCTTTGCTGGATATGAGCCTTGATTCCCAGTGGACAAGATTTTCACGTCATAAACCCAGAGTTATCCTGGCAGTAATTAGCATCCTCGTGGACGGGCTGATACAGAAATGCAAATCTTCACTCTGAGCTCTTTGCTTTCAGAAAGTGCTATTTATATGGAAAGCTCTTCGGGGCAGGGACTGTCTTGTGTTATGAATGCTTCATACAACTGAATCTTGAATTGGTTGAGGCCTGAAGGCACAAATGTAATTCCAAGAATAGTATGATTGAATGGCTGTGGAGACTGAGCAACTTTCTCAGTTCTAGACATGACGTCAGAGCAAGATTGAGGTGGAAGTGGTAGAACTTGTACTGTGCAGGGTATCTGCTCTTTGCATGGGAACAGGACTTCATTCTCTGGGCTTATCAATGCATCTCTGTTAGTGAGGGCTCCCAGTTCACTTCAACTTTAAGATCTCTCTGAGTATAGAAATTGCTCTTAAAATCTTGAAACGGTCTATTTCCTTTTTTTAAAATACCAGTGAGAGAAACCTTTTCCTTGCTTTGACTCTGCAGTGGATGCTGTGGTTGCTGCTGATTATTGGTAGTGAGGATACATGCAGTAACAACTGCCAAGCTTGAAGGTCACTGTAATCTTAGGATTAAGACATGAGAAGACACTAAGTGAGCCAGATCTGTTCACTGGAAATAAAAAACTTTTTTCTATACTTGTTTTGACTAAGAGAATAAAATCCAGTCTTATAGAACTCTTTGTTCCTTGGTCAAGACATGTAGGAGAAATGAAGATAGACTTGGCAGGCAGCCTTATGAGCATTAATCTTATGAGTTGAATGCCCAGATGTGAACTGAATCCAGAAAAGTGATAAGTATCTTCCTGCTTTAAAACTGAAGTGTGGTTATTTCTATTGGCCAGGATCTTACTGTTCACCCATTACTAGGCAGAGCAGAGCATTAGTAATGAGGAGCTAAGGTAGCCACAAACTAGAAAGGTCTCTTGGGCTCCCGCTACTGTTCTGCACAAATGCACCTCAGTGTATTATTCTTTGAAGATCTTTGCTAATGTCCTCACAAGCTGAAAGCTGTAATCATATTTCTGATATTTATTACCTATCCTCATTCTAAAGGTGCTGTTCCCTTCCTCTTCGTTTGTGCTCAGCTTGAAGTGTGGTAGGAGGAAATCAGGAAAACCACCTAACATGTTTTTAATCCTGGCCAGATGGGAAAATTAATGCCCTGGCTCTGGCAGCTGACCTGTTTGGTTCAGCAACCTGCTCTGACAGTTATGCTGCAAACACCCAGTGGGAAAGGCACCTTTCAGCAGGGCAAGCAGCTGTGCCTGCAGGGAGTGCGGGAAGAAAGGTGGAGACTGAGCTGCTCACAGCCCTCTGCTCCACCAGCCCAGCTGTACTGGGACTGCCACAGGTCTGCTTGGGCCAGCATCTTGTTTCTGATGGAGAACAACCACTTTTATATATATATGTATATATAAATAGTTCCTGGAGTCAGGCAGAATTTCCCATCTGCCCATGATTTCTATACATATAAATATATATAAAATATATATATATATATATATATATATATATATAAATAGAGTCAGTTTCCTAGCTCTTGTGTCTCTTTTGTATCTTCTTAGCAGAAAGAGGAAGGTGAGATGATCTTGTCTTCCAGTCCAGCCAAATACTAAATGAGGATGTACAACCAGAATGAGGTTTTTAGCCATAGACGAGTTGTTTATGCAGTTTGGGTCGTTGCTGTGGGGAGCTGCCAGCACTGGTGGTGACACAGCTCTAACAGAGACATCACCAGCCAGCAGGAGTAGCTGTAGAGAGGTAGTTTGACCATATAGGGACAGACACTTGTTACTGAGAATGTCTCTAGTACAGTGTGTACATCCTTGAATTAGAAATTAACAAGCTTGTGATTGGATTTGAAGAAATAATGTGTGTGTTTATGGTAGGAAGTTTGGCCTAACTCCATCTCCTGCTCACCTACGCATACAGCTTGTTGTACCTGTTCAGTGTCCCTTACTGCTGTCACAGGCTTTATTAGAACCACAGCATGGACATTTTCTGTACTCTCACTCTAAAATAGGTCATGTTTCAAAATGTATTAGTACCTGTGGGTTAATGAGCCTCCTCTCTCCTTTCTAGCCGTGTTCTGCTTCGAAACTCATGCTTTTTAGCACTTTTGAAAAATATCTGCCTACACCTGTCTCTTGGCTCCCCTCCTTTCTCAGGAGGATCACAGTACTTTAAGAGAGCTGAAATAGCAGCACATTGGGCATAAAATTGGGTTTAATGCTGTGTTTGCTTCCATGTTTGGTTGTGACCTCTCCTAGTCTGGATGAGACCTCAGTGAGAATGGAGTTTAATAATAAAGTGAAATTACAGAAAGATAGAGAAGATGCCGCTGTAGGTAATTTTTGTGCTGTGCTTTCATCTGGGCAGGACTGAATGTAACTCTGATTCCTATTCCTGACAGCCTGTTTGACATTTCTGTGTCCTGCAGCAGTTAGACAGGTCTGTACTCACACATTTGTGCAATAACTACTGTTCATTTTAAAAGGAAAGAATAGATAGAAGTCCTTGATGTGCATCTAAGCAATATCTTCCTCTCGAAGGCAAACCTTCCTGGCACAGGTCACTAGTCCACACCTAGTGTTGGGTCTTGTACATGAGCAGCATTTAAAATTTACACAGCTTTTCATATGCCCTGAGCCAGCCAGTTTTCAGTGACATTCGTGCCTGCAGCTTCTCTTGATATGCAGTGCTTAACCCTTGTGACAGAGCCTCACAGTGCTACCTGTGCCAGTGCTGCTGGGCACTGCCAGGAGCAGATCTGCTGACACTTCCCAGGGCAGGAAGTCAGCCACACACTCAGCTGTTTGTTTACTTTTGCCTTCTTGTTACTGTTTTAATTGCCATTACTGAGGCACAAAAATACTCTTTCTCAAGGTTTTTTTTCATGGGATTTGTCATGGTTTAGGGTACAGGGAGATGGTTTTTTTCCCCTCTGCTCTACTACCATGTATGAATGGTGCACAGGTATGTCCCATTTCTCCTGGAACCATGCAACTGAAGGGAGCTGTCAGCACCTCTCCAGGCACTGGCTCCAGCTGGTAGTATTATGGGCATATTTATCTTCATTTGATGCCACTTTCACCCTGCCCATCCTGTGGTTTTTGCTTGTTTCCTTGAGAAAAAGAGCTGCTCCATAATCTTGGAGGTTCTGCTGTTGCTGTTGTTTGGCAGTATGAGGGGTTAGAAGGGTCTGAGAAGAGGTTGTCAGATGAGTTAAGCTAATGATCCCCTAGTAATGATCCCTAGCAATCTTGACTCAGTTTGGCAGTGGAAGCAATTTAAGGAGTGAACTGCTTATTACAATGACCTTTACATCATGTGTCTGTACTCAGTAATTGATACAGATTAGTCAGGAGTTAGTGTACTATTTTATAATGGATTAATCCTGGAAAGCTGAATTATTTTTTTTTTTCTTGGGGGCAGCTCAGAACAAGTCTGTGGTTGCTGCAGGCTCCTCTGTTCTCTGTCCTCTGCAACATCCCCTTAGACCCACTTCTTGAGGGATCAGTGCATACAAGATCTCCTCTGCAGGAGACATGCCCTGTGCAATTGGAATGGTGCCTTTTAGCAGAAAATGCCCTCAAAACAGAGGCATAAACCAACCTAACTGTTTTAAGGGCAAAACAGCTGTGTTGTTTAGAAAAGGGGATCTTAATTTAATTTTATTCTATACTGCATGTGTAAGCACACGAGGACAGGCACACACACGTTGTCCAAGGAGCAGCAGCAGCTCTCTATGTAACAATTCCATTTATGAGTGTTAATGTTCCTAGGAGTGCATGCATGTACCAGCAGAGGGCACGCAGACTTCATTAAATGGGGGCACGTGCTAATTGATAAATCTCAGAAGCAGGTAGGAGTCTACCTGCCTCTGTGTCATTCCCAGACAAAGTGCTCATTCAGCTGTGCAGAAACTGCCCGTTCCAGCAGGCTCGCGTTATCTGAAACAGGCAGGAAGTGAGGGGGCATAAAGCATATGTTTGAAATTACATAATCTGTAGTCAAACTGTGATCATGTTTCATGTTCATGCTTAGTCAGACTGTGGCAGTGATTAGGGTTGACTAAACAGTTACTGTAGCTCCCATTTTTTCCATTGTGTGGCATCTGCTAACTCTGTTCATCGTTAAAGTCTAATTCCAGGCAAGTGACACAGAGTGTGGATCAGCCATAATGAACTAGAGAAAACCAGGGAGAGAGAGTCAGCAGTTTTTATAATATATTAGCACAGGATTATTGGGAAATGTGAACTTAAAAGGAAGGCTATCTGCATTTTAGAAACTGAATCAAACCTAAACTGTACAGTAGACTCCTCTGTTCTATCCTGCCTATGCACTTGCAGTACATTCATAATCTTCATAAAGGAGAAAATGAATTGGTGAAATAGGCTGTTTTATGATAATATCCCATATGTTATCAGATTCATGCAGGCAGAACCACACTAATGAAGAGAAATTGCAGTTTATGTAGGGCTTGCAGGCCTCACTGAGGCGGATTAACAGTGGTGAGGGTAAGAGGCAGCACAGTGCCTTGGCAGGCTGCCCAAGAGCTAATCAATGCAGATGGAGTCAAAGGGACTGCAAACCTGATTCCCAACAGTTTCATCTCGGAGCAGGAATGACTGTATCCATCAGTGCTCCTTGATAAGACAGCCTTTAAGCTTGTGGTAAGCTACCCATTTGGGGAGGCAGAGGCTGAGCAATACTAAAAGTGATGACTCCACATGCGGTGCAGGGGAGAGGTGGGTGTTTAATTTTAGCTGCTGACCTGATTTCATGCTGAATGACAAGTATCTATAGGAATCCTCAAGGGCCAATCAGTTGCTATGCTAGTGAAGCTTTTGGAGAAATGCATTTAATTTTATTCAAGTGATGCCTTTAAGGAAGCAATTACGATTTTAGCTCTCAGACGTTTGGACTCCTTCAGGTTGATTTCAGCTAGTGCTAAGCTGAACTTCTTTCATGTTTCATGTTGCTGAAACTGAAGTCTAACTCAGTTGTTTGTTTAACATGGCACACACTAATGTTCTGAAATATCCCAATTTTCCTCCACTGTTCCATCTTTTTTACCAATATGAGAGCAAACTTGGTGCAGAATCAAAACAATTGATGTCCTTTTGCCATTTGCATGCACATCCTGAAGCAAGGCTTAGAAGATAAAGAAACAACAGGAATTTAGCATCAAGGAACTCCTTTGCAGAGTGTTCTTCGTGCCTCTGTGCTTGAGGAAAGTGTACTTGTGGTGACCCAGAAGAGGGCTTTCATTTTTCAAGAGGAAGGCTGGCAAAGATCTCTGTCCACATATCATCAAGTCCCTTGTCATAGAAGACACTCATGAAAAAAAGCATATGAGAGTTGGGCCCACACATAGGGAAGATGCTTCACTTTTCACTGGTGATAGAGTCCTGGCCACTAGGAGCATTAGTGACTTGGAGTCCTTCCCTTGGGGCAGTGTGTTTCTGATCAAAAGTGAAGATTGCAGTCAGCCACGAGCTTAGAGTCAAACTGTTCAGTATTATTGAATGTTTAAATACTTTGATAACATTGATAACTATATTAATAACTATATTTATATATAACTATATATATAATACTATTGATAACATGTTAGGAGCTCAGTTGTGTTCATACTCTGTTCTGCTGCTGTTACTGGCTTACGTAGGTAGGGTATAGATCCAGGTTTGGTACATGCCCATCTTTCCACAGTCACTGAAAGTTCCTGTTTGAAGATCACTTTGCATTATTCCCTCCCCAGTTTTGACTTCAGTGAAAAATGGCTGGACCCAAATGCCAGGCTTTGTGGATGGGATTTGTTTGTTTTCTGTGGCTAGTTGCTGACTGGAACCTCATCTGCATGTTTGTATTGGCTTTTTATTTTCACTTGTCGCTGAATCTGTCCAGTGATTAGTTTGTTGACAGATGGCTTTTCCCTTGAATAAGATACAGTGACTAGATGTTCTGAATGTCCCAGAAGGGCTCTGGCATTTGTCCTCGGGACAATGAAAAACACCCTGGCATTTTCTGCCTTCTCTGAATTTGCCTTTCATTTGTGCATTGTATAAATTCCTCTAAGGATAAGGAAAGAAAAATGTTAAAATGTGGTTATGACAGGCAAAGTGACAGGTCAAAAAAGCCTTTTCCTCAGTGTAAGGACGAGGATTTTCTTGCAGTTTCTGTGTATTGCAGTTCACACTTCCTTGCTTCAGTGAATAAATGCAGGGTTTACCACCTTTTGAGGTAACACAGCAAAAAGGAAGGATAGGTTTGATTCCACTTGCCTTGTTCTGAGTTTCCATCCCTTGCACCCATGCAAATGGTTTGAGGCTCTGGGGTTACACAAGCAATGCAGACAGTGCAGTGGGAAGAGATCAGGGTTTTCACATGGGGATAGTGGGAGCTGTGGGACATTTCCTTAGTGATGTGCAGGGAGAAAAAGAACTTAATCCAACCCTGTCTCCAGTTTGAGATTGGAGATGCAGGGTTGGCATCTAAAGGAGAGGAGGAACCCTCTCCCTGTTGTCTCTATGTTGCCTAGTCTTGAAATGCAGTCACTGAAACACCCTGAAACCAGGCATCCTGTGGTGCTGGGACTGGTCCCTTTTCCAAAAGGCAAAGGATCTCAAAATTATAATACTTTATTTATTCTCTTGATCACAGCTTTCATGAAACAAAAGCCTCCCAAGAGCATCCTTCCTTCAATAGTTAGAGATGAAAAAGCCTCATCTGAGCACTGGTTGAACCCTTGTGCTGCTGCAGCTGGGTGCTAGGGACAAACTCACCCTTTCTCCATGGCAGGGATGTGCAGAAATCCAGAAACCCACCCTCTGCTTTTTCTTTTTCCCTGCACCAAGTTCTTCAGTTTCGTAGCATGTGAGTCAACTTGTAAAAATGACTCACAAGCTCATTCCAGCCTTCTGAATTGGGAGCCCAATTAAAATACTACTTGCAATGCACATATTGAAGAAAACGAAAAGTGTCTTTTCTGAGTGTCAGGCATTAGCACAGCATATCTGAAGGCCTGTCTTGAGCTAGTCTGATACCTGCCAGCAGGAAACCTGGTGTATAATTAGAATCACAGAACCACTGGGTTGGAAGAGGCCTTCAAGATCATCGAGTCCAACCCATGCCCTGACACCTCAACTGAACCATGGCACCGAGTGCCACATCCAGTGTTTTTTTAAACACATCCAGGGATGGTGACTCCATCACCTCCCCAGGCAGATCATTCCAGTACTTGATCACTCTTTCCTTAAAAAATATTTTCCTAATATCCAACCTATATTTCCCTTGGCACAGCTTAAGACTAGGATTCAGCTAACAGAAAAAAAAAATAAAATTTGAAAATCAACTCAGGTTAAAAAAAAATCTAATTAAACTATAAATTGTATTAATTGTAAATGTGTAAAAGTTTATAAATTTTGAAATGTTTATTTAATTACATACCTACAATATCATTCTTGAATAGAATGGTTTATTTATAAGATGCTGAAAAGGTGTTTTTCCTTCAGGGCTGCAACAGCTGGCAATGAGCTTCTCCTGTTGCTGGTTTGACTTTTGAGTAGACATTGTCTGGGGTTTACCTTGGTGTCATGTGGGCAGGTGCCCTTAGAACTGCAGGGGCAATTCTTCTCAATCTCCATCTTTGGCCTTCAGGGAGCTTTCACATCAGGGCCAGCCACTCTTTGTGACATTGCCACCCACATACCAAAATCCTCTCTGGAAGCTGATCTCATGCAAGAAATGACAGCAGCAGCACTGAGATCGAGTGCACATCAGGTTGGAGCATGACTCAGTGGAGTTGGGCCTGGCTTTCCTGGCACATTTTCTTTTTGATGAGGTGAGGGCTCAGTCAAGCTTCACATTGACATGGTCCCAGCATCAACTTTATATTCAATCATGATGTCCAAATCATGTCATGATGAATGATGTCCAAAATTAGGCATCATCCACAGCAGCACCACCTCAGCAATCACTCAGAGGTCTCCACTGAGAGCATGGAGGTGAAAAACATCGCCCAGCTCAGCCAGGGTGATGTGTGTGGTGTGCACATCGGGGGCCTTTAACTGGCACCTCTTTCTTTTTAAATCGCAGCACTTTTACCTCCAGGATGTTTTTGTGGCATTGCTGTGAACCTTAGGGCAAGAAGGTGAGAGCTGCAGCAAAAGGTGGGGAATCACCCAAGGAAAAGATGTTTCAGTGTCATCTTCCCTTCGTGTTAGCTCCTCAGTCCAGCCATGATCCTCCCTTTCTGAGGCTTCTGTGTGGTTGGGGCAGAAGAGTGGTTGTTTCCAGGACAGTGGGTGTGAAATGGGAAGATCTGTAAGCCTGGTGGGACCATGTTACCAACTTATGGATGAGCCAAAAAATCCCCATATTACATTACTGGCAAAAACAAGCACCTTAAATGGGAAGTGTTTCACTGAACAGCTATTCTGGTTTAAGTTCTTATTGAAAAGAAAACAATAACTAGTCACATGCTGTGGGAACTACATCCACAGGAATATATTTTTCTTCAAGTGTAGTAGTTGTAAAGATGAAGAATGATCTTTGTTCTAGCAAAGTTCATGCAAATCAAATGTGCACATATTGTTGCCACTTACCAGTATGTAAATAACATATATGAACAATTGCCAGTAGGTGGTAGTGTGTGTTTTTCAGATAAGTTTGTGACTTAGCACTGCAAGTGTTTCATGTTTGAGGTGATTTAGAAAGATCCTGTCATCTTTAATGTATGATCTCAAACCATCATTGCTTTGAATTTAGTCCCTGGTTTCCCTGACTTGATAGTTTTGTTTCACAAACATCAGCCCATCTCAGAGAGACATATTTTGATTTTCCTTTTCATGCTTATGGACAAACCTAACTGGAAACATTTTGAAAAGTGCCAATTACTGTGAGCCCGGAGAATTCAAATGCATGACTTCATTGGAATGATTGGATTGCTCTCTAGTGTTTCATTTTAGGAGAAAAGCTTTTGATAAATAAATGCATTATTCTAATGATTTATAAACTTAGAATTTCTCTGTCATAGAAGGTGTCTTGAATAGAGAATTCCTGAAAGAGCTCACTGGAAAAGGAGCAATTCAGTTACTGGGCATCAGATTCTCTTCAGTACCTCATTGTGCTTTGTAGAGAAAGGAAAGAAGCGACCCTTTGGAAAAGACGAGGAGTTTTGCTGGAACCCATCACTTCCTTGGCTTCTGTGTTATTCCTTGCTGAGAGTAATCAATACAAAATCGATGCTGTTCCCCAATTCAGCACACAGGAAGGGATGCCCACGCTGCCTCCTGTGTGTGCCTGGGTTGACACTCGTCCTTCCCCAGGTGAGGACCAGACCACTCATGCAGCCTGTCTGGTCTCTCTTCCTGCCTTTGCAGAGCTCTGGGAAGGGACTGCTTTCTTGTTTGGCAGAAGAAGGGGATGCCAGTGGTAAAGATTCCTTCTGTGGTGTTGCCTGCCAGGAAGCAAGGCAGAGGTCGGGAAAGGCGCTATAAATATTTCTGCAGTAACTCAAAGGCAGTGAGTGTTGTGGTTGATTTGTTTTTCCTGGGGTGTGTGAGACTGCTCTCCTCTGTGCAGGTGTCTGATTCATGTGAGGCTTCCTTTTTCTTTCTTTTCCTACTTGTTTCCTGCCTCTGCAATTGTTGGTTGCACTTGCAGCACTTTTACTCAGCCCGGCAGTCCCACAGAATGCAATTGGGTTATTTGTGCAAATGCTTTTCATCATGAATACGGTCTGCAGAGTCAGACCTTTTGCTTCTTCCTTCTGCTTCTAACCTGTCCCTCCCAAGTTTCCTTTCTCATTGTTTTTCCTTTCACTTATGTCTGCCTGCTGTTAGAGCAAGTTGCAGAGAAGGAAGTGGGGGAGGGCTGTTTCTGCAGGGGTTTCAGTGCAAATAGCTGCATGGTTTATAATTTCATGAGCAGATTAGTCTGTTCTCGGCGTGCACTCAGGCTGAGGGAGAACTGCCCATTGCCAGGTGAAGTTAATGTGTTTGTGCCACCAGTGTCCATGAGCTGCACTGCCAGGAATTGCAGTGATCAGTACTTGGCCCTTCCCAGGAGCAGAATTGGTGATCCCAGAGGAGCTGTGCAGATGAGATCTGTGTCTGAGTCAGGTTGAACAGATCCCCACTGAGCTCAGGGAGCTGTGGTTGTCCTGCACGTGGAGAAAGGCTTGGGCATACTCGTGGCCAGACCTCCAAATCAGAAAGCTTCCATATCTAAATGAGTCCTGGTTTCACTTTATTGCAGCTTTTCTATTTACTTCTTTAAGTTGTTTTGTTTTGTTTTGGTTTTGTCTCAAAGTAATACTTGTCTCCATTAATGAAAGAAAATGCAAAGTGATAGAAATAGGTGTTGGAGGTGATCACATAAGCTTGCAGCTGCTTCCAGTCTCAGGCAGCCATGTCCAACCACTCTAGGACAGAGGTGAAATGTATTTAACCTGCCCTGTTTGCCTTTCTTTGTTATCTGTTCTTAACCTGCTCCCTTGAGATCCAAGTTGACTGTGTAAAAGGTGGGATAAAATCTGATTTTGTGAAGAAATAATTTTTATGGACTGGAAGTAAATGATATCAAGTAAGCCATCCAAAGCTGAAGCCCATTTGGAAAATGCTGAGCTTAATATTTCTGTTCTGCTTTCTGTGGTTTAAATGACAACTGCTAGAGGCAAACTCAAGTGAGAGACATGCATACTACCCACATGTGTGTCCTCCCTGATTTATAAATATACCTGTGAGTACACTGATAACAGAAAGTAATCAACAGATTAGTGAGAGTTGGTTTCATTCTTGGAGCTTGAGTTTCATGAGAAATGTAGATTGAAGGGAGGAAATCTCAGGGTCGGAAGCTGGTTGTATCCTGTGGAAGGCAAGAAACCACAAACTCGGTAGTAGAGAAGCACTGCAGAAACAAGAACAGAGATGTTAATTTAGCAATTAAAATCAGACATGCCAGAGACTTCTAAACTGTGTTTTATTTTTATAGAAACAAATAGTCCATCCTGGAGCAACAGGGTCTCTGGACCCTGAATATTTCTGTTTCTTCTTATGAGGTGCACTGGTGACAGCACCGTGTGTGGTGATAGATCCCAAAACTCCTTTGAGTTTTCTATTTGGAATTAAGGGGAGGAGTGGGAGGCAGCTTTACATAAGTGCATACAGTATATAATCTATGAATGAATACAGAATGAAAGCTAGATGGGACATTGTTCCTGGAATAAGACCAGCACATCCATGCTTCAGTACTCTAAAGTACTCCTTCTCAAACTACATGTAACATGGGTTTGTGCTTAGACATGTACCATATCCCAAACACACAGATTCCCTTGGCTGTGGCTGAGCTGCCTTTGTCCTGGTCTAGATAGTCCCAGACTGGGGCCCAAGTGCTAAGGATTTTCATCTGACTCTCAAGGTGCTTTCCCTCTGGATTCAGTTTTCTCTCTTGAGTTAACATGGTCTGAAAAAAAACAAAAACAAAGACCTTGAGAATTGTTATTTCCATCTTCCTTTCAACGTTTTCATCCTGCTAGGAAGCAGGAAAAGCATGAGGATGACACACTTCAGTTCACACTCTGACTCCAGCTGCCAGAGCTGTAGAAGCTGGGGGGCTTTGACAAGGCAGATTTGGTGAGGCTGAACTGGGGCTTGTTCCATTATGAGTTCCCACTACAGCTGTGGGGGAAATCCTGACTGGAGATCATCAGTTTAACACTGATGGTGATGTGCAAGTCAGAAGGATGAGGACAAACCTCCAGCTCACTGTCTGGAAGAAAGAAAAATAGTTTTATAAATCCCATCAACTTTCTCCCAAGACCTTTGCTTCCTGGTGTAGACAATGCAAGTTAAAAGTACAATTGTGGGTTTGGGTTCTTTATCTAAAGTACAGTTTTGACTGGGAGTTACTAAAAGGCAGTAAAAAAGGAAGCATATTATGCTTTTTTCAGAGTCCCTTTTTGATGATTGTCATTTGAGGGATGAGGATGTCGAATTTGCCACGTTGCACAAAGTTATGGCAGCTGTTCCATATTGCTAGATTGGAAATTAAAATGGAGATCTATTCAAATTGTCTGACACTTCCAACAAGCTTGAAAGCAATGCTTTAAAACATAACAGAACTCTAATCTGGGTCCTGAGGGGTAGTCAGTAACATTAAAAGCAAATGTCTTTTTCCAAATGGCCTTTAACTACTTTGTGTTTTCCTTTTTGTTGCTAAATTCTGCTTTTCATGGCAACCATTTGATGAAGTGAACAGAATTTTTGAGAATGTCAGAGACCAAATCCTAAGTGAGAACATTTCAGCAGGTCCAGTCTGTTATGATAATAAATATTTTCAGGAATGTTTAAGCTATGCTAACCTTTAAAAAAGAATGGCTCACATTTCTATTTTCTTTTTTCATAAATGTCTGGTGCCTGAAACTTCTTAACAGTTTCTTCATCTAAAGATAAGACTGGGTTTATCTCTGCATGTAAGAGGTAATGCAGTCTCTTAGTTTAGGAATTCCTAGAACCTTTGCCTGTCAACACACAATCAAATCTAACTTTTGATCCTAGTGCTGCTGCTTTAGCAACACCAATTTTATATGGACTAGAAAAACTAGAAAATAATATAGGAAATTGTTCTTTGAATCACGCGTAATTCCAGACCTGTGCTTCAGAACTCAAAATTATCCAGTTTGATTTGTTGTCACCATAAAATGTTGGTTAAAAGCATTAGTGTTTTTATCCAGTAATTCTTAATCCACAGAAAGAATGCTCTGTTGACATCTCTGCAATTTTTGTTGTCCTGAATATGCCAGTTCATCTCACTCATACTGAGCATTAATCACTAAATGTAGCTTTGTGAAGTGTTCAGGAAATATTTGAGGAGGCTTTATAAAGGCACACCATTAAAAAGGAAAAAAAAAAAAAAAACCAAGTAGATAGTGTTGTTCTTTGTGGGTGAAATTCACCTGCCTAAAGCTGAAATAAATACATGACAGACTCTTCTGCTAACACACCTCCAATTCCGCTGCTCCCTGTGTTCTGTTTTGCTTCCCACACATGCTGTAATGACGAAGGTACTCTGCTCTAAAATACCATTTGCATTTCCAGAGGGGCATCCTGGAAAGTCTGAAGGGCATAAGAGACCCTGGAAAGAGCAATGTGCTATTGATTAATCTGTCCTCTAGATGAACCCTTGTAAAAACCTGCGTTTCCAAAATTCTGAAATAATCTGTATACAAATAATGGCAGGAGGAGTTCTCTCTGGGATTGTATGACTATGTAAATAAGCAGTTCTTCAGTGCAGCATGTGGTTTTCTAATTTCCAGTAAAATGGAATGAGTCACACATGACAACAGCATTGCCACTAACCAGTGTGGCATGGCATCTGAAAAAGATAGCACTGGAAGGGTGTGAACTGCAGAGCAGATGATGGGGCTTGAAACATCTTGTTTGCTTTGGCAGAGCAACCAAAATCTTGATGCTTTCCCACAATCTGCTCCAAGGATATAGGTTTTGCTGTGCTGTATCAGATTATTGCCCTGGGAGTTTGTGTGTCCTCCCTTTGCCAATGGACAGCTCTTGATGCTTCAGATAAAGATAAATGCCCAGACTCCCCACAGGGGAATTCCAAAGTTAGATGGTGTATCTTCAAGTACGGTTTGCATTACTGCAGATTACCAGGGGAGGGTTTTTCTCTCTGGTACCAAATCATGAAGGATACATCTACTCAGGCAAAAAAAGGCCCAAGACAGCTCCCAAGTCCAGGCTCACATACCATACATATTATTTATATGTAGGTACATGTGCTGGTATGGGCCTTAGGCTGAGTTTGCTCCAGAGGGAGAGTCTAGCCATAGTCATGTCTTAGCACAGGCCCAGGATTTTCTTCCTCATGTCTGGAGAGTTTCTGCTTGGCAGCACAGCTGCATGGGAGCAAAGCATCCTGTGGCTGCTGCTGCCATTGGACCCCAAGTCTGAGAGGAGGTCATGCAGAGTCTCAAAAGATGAAGGCCCAAATTAAAGGGATTAAAAGCAAAGCCCTTCCCTTTATTTCTGCACCTCTAGAATTGGGGATCAAATCTTCTGGTGTTAATAAATTAGAAACTCAAAAAATTTTCAGTTCAAAAGCAAAATGGAAATGACCTAGCACTGGGTCCCTGTTACAGGGCATTAAGGTTGTCAACTTTATAGTCAGGAGTGACTTCTGCCTTTTTGGATCTATTATATGAGAGTGGTGTCAGACACTTTCTCCTTTGAATGTTTCTCTGAAGGAATACTTGTTAAAGGTGGCGTGGGAGGAGGGTACAATTAATTCTTTTTCTCCTCCTGATATATCCCCAAACACAGGCATATTTAGAAAGAGTTAATGGTGATCTTCTAGGTGCCCAGCATTACATTTTCATTGGTTTATGGTGCTTCCTTCCTATCAGTATTGTCCACACTAAGGGCTCAGGGAGTACAGTAGTTTAAGCTGCAGTTTAATTCCCTGTAGATGGAGATTTGCTGTGACAGAAATGCCTGCTGTCCTGGCATTCTCTCACATCTGCTGGAGGCAAAAGAGTATGTCAGACAATAACTCGGCCAGCAGATGTGGTTCTGTAGGGACAGTAGTGTCTGTGGTACGAAAATTCCCTCCCAAAATACAGATCTGTGGGGACAGTGAGCGTCTGTGTCAGTGACAACTTTATAGCATCTGCTGGGACAGTAATGCCTGTGATACGTAAGTGCATCTCTGCATCTGCTGGGTCAGTCAGAGAGAGATGTATTGTATATATCCAGTTTTACATGTGAAAATCTCCTTCTCTTTACTTCAGGGGATTTGTTTGATTCCCCTTCCCACAGAGTTAATAAGTACCATTTTATGTAAGAAGAGCTGAAGGTATTTGTGAGTCTTTTGCACGTAGGACAGACATTGCCACATTTCAGCTGCCAAGAAATACTGCTACATTTTCTCCTAGCATGGTATTAATCATTAATGGCTTTGTTCTCAATGAACAGCCTGAGTATCTTCAATGATGCTCTTGTGAGTGCTAATGCTTTGTGGTTACAGTGAGAGCATCACATGAGAAATGTGTTTGTTCAGAGAGGAGGAGATGCACCACAAACACAGCTTTCTGACCCAGACCAGATTTCAAATATTCCTAAGTACAGGTGTGCACAGATAAAGATTTTTAATTTGGCCTCATCTCTGGGTTAAGCACTGGACCCACGTTAGGAAGGATTACACTGGGGACTGTCAATTTTCCAGCAGCAGCAGCAGCTCCATTCAGATGTCAGGGTATTTTGCTACAACAAAGGCTGATGTTGACATTTTTTCTTGGATAGAGACAGATGCAAGAGCTTCTGCCTCAAGGTTATCCACTATTAACTACATGTCTTAACACGGGGCTTCCTGCAGAGACAGCAGTGAATGATGATTAATACTTATCAATTAAAATCTATTCTTTTCCCATGTGTATTTATATGCTGAACTTCAACCTACAAGGCAATTCTGTGACAGGAATTAGATATTCTTTTGTTGGAGAGCACTGGAATTATGGTCAGGGATGTATTATTCACTTGTTTATTATGGGAATTGCGTTTGTGCCTGGTTTTTGCCTGGGCATTGTATATAAACATAGTCTCTGTGAAAAGGAGTTTATAAACAATTACCATTAAAGGGACAATTATTTTCTCTTCCCTCATGTAGCAGCTCTGAGTAGGAGGTGAGGGATAGAGGAGAGAGGAGGTAAAGGTCGTACATGTTTTACGACCAAAATTACAATTAACTGTTTGAGAGATTAAAATTATATTAAATGTTAATTATAATTTACTATTTCAGAGATTAAAACCGATTAAAAAAGACTCAAGGTTATGAGGTACCTCACAGATCTATGAGTTATCTAGCTCAGTCTAAACATACAGATATAAATCTTTTTTTTTCTTTTTTTTTTCCCTTTTCAGTGCAGCCCCAGTTGAGCAGACAGTGCCCACAAGTGGGTGCCTGGCAGGCTGGAGACGCCAGTGCTGCATCGCAGCCGCAGAGCTGGCCCACGGGCCATGGTAACAAAGAGCTCCAATCCCGCAGCCGCCGGGCGGGGAGCGCTCCGCTGACACACGGCGAGAGGAGAGCCGCTCGCAGGAGCCAGCAACTCCAAACACGTCGTGGGAGAGCGAAGGAGAGGCAGAAGGGATTTTCATTTCGAGCTCTGTTTGGCACAGTTGTTAAACACCACTTAATTCAGATACACCGTGCGATAGCCCTGGTTCATGAGCGGGAGTCAGGGCGGAACAGTAACTGAAGGAGGCCACTCACAACCCTGGTGGAGAGCCTTAAAGTGGGCAGGTGATCTGGCTGGTTAGTTCTGATTTATTACAAAGGCATCTTTATGCTTTTTGAATTCCCTTCCATCACTCATGTTAAACAAAACTGCATTTTTATAAGGCAGTTCATCCCCTCCATGCATGCACATGCTCATTGCTCATGTCACACTACCAGCAAAGGCATATGAGGGAAGTGCAGTTACTTGGTGCCTATTACAAAAATCTTTTTTGTTTTATTATGCTGGAAACAAGCACTTTAGCAAAGCTGCTAGGAACTGGTTCAGGTTTACGGCACTGTATCAACATTTTAAGAGACTGATGGTGACTGTTAAAGGTGCGAGACTTTTTCTGGTTTGCAGCAAAATTGCTTTTCACAACTTGTCCCAGAAGATCTTTGTTTTTAAAGAAATATTTTGCAAATGAATTCTGTAACAGGGAGAGGTGTGGAATTGGGGGATGAAAGTGCACGTGGAAACATCATCTTCCCATTCTGTATTTTTTGATGTGACATTCCTTATCAAAAAAGAAAGAGGCACTTCTGCAGCTTCCCTACCCCTGAGCCTCCTACCAGCTCAGAGAGGCATCACAAAGCCACTCAATACTCAATCTCCATTTTATTTCTTGTCGTTTGTTAACACAACCACACTGCTTTGAGAGCTCTGCCCATCCCTAAGTAAAAGCATTCAAAGTGGCTGGAACAACTGGTAAAAAAAATTATAAACATTTTCAGCTGAAATTGGTCAGATTATGGATGAGTTGTTTATAAACATCTTGTCTAGAACTGTCAAGAGGTGGAGCTAACATCATTGAAAGATGATAAATTTTGACACGGTGCACTGAGATTTCAATGCCACCGAATGTAGGTTAATATGGGATTCAATTGGAAATCTGGCTTGTGTATTGCTGCATATTACAGGAAACGAAGGAACTTGTCATTTGTCTGCAGATTGCTAATTGCAGTTTATTGCACATGCAAAAGGTTAATTTGGGTATGTTATCACAGTAATCACATGCACTGCCTCAGAATAAACCATACCCCTACACTTACTGATGAGCTGGCCTGTGGGATTTGGGACATTATTTTTTAATATTATGGAAAATAAGAATTTTGAGTAAAAGCTATAAGAGTGGGCAGCAGTGTCCTTAAGTATAAAAAACCAGAATAGAGCAGTTACAAGTCTCTGGTATGAAATACTTTCCCTTAACCCTTAATTTAATTATTCCCTGAGATGCATGTAATTTATTCTTTGTGATAATCAAAAACAGAAGACTCATCTATTCTAAATGAAAATTATATCCTATTCTTATTATTGTTAATGCTTTGTATTTAGAGGAATATTTAAAGGTCTGAGATGAATTCATGACCTCTTCATGCTGGGTGCTGTATATATATACACACAGTAAGCTCACGGCCCCAAAGACCTTACACTTTAATTAAATAAAGGTTGGAGGAAGGAAATTTTATTACTTCTGTCACAAATGGGAAATGATAACAGAAACTAAAAGGACTGAGAATTACACTCCTCCTGCAACGAGTCCTGTATTTGCCTGTAATATATCCTCCCTTCCTGCTTTTGTTAAGTTGCTGTAAATTGCTAGGTAGATGGTTGGTCTCTCCCCCAGAGGTGGATTTTAATTCTGTGCATGCTTCAAGGTTTTATGGAACGAAAGGCGTTCTGTAGATAGATAACACTTTAATTTAGACCTGATTAAGTTATTCTGAAGCAATACTTTTGTGGAGGGAGTAGATTTGTACAAATCTGGTGCACGTTGCTTGTTGCCATATGAACATACTACTGCATAGCTGCTGTGCTCCCTGGGGGCTGCACTGTTGGTGCATGGGGCTTTTAAGGTACATCAATATAACTTTTTAACTGTTATTATTCCCTGTAGTTTGCTCTTAAATGTCTTCCAAAATAATAAAAACATAATAGTGCTTGAGATGTTGGAGCATTCCACAGGATTCATGGGGCTCTTGGAACACCAGCGCAAGCTTAGTTTTCCAGAAATGCATCTTCTTCCCCCCCTGCTCCCTGGAAGTATCGTGCTCATTCTGAAATGCATTTTAAGTGTTTTTAATTGGTGCTTCTAGCGTAACATTAAAAATAAAGCCAACTCTGCCTGGAATCCTTCTTTGGGAAAATTTTTTTCTAAAGGAAACATAAACCTGAAGATAACTTGTTTCCCTTTTTCTCTTTGTTCAGTACAGTAGAGTGATTGGTTTAAGCAGATGGGATAGGAAGGGGAAGGGAGAAAAAAATGGTTAAGTTAGCTGAAGAAACAAAAGAAAGAACAGGTAATATCCAAGCACAACCCAATCACTCTCCTCATATCCTTGCATTTCAGTATTTATGACTCTCACTGTTGGACTCCAACAATACTAATTCTCTACACTGATGTGTCTTTCCCTCTTCTCATCTCATCTCATCTCTGTCCTGTCCTGCCCCTGTCTGGTAAATGTTTACATGTTTTGTTGGATAGTGTTGTTCTGTCTCACAGATTTTAGACTCCTTGAATTAAAAAGATGGCAGAGAAGCAGACTTTTTAAAAAAGTACTTTTTTATTTAATAACAAAGATTATTATTTTGTCTTATGGATTATTATAAGTCTTATTATTATAAGTCTTATGAATCCTTGAGCACTTATAAGTAACCTCTTGTTTACCCAATGGAAAGCAGCACTGCTGCCCATAGAAGTAAATGTGTAGAATAAGTAATCTTTTAAATACAAAAAGTTTCCTTAGTTGATGGGACAAGCTCAGCACTTAGGAAAGCACATCACCAGTGTGTAACCTTGCTAGAAAACAATCCACTGGAGCTTTGTTATACAATATTCAAACATCCTGACGAAGTGACAGTAATTTGCAATAAACATTGTGTGTAAACAATTACCTGTGACTTGTTACACTTGTTTGTACAGGCAGCTGGCTAAACAGATCTGGGTGCACTTGTAAACGTCTGTCCCTGTCACACCTGATACTGGAAAACAATTGCTTATTATATGATTACTCTGAAAAGTCAGTGTTTTGTACCTGACAGCTGGCAAGGACCGAGTATGAGTGCTTACAGAGGCACGGGAAAGAGCCAGACAAATCAAATGTGTTGGTGGTGGTTTTATGACAACGGTGAGGGCACTTTCATGTCTAATCCTCCCATGAAGGGAGGACCTTATGACAGAATATTTAAGAAAAAAAACACTTCTGCTGGTTGAAGGGTCCTGTGGTGGTAGAGGTGAAAGAAAGTCATTTGGTCATACATGGTCCAAGGAAGAGGCGATTTATTTTCTAGTGGTTTAGACGTCTAAGACGGGTGTAAGACACTGGTGACACTACGCTGGAGCAGCTGTGCGGGAGGCGTTCCCACCTTTCGGGCTCTTTATGAGCAGAAACGCGGGGAGCCGGGAGCGAGGTGGCACCGCGCTCCGGCCGGAGCCGCCCCGCAGCGCCGGGACCCGGCTGCGCTCGGGTCACGGCCGTCACCCAGCGCCCCGGGGCGCGCCGAGCCGGGCAGGGCGGGGCCGGGAGGCGCCCCCCCCGCCGCAGCACGGGCCCGCGGGCGCCGGGCGGGGCGGAGCGGAGCGGGCGGAGCGGAGCGGGCGGAGCGGAGGGGGCTGAGGGCCCGGCCGGACCCGCCCCGGCCGCGGCCCCGCGCGGGCGCACTGCGCGCGCCGGGGCCGGGAGGGAGCGGGGCGGGAGCGGCGCGCAGGCGCGGGGCGCGCGCCGGGCGGGGCCGCGCGGGAGCCGGCGGGGGGTTCCGCGCGCCCGCGGCCGCCGCCCGCGGGGCCGGTGAAGGGGCGGCGGCGCTGCCGGCGCGGGGCCGGGGCCGGTGCGGGGGCTGTGCCGGGGGCTCTGCGGCGCTGCCGCTCCCGAGCCCGGCGGCGCGCGAAGGGCACCCCCCCCACGCCCCAAACCAACCCGTCCCCCCCCCCCCCCCCCGCGAAAAAAAGCACCCCAAGCGCAGCCCCCTCCGCCGGCGCTCAGGTGGGGCCGGCGGCGGGCGCTCGGGGAAGCGGGGCGGGCGGAGGGGCGGGGGAGGGGGGGAGCAGCGACCGGCGGGCCGGGGCCCGGCATTGTTCGGCAGCCGACAACAAAGAGCGGGGCCGGGCCGGGCCGGGGGGGGCAGCGCCGGCCCCTCCGCGCCGCCCCGGCCAATCGCGGCGCGCGGCGGGGGCGCGCGGTGACAGCGGGCGGCGCTTACGCCGCGGCGCCCGGCGCGGCCCCCGCTCCCCGCCCCGCGCCCGCCCGCCTCTCCAGAGCCGTCTGGCTGCAGCAGAGCCTCAGACAGAGGAGGGGAGAGGAGGAAAAAAAAAACGCTGAGTGAGTGGAGTGGAGCCTGGGAGGGGCTCCTTAAAGAAACGCTGCCGCCGCTTGGCATTGTGGCCGGCGAGGAACTCGAGGGGGGGAAGCCATCGGAGCTCCTCTCGCTTATCCTCTTCCCACCCCCCCCACCCCACCCCCAGCCGACAAAAAAAAAAAAAAAGAAAAAAAAAAAAAGCCGACCGAAAAAAACCTCGGGGGGGGAGTCGTGGGGGGGGTCCTGAGAACATCTTATAAACCGGATTGCACTGAGAGGAGGAAAAAAAAAAAGCAAAAAAGATACAAAATATACAAGCAAAAGGCAACAATTCCCCGGTCTCCAGCAGTCGCCCACCCTCCCTTCCCTTCTCTCCTGCTGGCCATCTGCCTTGGGTTCTCCTTTGTGTCTGATCTCTTACTACTGAGCCGAGCGCAGGCGGAGGGTGCACCACACACAGGGACTATGCCCAGCTCGCTTTTTGCAGACATGGAGAGGAACGGGAGCGGCGGCGGCGGCGGTGGTGGTGGTGGTGGCGGGGGAGAGACCCTGGATGACCAAAGAGCCCTTCAGATCGCCCTGGATCAGCTCTCCCTGCTGGGGCTGGACAACGACGAGACGGGCTCCATTTACGACAACGAGCCTCGGAAAAAGAGCGTGAACATGACTGAATGCGTCCCGGTGCCCAGCTCGGAACATGTCGCTGAGATAGTGGGGAGACAAGGTGGGTGCCTGCATGCGAGGGGGTGTGGGGGCGCGGGTCTCCCCTCCGCGCTGCCGGCCGGGCGGCTCAGATGCGACACTGGCCATTCCCAGGAACGCTGCAGCCGTGCGGTGCTGGCCAGTGCCGGCTTCCCCCAGACAAAGAAAGTGCAGCAGGAGACGTGATGTTTCCGAGGAATGTTATGCATCGGTTTCGAGATGCACTTTCAGCCGCCGGGTTGGGGAAAAAAATCACGAAAATAATAAAAATCTGTCCTTTCCTCCGGCTGCAAAAGTTAAGATTTGCAAGAGGAAACGGGAGGAAAATGGGAGCCTCGGTGCTTCCCCCGCCACCACCACCCCAAAGTTAGAAATCTTGGATTATTTTTAAGGAAGAGAAATGGAGTGGAGAAGTGGAACAATGGGGTTGGAATAAAGCATCCGCAGTGGGGAATATGGCTCATTCGGTACAGCCTCTGCTCCTCACCTTAAGAACTGATTTTATTTTTCCAAAAGGAAAGTGCTGAGCAGGAATGTGGACTGGCGGGTGTGTTGATTTGTGAGGGCTGCTTGCACTTTATCATTTTATTTCATTTAATTTTGTTTTTCTGGCCGTGCAGTTTCCCTGCACCCTTTTTTTATTTTTTTTTTTTCTGCTCCCTTTTTAAATATTTTTTTTTTTTTTTTTTTTCTCCTTGTGTTGCCGACCCTGTGAACTGCATGTTGGTAGTTTTGGGGCAGTTTGCATGGCAGATGTGTCGGCGGCCACTTGCGATGCCTTTGGGCGTGTGCCAGGGCTATGGGCTGACATTACTTTACACCGTGACCGAGGCTTCCGCACGAGATGCCAGCGATCACCTGGGGTTGGGGGCAATGTGTTTCGGGTGGGTGTGTTTTTTTTTTCCCCTCCCTAGCTGCACCCAAACAATGGGTTGTAACCGGTTCTCCCCCACCACCTCCCCTTCCTCCCCCTCCCCTTCGCCCTCCATCTCCCGCATGTCGTTCCCAGGTTGTAAAATCAAAGCTCTGCGGGCAAAGACCAACACCTACATCAAGACCCCGGTTCGCGGGGAGGAGCCGCTCTTTGTTGTGACGGGCAGAAAGGAAGATGTGGCCATGGCCCGCAGGGAGATCATCTCTGCGGCCGAGCACTTCTCCATGATCCGAGCCTCGCGGAACAAGAACACAGCCCTGAACGGCACCGTTCCCGGTCCCCCGAACCTGCCCGGCCAAACCACCATCCAGGTGCGGGTGCCTTATCGCGTGGTGGGCTTGGTCGTGGGGCCCAAGGGGGCCACCATCAAGCGCATCCAGCAGCAGACGCACACGTACATCGTGACCCCGAGCCGGGACAAGGAGCCGGTCTTTGAGGTAACGGGCATGCCGGAGAACGTGGACCGGGCCCGGGAGGAGATCGAGGCTCACATCGCCATGCGCACCGGCGGCATCATCGAGCTGACGGACGAGAACGACTTCCACGCCAACGGCACGGACGTGGGCTTCGAGCTGAACGGCACGGGCAGCCTCTGGAGCAAGCCCACGCCGCCCAGCATCACACCCACCCCGGGCCGCAAGCCCTTCTGCAACTACCGCAACGACAGCTCCAGCTCGCTGGGCAGCGCCTCCACCGACTCCTACTTCGGGGGCGGCACCGGGGGGGGCGGCAGCGCCCGCCTGGCCGACTACAGCCCCCCGAGCCCGGCGCTGAGCTTCTCGCACAACGGCAACAACAACAACAACAGCGCCAACGGCTACGTGTACGGCGGGGGCGGCGGCGACGTCCTCTCCTCCCCGGACTGCTGCTGCGAGCTGCCCTTGGACTCGCCGCCGGGCTCCGACCTGGCGCCCGCCCCGCCGCCCGGGGCGGCCCTCCTCTGGCCGCAGTTCGAGCGCGGCCCCGCCGCGCCGCCCTCGCCCGCGCCCTCGCCCGCCGCCGCCGCCGCCTTCCCGGGCGCCGCGCCCGCCAATGCCAACCTGGCGCTGCTGGTGAGCGGCCCCCGGCGCGGCGCCGCCCCGCCCCCGGCGCGGCTCTCCCCGCCCCTGCACGGCAGCGCGGCCGGCACCGAGCACCCGCTGGCGCGGCGGGTGCGCAGCGTCCCCGGCGGGCGGCTGCTTGCCGCCTCCTACCCGCTGTACGCCAACGGGCTGGGCGCCCACCTGCCCGGGCTGCCCTCCGACTCCTCCGCCTCCTCCTCCTCCTCCTCCAGCTCCTCGTCCAGCTCCTCCTGCTCCTCCTCCGGCGTGCGGCGGAAGGGCAGCCGCGACTGCTCGGTGTGCTTCGAGAGCGAGGTGATCGCGGCGCTGGTGCCCTGCGGCCACAACCTCTTCTGCATGGAGTGCGCCAACCGCATCTGCGAGAAGACGGAGCCGCAGTGCCCCGTGTGCCACAGCGCCGTCACCCAGGCCATCCGCATCTTCTCCTGAGCGCCTCGGGCCGGGGGGCCCGGGCCGGGCACCAACGGGGGGGCGGCGGGGCCGGGGCCGCCGCTCGCCGAGGGGTGCGGGCTGCGGCAGAGGGAGGGCTGGGGGGTGGTGTGACAGCGGGTGCATGCTATAAATAATAACGGGCGACTCCATTCTAGTGCTAGGCTAGTTTTTACACTGTACTTTAATACGAAGCTTCCAAAACCCCCTTTTTTATAAACAAACAAACAAACTGAAAAAAAAAAAAAAAAGAAAAAAATTTGAAAGTAGAAGATGCTTATGATGATGACAATGGTGTGTGGACTGTTAGTAAAACGTGCTGGTAGTTTCTAGGATGCTTATTACAAAATAATTAAATCTATGGGTGGATACTTTTCTGAATGTTCTTGAAAGGGCAAGAAGTTCCTGTGAAAAACCATGATACTGCAGCTTTATCAGACTTTAAAAAAGAAAAAAGAAAAAAAAACCAACAAAACTGTAACATATCTCTTATATATATTAAAAACGTTTAAAGGTTTTAAAGATAAATTGCATTAATACAGATTGAAGTATTTTATTCTTTTTTGACTTGAAAAATTATATTTCATATTGCAAAGATGTTTACAAGTATTTTAATTTAAGTTCAGTGAACTTTTTGTAGCTGGGTTAAATCTTTTTTATTTTAGTATGGCCTTATGGCAAAGAACACTGTATTATTTTAATATCACACAATTGTGAACAGAATTACAAACCATAAAATGTGTAATGCTTTGAACAGTATTCTGTTGGGATGGAGATTTTATAGGTTCAGAAAAAATCTTTTAAATCTGCTTCACCCAGCATATTTTCTATTCAGTGATATAAAGCATATTTTATTCTATATTATTACAAAAATGGAAATGTATAAACATATGTCAAAAGGAACTGTTGAAGCTTTCTAACATTTGTATAAATAGAATTCAGTGGAAATTACAAAAATTCTGTTGCACCACTATAGTTTTAGTATTTCTATTTTAATACATTTGTTTACCACTTGTTTATGTATATGTAGGTGACGTTACTTGAGCTTAAATGTACTTTACTGAGCAAAGTTTAAAAACAAAGTATATTTTATTTTATGATAAAGGGCCTTTAACCTCATGGTCAAATACTAATATTATATTTGCTGAGACAAGATTTGAAATTGTATCAAGAGTTTTATTTTTCTGACATTTAAAGTTCTACATAATAAAAGTAAAACTTAAGTAATGGTGCTACTTCATGTTTTTTTAAGTATTTCTATATAAATAAAATAAAATATTACAGAAAAAAAAGGCACTCTGTGTGTTGATTTGATTTCCTATGCTGAGAGTTTTCCCTGGTTTTTTGTTTCCTGCTTGTATCAGTGAAACATGTTGGGACTTCAAACTGTGTCACGTTAATGTTGCTGGAAGTCATGCTTTCAGAATAAACTTACCAGTTATCATACCTTATAATATGATTTTAAGAAAAAAAAAATTGTGTTTTTTTTTTAAATATTTGTTATATTGCTAGAGTTTTCCACAGCACAAAATACTATTTTTTTTCATAATTTTTAGTAATGAAAATACTTGTTTTTTTGTGAATTGTTACTTTTGGCAGGGAAAACATAGGAAGTAGGAAACTGAGAAGGAGCTGACAGAGAGAGCAGGGGAGGCTCCTTTGTTGCAATGTGCTGCTGGAGGCTCCTGGCTCTGCCGTGCCCGGGGACCTCGGGACCGCATCCCAAACTTGGTGTTCCTGGAGCGGATCAAGGGCCGCAGCAGCCTCCCCGAGTCCTCGACGGTGCTTCTTGGGATTTGGCACTTGTGGCTGGGGTAATTGGCGTTGACAAGCTCATTTGAATAAAAAATTTATTGCCGTGCAAAGTTGGTTTGGCTTTGCTGGTGCCCGCTGGGGCGAGGGAAGCTCAGCTGAGCCCACGGACACACCGGCAGGACGGGTGTTCTCGGTGTAGCCCATGGGAACCAAGAGGCTGTTGGCTGGTGCGTGTTAGAGCAGATTGCAGAAGGTGCTGCACATCACTAAATGTTTCCCTTTGAGCTTGCCATTGCCCTTTTCAGTGGGTGAGTGAAAACAACAAAGGAAACGCAGAGTGCGTAGCGTATCTCATATGCTTTACTTTGTGCTTAGCAGTGGATGGGCAGAGCTGCTCTGCTCCGATCTCCTTTATGGACTCCAGAGCTGCTGGTTGGGTGGGAAGGGGGAGGAGGGAGGATGCGGCAGGGGATGATGGGATCTCTTTGTTTGATTTGATTTGATTTTTGCTTCTTTCATTGAACTGTGGTTGTGGAATCATCTGATTTATAGAGTTAAAATCCTTCACTGAGCGTTGCATCTATCTCAGGAATCTTGAAGGTTTGGATGGAGGGAAAAAATCCTCCACCCCAATGCTGTGGAAAAGAATCCAGAGAGTGACAGAGAAGATGTGTTTAAATACATAAGCGGTACAGACGCTGAATAAAACCTTGGCAAAATCGGTTACTTTAGAGAGATCAAGAAGTTTAAGTCCATGTGTATATTTTCTTGATGATGGATATTTAGGAAACGCTCTCAAGATGCGTCAATCAATTTCTTGTGTCTGTGTAAACATCCTGTGTGGTTCTCAGGGAAAAATTGTGAAAATTGCTATAAATAAAAAAGTGAATTTGATCACTTTGCTTGATTTTCAAGCTTAGTGAAACTGAAAGGTAAATAAGATGAACAAAAAGTAAAACAAAACTCTCCTCCTTTTCTTCCTCATGATGTACAATCCTGCGTGTCCATGGTGTTGGCAATGCTGTTATGGATGGCTGTGAGCAGCCTCTGGAGAACAGCCCCTGGACAGCAGCTCAGGGAATGCCCTGGCCTGGGCTGCCAAAGCTGTCAGTAAATCCAGCTGGCCTCCTTGGCCATGGTCATCTTGCAGGACTTGCTGTTTCTTTACCAGACTGTGGTGGAAACAAAGGCAATCCCCTCTTGGTCCGCAGCTCTAGCTGCCTTTTCAGCCCCTGCAGGCTGTTTCAGCCCCTTTACTTGCTCCACATGTGTGTTGTCTCCAGATGGAAAGATGGGCTGTAGCGCCTTAAAAACTAATTGTGTTCACTCCTCTTTGGGAATTCTTTTGCCTGCAGAAGGACCAGTCTGGATTACTCTTGCTCTGTCATCCAGTGAGTGCCTTTTGCCCAGCCTTCCAAACGTGATGCCCCATGGTGGTGGCAGAGCCAGGGGGCTCAGCAGCATTCACCCACCGAGAGTTCCTGCACTACCTGGCCCCTCAGCTGCTGGCAGGGCTGGCACAGCCCCCTCTCTCTGTCAGAGGGTGTTTCAGGGTGTACTGGCGCACGTGGTGTCCAGCGTGCTGGGTCTCATTGCTTGCTGGGTTGCCTTGACGTGCTCTGAGCCCAGATCTGCTCCCAGTGCGGGGTGTAAATCCCCATCCTTGGAGGGCAGGGACGAGTGCTCGGGAGCAGAGGCAGTGTGGGGAGGAAAGCAGGCTGCCCATGTGCTCTGCCCCCTGGATTTATGCCTTGGGTCAGTCCCTCAGACTGCGGGGGTCATAAATCAGTGCAGAATTTGTCCCAGGGTCGGGAGCCATATGGTGTGCAGGAGCAGGAGAGGAAGAGGGATGCCCACGCCAAAGGAGAATAAAGGCCTGTGTCCGGGGCCGGAATATTTCAAAGCCTGAGAAAGGGGCAAAGTTCATTTTCTAATTGAGAGCTTTGAAATATATAGATGTATATGGTCAATGTTTATCTTCCAGAACAAAGATCACTTTGTCCCATGTTTTTGTGTCAGTGCTGGGAACTGTTCTTGGGGGTGTCCAGCTCAGAGCCCCTCGGTGCTCGGAGGCTGCCGGGGGTGTGGGTGCCCCTGGCACGTGCCAGCAGCCTGGCCCTGCTTGGAGGCACTGGTGGGCACCTGCACGTTTAAGGGAGTTTCCTGGATTTCCCAACACATTTGTATGGTTCCCAGTGCATGTACACATCATTATCTCAAACCAGGGTACATTTACATATTTAAGAATTATTATATACAAAGTCCTAAGCCTAATTGTTCCTCTATCTATTGTCTGTATCTTGTACTTCACAGAATTTGCATAACAATCAGACATCAAAGCCAGAACTCTTTACTGGAAGAAAGGTCTTTCCACTATATTATTTTAATAAAATAAATTATAATGATCACTTAAATCTAAATATACTCTTTAGATTTTTTTCCTGCAAATCCATTGAAATGAGAGTTAAAAGCAAACTTTAAGTTTAGTAATAAGAATCTAACACAGTAAGGTATTTAAATAAGATTGCTTTTTGTTTGATATTTCTCACTCCTTTCTGCCAACCCCCTCATCCATCTTTTTTTCTCCATTCTCCTTGTCTTGCCATTTTGGAAGTTGAAATGATGCTTTGCTGTCACTGAGTGAATGTGGATTCTGCTGCTGGAAGAGCATGCTGGTGAGTATTGCATTTAATTGATCTAGAAATAGCAAAAAGGAATTATTCACCCTGCCTCTGCTTATTTGTGTTTCCTGTAACTCGAGTTGTCTCTCGAGCAGAGGTGATTTAATTAGAGAACAAAGACTACTTTAAATCTAAGGTAGGCAAGGGAGGCTTCAGTCTGTAAAATCATTTGCATTTCTGGTTTACCTGTTTATGACAATCTACCTGGCAAGTGCCAAAGGGCCCGAGTTTGCAGGTGAATATGCACTCTGTCCAACGGTGAGTGATGTGGGAAGACACTCCTAACTTCTGTGTTCTCCTGCTTCACACTCAGGAAATACACAGAGTTGTGTATAAAAGTGATCATGCATCCAATATGTACTCGTGTACTCAACTGGCTGCAGAAAATCATCCAGAGAAATCACAGATTAGAAATTCTTTCCCTTTTTAGTGCATTAGTGTTAACAGAAACTTCCTCTAGTTATAGAAAAAACCTTTATTTCAGTTTTATTACTTAATATTAAGTTTTTTAATGAAGCTTTCACAGTTGGATATATAAAATAATTATATCTTATCTAAGTTTTAACTTTGATTAAAAAGCAAAAAGCTTATTCGGTCTTAATGAGATAGGTTCTACCATGATGTGCATCTACCGTGATGAAGCTGTATCAAAACTATCCAGGCACTTGGTGTATGGATTATTCTTTAATGTTACCTGTGCAGATAGAGCACATACAGCTCTGACTGTGCCCCAGGTATATACATGCATACATGAGCCCTGATCTTTTAAGATTTGTGCAGTCTTGGGAAATAGCATCTATCATGAGAAGTTGAATTTGTGGCCTTAAGGAATATCAGGTGGGACTCTGGCTACAGGAGCCACGAGTATCTGCCCTGGGTTGCATTTTTCTGAGTTTAGGGCTCCATGAAATAGTAGGATTTAGTTCCCCTCACAAAGTAAACTGGCAAGTAAGGTTTGTTTGCACATATACACTTACCCAGGGCACACAGGTAGGATTTCTCCCTAATGTGGGTTTGTTGGTTCTTTTTGTTAGGGAATTTTTTTTCCCCTGTCTTTAGTAACAATTTATAGCTCTCCACTGCTAAGGTGATTATTGTTTAAGAAAATCAAACACTTTTGAATTAAGTGCATCTTATACCTCTGCCATGACAAATGTGATTGATTAACTGTCTTGAGAAATTTATAACCTTTGACAAGATTGCACCAAGAGAAGTGCTTTGTTAGTTTTCAATGGAGAATGGAAAGAAATTTCTAATGTTCCTCATTACTGGTTTTCCACTTGTGATGGAGATAAAATACTGTAAAGTGCTTTTCCCTCTTATGTACAAGGGCTCTTCTGCCTTTCATACCTGGTAGAATTGTGTGGCCCACTTTGTATTAGTATGAATGGCAATTGCCTTGTAAATGTGATGGCCATGAATGGGTGAATAGTCTGTCATCTCTTATTTTGCCTTTATTCTTTATCTTTTATTCACTTTTACCCTCTACAAAAGAGCTTTAATTTAGACCTGAGACAACAGTAGCAGTGCTCCAGTTCATTATAGATCTAGTGGCAGTTTTATTTCATTTTGATGTTCTTTATATTTTGATGGGTGTACTAAACAGTAGAAGCCATTTTAATCAAAAGAAAATTTCAATGAGAGCATGCCCTGTAAATAGTGGATTTGTAAGAGTCACAAAAGTTTCTGTTACACATTTGGAAATTATTTCCATGATTTAACTGCAAAGGGCAAGTAAATCACCTCCCTCTAAGAGTTAGAAAAAGGAGTGTTTTTCAGGATCTTTAGTTCTGTTAACTGACTCATTGTATCATCTCAGCTAATTAATTTCACCTTTTCTATGCTTCAGGATTTCCATCTGTGAATGAACTAATGACACCTAATTACAGGCAGTATTGTGAAGATTAATGAATTGACATTATTGAAGTGTCCTGAGGTAGAAGTTCTGATGTAAGTACAAAGTACTATTACTGATGCTTCCTAATTAATCAGTTCACAATATCCAGCACATGGAATCACACTGGTCCAGAGCAAACAAACACTGGATCATCTCTCTCTCTCTCTCTCTCTCTCTCTATATATATATATATATAAGTATATATAAATCATATAATCCGTGGGTGGTTTTTTCCCCAGTTTTCTGGTTTTACATGGTATTTGAACCATCTCTTTTGGTGAGTGTAGGAATCTCCCATCCTCCCATGGCCCTTAGAGGTGAGATGGGCTGGACTCAGAAGAAATCCGTGATCCCAGTGCTACATGTATCATCCTGGCAGGCTTTACTGCGGATACAGAAAAGCAACTTCAGCCTGTGATTTTCTTGCATTCTCTGGTGTAACATTAGCAGCACTTTGTTGCACTGCCCTTTTAAATGGGGGTGAAAGTTTTAGTGTTACAAAGAGCATCCAGTGCAGATCCAGCATCCCTGCCCGGGCTGGGTGTTCCTGCCGGTGAAGGTGGGTGGGAGAAGTGATGTCGGGCACCGGGAAGTGTCAGAAGAGAAATGATGTTGTGGAATTGTTTGTAATTTATGCAGATAACAAGGTCCATTCTTACTCCTCATTGCTGGGCTGCTGCTTCCATAAAGATACAGCTACAACTCTGCACGTCTTATACTGAGTGTTTAAAAATGGAAAAATAATAAAAAAGAAATCTGAAAACAGTCAAATTTGTCTGAGCCTTGCTCTAATTAAGTAATATGAAATATGTGAGTACACAGTTGACAAAAAAGGTGAATGTAGCTGCTGCCTGTATCAATTTCCAGAGACTGGTCACATTCCTAAATGTCTTGATACACTTTTTGTTGGAAATAGAAGTCACAAGATATTTTTTGGAGTTATTTGTATCTGTTACACAAGTGCAAACAGGGAGGTTTAAAGTTTCACAAACACTTGTATTTCTTTCTGCTTATGTCACTTCTTTAAAAAAAAGAGTCTATCACGTGCAATTATGAAACTGTTTCATGTTTGACACAGTTGAAGATGTTTTCAGGCCACAGAAATGTAATTTTCTATGAGTAATTTAAATTACAACCCCACTCTGGCAGAAAATGTCCTCAATCTTTGGAGTCACGTGGTTCTTGGAAAGCTCTTCCTTGGCCGTGCAGGAGGTCAGACTTTTAAGGAGAGAGTCTGTGCACAAATGTGCAGTGCTGCTAATGAGAGGAATTTCACACTTCTCCCCTCTGCCTCAAGCTCAGTGTTCATCCTGTGGCTGCTGCCTCTGAAGCCTTTGGAATTAGATGTTATAATGAGTGCTGGGCCATCACTGAGCCGGTGCAGCCACATGCTGGAACTCTAGCTGGGGAGATGGCTTCCAGAAGTTAGGGTCACCCGCTCTGCAAAAACACGTAGCACCTAAAAGTGGGGTCTCCTGTTTGCTTCTGAGAGCATCTCAGCTCTGTGGCTGCCCTTCCTCTCCCCAGTGGTGATTTTCAAGCCAAACAGCCCTTTCATCATTGCTCTGGCTTAGCAGCAAAGTTGTCTGTTGATAATAGCAGGCTTCACTTCTTCCCCAGCTAGCTGGTAGTCAGGCAGCCAAAGAATGGCCTATCCAAAATTAGGATATGCTCAATGCACCATCCGCTGGTGTTGTTCCCATCAGCCTAATTACATGACTTTTGGGTCAGACAATGTCTCATTGTGTGGCCCTTGGCAGCTACGGGACGCCTAATGCTGCATGAATGTCTAATGTGGAGTTTGATGGCTATGACCGAGGCTGCAGTTCCACACTGGAATTGAAAACATCCGTGTAGTTTCCATAGAAAACCAGGTCAATGGTGCTTCCATAAAGCATTAGCCCCAGGGAAAGCTATTGGTTGCTTGTTGCCTGTACAAATCTGCGCAGGGTGGGCAGTTTACGGTGCATTTCTCTGTCAGGTAAATGACAACTAAGGAGTCAGATTGATTTAGTCTTTAGTGACCTAATTCAGAATCCTAATTTATGGCAAGCACCATCCTTCATCCATTTATCTCTATCTTTACTTCTATTTTGTGCATTTAAGAACACTTGTGAAGTATCTTACAAACACTGCAAGCAAAGTGAAGATGGCTTTGTACCCGTAGGTTAAAAAAAATCATTTTATGTTTTCTTTGACTACAAAATTTTAGGTAGAACTACCCTATCTTTATGCTTCCTGTAAAAACCTGCTTTTTTACAGGCAAAAGCAAGGTATGAATGTAAAATGCAATTCATTGTAGATGAAGGCCGTAATATGCTTGTTCATTTCAAAGGAGAATGTATAACTAATTACATTTTAATTGAATCTATAACGTCAACAGCTGTTTTTAAAGGATCTTTTTAAGCTACATTTATTTTTAGTATTTAGTATAAAATCATCTTCCATTGCACGCATCTCTCTTCATGCATTATTGCCCTTTAGAAAGTTTTCCTTCTTTTAAAGTATCAGTTAACACTAGCATACATTAAAGACTAAGCTGGTAAAACTTGGTTTTAAGATGCTTGGTATGACTTTTCTGTATTGAAAGGAAAAGAAAATGACACTACCAAAATGCTCTCTGTTTTATTTTTCTCCCAGAAGTAAGAGGTTTCTGTTGCAGCCCAAAGTGCCAAGGCCAGTTCTCAGCTGCTGGTGGTTTATGTTGGCTGGCTGTTATCAGTTCCTCCACAAGGCTGCTGCTAATTACAGTAAATAGCACCACTATCTCTTCAGATGGAGGGAGCTACACTGATTTAGTCCTTCCCTGCTAAATCAACAGTGGCATCTGTCAGTATTCTTTAACTTAGAGGGATTAAAAAAACAACTAACTGCTGTTTGCATGAAAAAACTTTGTTAAACTTAGGGTTTTGCATATCAGGGCTTGGTTCTTGATTTCCTGGGACGTGTGCTAAAGTTAAACCCGGCCCCCAACACCTTCTCTCTGCTCTCACCACAGGGGTTGGTTCATGTCCCAGTGGGTTTGCAGGGAACCTGTGCCTTGCTGGTCATGAGCAGCTCTTTCCCTACACTTGCTGGGATTCCTGCAGCTATGGAATTTATCCAGAGAGAAGATACCCTCTTCCACAAAAGACACCCTCCTCTGCCTCTCTGTCACCTCTTCTCTTGAGCTCTGCATGTTTTTGTATGGTTCAGAATCTTATGCACTACAGAAATGGAGGGAATTATCTGAAAGATGATTGCTATATTGCTGTGCAAAAATGTGTAGCTAATATCAGTTTACTGTTTTCTGTATAAATCTGTAATTCCATAAATTCTGCTCTATTTTTCTGTAAACATCAAAGTCCAATAATCATGAGAGTCCTGTGTTGGTTTTGGAAGGTAGTTCCATTAGAGATTGAAATGGCAGTGTAGCTGCTAAAATTTCATGAGCAATAAATAAAAATTCATTATCTCTTGCAGAAAACTAGGCAGTAGGCTCAGAAAGGCTTGGCATTTGAGGCTAGGATAGTAATTGATGTAGTGGCAGTAAAATAATGGCAAATCAGAAAAAACAGTGAATCTTCTAGTTAACACCTGCAAATGCATTGTGATTATGTTTTCTGTGAGACCCATGATTTGCAAGAGAGGAGTTGACCTCTTGTATTTTAGTGTTAAATCTCTCTTCTCTCCTTAGAAGTGCACTGCTTCTAATTTTGATTATGTTAGGCAAGTGTAAATCACAGTTAACTCTGGTGACATTGCTGTAATTGCAAATATCTGGAGTCAGTGTATTTGAGAGAATATCAGACCAGTTTGGTCAGATTCCTTGGAGGGGGAATCTCTGAAAGCAGAGTAAATTCATGAGAATGATAGGAGCTATCCCTATCCTGATCCTGCTGTAAATGAGAGCTGAATCTGACCAGCTTAGTTTCACAGCTTAAGAAGGAATTTTAATGAAGCATGCAACAGCTCTTACAGAAAAAGAGCTTCTTTTGTTTCAATAGTGTAAAGCAGACAGAAATACTGAAATGTGTGGTGTTCCTTCAGCACTCCAATGTCCATTTCTGATGGACAGGTCAGCCATTCCTGGAGCAGCTCAAACCATTTTAATGCACTGGTGGGGCAACTGAGACTAAAAATGGTCCTTGGGGAATTTGATTTAGCTCTTACACAGTCTTGGCTTGCTGTATTAGGGTGTTAACTGCCATTAAAACACATTTAAAATTCTGGATTGAAGAGCTCAATAGAAATGTGAAGCATCTTGTTATGTTAGGTGCTGGGGAATTTGCACCATGGTTTATCCCTAGCATTCAGCAATAATTTCTCTGTGCTGGGGCAGAAAAACAGATCCAGTAAGAGATGTGCCACTCTCTTCAGCTGGGCTGATGGAGACTGCAGCGAAACAGCATTTTGATTTGTTGTGTTCTCAGAACTTTGCTTAATGTGTTACTATTTCTTCTTGTTAGAGCTGATTGAATCACATAAAACTGAATTCCAGGAGCTGAATAGCTACATGGCTTTGTATTAGGAGACATACCCATCACTCCAGGATTGCTTTCCTGGTGTCAACAGCCCGTGCTGAATACCAACAACACCATCTCTGTACCAGGGATGTTGTTCTGTACAGCTGGGAAAATGCACAACACTCTGCAAGATAAACATGTCTTGCATGCTGAGTTGTTGAAAAGCTGTGTAACTTGACTGGTGTCATTTTCAGTAATATTTACCAGTGGACTCCATATACTGACTCTTAGACCAACTGTCATGTTGGATTACCATTTCTACAGATAATGCAGTTTTTATTTGCGTGTGTGTGTTTTTATAGGTAACACTTGTTTAGCAGAGAGCAAGTTAAACAGAGTGTGTGTTCTATCCAACCTCTCTCTTGCCTTTCAGCTCTCAGCTCAGGGTTGTGTGCAGATGAGCTGCAGCAGGTGGGCTGTGCAGAGACACAGTGAGGATTTGCCCTGCTGCATAGAAACTCTTGGAATATCAAAAGTCACCCCAAGCTACCTGAGCCAACACATGCCTGCTTTCTGATCTCAGTGGATTGAGGGTTTTCCTGCCATGTACATTTGCTGCCTGGACAGCAAGGAAATGTTTTGTTGCCTGTGTGCCCACACACATGAGGACACATGGAGCAGGTATGTTGTGTATGGCTGAGAATGCAGGCAACACATGTTGTCTCTGTCAGAAACACGCTTTTCCGGCTCTGAGGGCTATTCAGGTTATCTGTATGTAATATCATGAGCTGGAAGAGAAAGGGGATTTGTGCCCTTTGAAGAAACTCCTCCAGTTTCTCTTCTGTCTCTCTTCAATGTGATACACCACTATTTACATTTTTTTATTCATCTCTTTCCCCCACCCTTCTCTTGCTCCAGTCTTTCAGGCAGTAAAGAGCCTGGCTTTGGGCTTGCTGGGGGTTGCAGATTTTCATTTCAATGTGTTACTGGATTTTTTGGTTCTGGAGCAGAAGCCAGCCTGTCTCACAATGGCTCCTCTTTGCATTAGGCTCTGCCAGGTTAATAAGTGCACTGATGCACTTATTAAAAGCTTGGTTATTTATTCATTTCCTCTATACTATATTTAGGTATACACCTGAACTTGGAAATGATCAGTCATGTTTTTTTCATGTTGTCTTGCTTTTTCTGTTCTCATATCAGCATGGAAAGCCATGGTGTTGGTACTCGACTCACCTCTGGAAACCAGTGTTTCCAACCCATTTATCTGAATGAATTGTCTTTCTGGATTATCTTTTCTGCTTTTCCAATGAAAACCTTGAAGATGCCATGGCCTTTCTTTTTTTCCCTCCTGACTCACAAAAATACAGCAAAACTTTCCCATTTACAGACCTGACAAGCAGCTACCTGAGTGTGTTGAGCACTTGCAGGCACAAAGTGAGAAGTACAAGTCAGGGAAGAGAACTGGGTGGAATAAAACTTTTGAATCCAGACCTTCTAGTCACACAGTGAGATGTGTTTTATTTCAGAGAAATGAGCATTTTCAGTCACCTGAATCATTTGATCAACAGGTGCTGCTAAACCTCCTAAATTCAAATAGCTTAATTCTGAGGGAAAACCTACTGGTACAAACCAGTCTGGAGACACTCTTCTGCATGCAAATGGGAGAAGGGGAGGCTTGCTTAGAAGTATAAAGGTAACAGACAGAGGAAAAGGGGGGAAAGTGAAGAAAGGCTGGAAAAGCAACAGAGGGAAAATACAAGTGTTGGGTAAAAAGCCTTCCTTGGAGAATTCACATAATTTCAGTGTCTGCATTGAGGACCACCAGCACTGCCCTCTAAAAGCTGCTTGGTTATTGGAAATGAATGGAAAATTCTCAGACCAGTTGGTGCTTTAGATGGCACAAAACCAGGCACTTTTCATGCTGTAAATTTAATCTGCTTTTTTTTTTTTAGCATAAAATTTGATTAGACTCCAGGAAATTCCAAGAGAAAGGATGTGATGCAGTGCTAGGGCATGGCAAAGGTGCATTTTCACAGGTGTTCTGATCATTAATGAGGGGCTGTTCACAATACAGGTTATCACCTGATGAGATAAATGTGATCTGAATCAAGACACAGTGCAATCACACTTTTGTCAAATTAGCCTGGGTGAATGATGCAAAGTTTATGCAGCTTTATGTTTTCAGATTAGTTTAATGCCTGCTGTGGGAGGACAGCTGACAGTGAGCCAGGCAAGGTTAGCAGCTGATCTGGTGTAAAGTCTTCCAGTACAGAGTCACCCCAATAAAAATTTTTAAAAGAAGTTAGCAAAGGCAAAGTGAATTTGCATTGGCCCAGAGCTCTCCATCCAGTGGTCAACATGTTGTGTAATACCATAAAAGCAGATTTAGCTTCTCTTTAGGTAGTCAGCACAGCTCCCTGATGTTCAATTTTCTAGATCTAAGCAGGGGCTTAGGTGAGCCCAGGCTGAGCTCAGCACATGGAGGGGCAGCCTGGCAGGAACCATAAATGTGTCCGTGTGCAGAGCTTCATATTGCATCTTAATAGAGATGCTTTTTTAGAAAACTTTATGCAAGTTATAATTCTGAAAAGCTACCTGCAGATGTTTCTGGTACAGCAAGCTGGAGAAGAATGAGCTCCTCTGAAGTGGCAGGTTAATATCTGAGTTTGTATCAATGCTGGTTGCATTCCCTGGAGCCAGCTGTTAAAATCTCTGCTGATTCCCAAATGGGCATTAAAGGCTTCCTCTACCCAGCTCCATCTTACCTCTGTGTCCTCTCCAAGAAAGCTCTGGCTCCAAAAGGGGCCCAGAGGTGAGGGAATGGATATCCCATGTGGGAACACAGAGTCCAGCATGTTATTCTTTATTCTCTCCAAGATTGAAAGTCATTAAAAGTAAAGATGATGGATAAGTGGTGTTTAATCAAGAGCTGTCTTTAAGTGGGTTCAGTTGTGAAGTGGCAAAGGGTTAGAGAGGCTAATTTCCTTGTTATAAATGGGTCCACTTAAATTTGATCGTTGGAAAAGGGTAATCCATGTTTTGTGGAATAAGGAAATATCACTGCTAAAGAAGCAGACCATTAATTTTCAGTGGTTTTCCCCAATTTTAATATTTGTCTCAGGAGGGGTATGTTTCCTTTATGCGTGAAAGACAATTTGAAACAAATAGAGAACCTCTAAATATTGGTACAGCATTTTAACCTCCCTGAGTGTGGCCCTGGTGCCAGGTTTGTCTGTGGTTTCTCCCCTCAGTGCTCCATCAGGATCTTACAGGAATGTGAGTTGCTGTGATCACCCATTGCTGCAGGAGGGCTTGGTGGGGTCCTCAGAGAAAGGACCCGAGGTACTTTCCATGGTGTTCATGCTCATTACTGATAGGAGTAATTGAAGAAGCATCCCAATCTTCTGTGTGCAGTTTTGGTCAAATAGTTCCATATGTGATTGTGTTAAAAGATGTTTAACACAAGGTTTGGGGCATTCCCCCCCTAGAAAAGCAGTCACTGCAAGAGAAATTTCTCCCTACAGTTTCTGCTAGGAAAGCTTACCCACAGGTGTTTTTGGCACGTGGCTGCAGTTGTTCAAACCTGTAGAGGAAAAGGGGCAGTTGTGGCCAAAGACCCACTTGCTTGGAAGTCTTTTCTCTTGGTCAGCTGAGAGCTGGGGAGGACTCCTGGTGACTCCTTTCTCTTGCTCTCCTTGTCTTCATGTTACAAGAAACAGCTGCAGACACTGCTGCAGCAGATAGCCATGTGTTGTCTCAGTTCAGGGTGGTATTGGCTTCCAAATTGTCCTTTTTTTTCCCAAGAACCAGTGATCATTGGTGACAATAACTGAGTTGTACGGAAGGCAGCTCTTTCCAGCTATCTGTAATCTATAGAATAGGTACAAGAGGAGTACCTTGTTCCAGTGGAGTTGTTCTGCCTCTCCTGAGAGTCTACATGGCATCAGTGAAGTTTTCAGCCATGCTGGATGGAAATGGATTCTGTAAGAACAAAGTAGGCTCGCCTATTATCTATAGATAAGCTCATGTTTAAACCTCATTTTCTGCTCTTTGAAGTGAAAGGAAATCGTCCAAATAAGAGATTTGAATTGATTCAGTTGTGTTTTCATTTTCTTTGTGATAAATGTAACTTTCCCTTTCTCTCTCTGGAGGATGCCTGTCCCTCCTCCCATTGGAGAGAGGCAGCACTGGCATCTGTGCAAACCTCCTTGCTCGGGTTTCCCACTGGGAGTTTTCCACCCTTGCTGCCCACACTGGCTCTCTAGAAACCACCTTTCTTTCAAAATCCCTCAATTAACTGTGAAGGATGCCAGGAAAGAGCCTGACCCTGTTATACTTTCTCTGTGCCAGACCTGGCTGCTGGCGGAGGATCTCTCCATATGGTTCAGCTTTTGCCATTTTTCCTGTTCTTCCCAGATAAGCTGACTGACCTGGGAGTCCACTTGGCCCTGGCACAATTTAAGCTGTACATAACACATGAGAAAAGTAGAAGTGAAAAGCCAGTAACAGTGTGGTTTCTGGCCAGGCATTAATTGGGCTGTGGCAGAGCTGATTTCAGGTCCCAGATCTGCTGCAACCATCATCTGTAAGTTTAGGAGGGTCACTTAATGCCTCCGTGTCTGCCTTCCTGGTCTGGCCAAGCAGAGGGAGCAGTGCTCCTGCTTGGTGCCAAGCTCTCTGCCATCCATCCTTTGGGGCAGGGCTGCTCTGTGTTTATGGCAGCCCAGCATGACGGGGATCTGATCTGATCTGTGCAGCCTCCAGTAATAGTAACACAGTCAGTTAACTGACTCAGAAACAAGTACTCAAACAATATGCCTGTGAGCTTTCTCTTTTCACTGGATTTTATTATGATGTGTTCTTTGTTTGATTCACTCTATACCTCTAGGAACATTTATTTAGCTTATTTATGACACTATGGTTTTCTTAGAAAACCAGGGCATGGTTCTGAGTAGTCAGATGGATAATGCCTTTACTCATGTTGTTTCTCATATAAATAATTTTAGCCTTTACAAATATCTACATCGGGCACTGAAAGTATTAAAATTCTTGCATAGTCTTCCCTCTCTCAGATATGATGAAACATGATGAAAAATCCTGCTGGCTGGATTTGGACCCTCTGTTCAGGCTGTGACAGCCATGGTATTCCACACTTGGTGCCACTGTGATTGCCAGACTTCCAGCATGAGTAAGAGAACTTGGTTAATAGCAATTGTATGCACTTTATTTTTCTCTTTCAGAGGTTATATCTGGTTACTGTGTGACTGGAACAATGAGACTAACCTCAGTTTTACTGTAACAAAGCAGCTATGAGCTTTCTGGGTAAAGTATATTTTGACTGACATACAAGTAGCTGTAGCTTTGCTGCACAATGGAGAAAATGACTTCATTTAACAGCTTTCTGTGCCAAGAAAGAAATAAAACAGTTCTGAGAATGCTGAAGATTTTTTTCCTGTTTTAATTTTAAACCTAAAAGAAAAAGCTGTTGCCATATAAGTCCAAGTCAATGGAATGTATAAATCTTTAAAAAGGTTTCATAAAGTAATAATGATTTTAGTATATGTACCAAATGAGATTAAAGACGTACATTTGGTTCCAATACAGAGTTTCACATTCAAAAGGACCATCAGTTTCCTGTTTAAAATCTACTTATATTGAACTGAATGGAGTTCAAACATAATGCCATTGTATTTCAGACATTTATCTTAATTTAAAACAGCTGAAAAGCATTAATAACAGAGCAAGGACATGCAGAGGTATAGGCGTTTCTCCCTCCCTTCTCTGCTTTTCAAAATAATGAGCTCAGATGTAACATGCCCCTGCTCATGCTGTTCTGCCAGTATGCAGAGGACAAGGAGCAGGGTGTCGGTCCCTTGAAACCACAACAGGAACATTCCTTTGGAAGAAGGGCTGAAGGACACAAGGGAAACTTCCTTTACCAAGCATTTCTTTCAAACAGGATGGGCCAAACCATGATTTATTGGAGCAGTTTTTACCTGGAGCATCTTCCGGAGGCTTTTGCAGTACAGGCACAGCAAACTGGAACTCATCAGTCTGAACTTTCCCACCTTGTGGCTTTGATCCCAGTCTCCTCCTTCCCACTGGAAATTCTTCCTCTGCCATGACTGCCTTTAAGCATATACCATGGCAAATCATACCATTGTGCATTTTACATGCCCTTCGTTTGAATTTCACCTTATCTGTTGTAATTCCACACAGGATCGCAAGTTCTGTGCCAGTCGGGCTGTTCAGAATTGTTCAACATCTTGGAGCTCTGAATCATTGTCAATAAAAATCAAAGCTGATTTCTGTTTTCTTGCTTAGCGTGGTTTCCCAGGAGGAGATGGTGAGTGAATAAAATGAATGGTAAGAGCATGAGAGGTCAGTTTTAGCACACCAACTTGAAAAATGCTAATGGGGGCTGGGTCAGTCTTGTTTCAGGTGCTGTACAAAGACAGAGAGGAGACAAGTGCTGCCTCTGAAGGTCTGTAACATAGGTAAGCTTTACAATAATTTTCCAGTGAGTTTTCACACTAGAATAAATTACCTTGAAACCCCTTCAGAATGATAAAGGAATAATCCAGTTTGATGTTCCACTTGCGTGGGAACACCTTTTCCCCAAAGATGCCTGATATCCCACCAATCAACCTGTCTGTCTAGTGGAATAATGTGAGATTGTAGTTTTTATTATCAGGCTCTTCCCAGGGAGCCTGGGCTACTTTGTAGTGCTATATTCTTTGCAGTTCTCAGAATCATGTGCATTAAAGGTTGCTTAACAGCTGGTGAGTCACACAGCTTGTTCTTTGAGCTCAAATGCTCCATTAGGGCACATCCACTAGAGGTATTTTAACCTTTGAAAAAAATCAATACAAGTGGCTTAAGCATTCTAGATTTTAAGAAAAAATAAAACAAAAAAAGCAAAACAAATGAACAAAACAGAAGACTCTAAATAACAACAAACTGCCTGCATGATGTTTGATAAATTAATCTCTCTTCCAGTCTTAGGGGTGTAGCATTTCCTAGAGAGCAGCACAGTTCTTGTCTTAAAAAGTCACTGTGCTAGGGCATCAGACAAAGCTGAGTCTGAAGGGAGTAAAATGTCTTCTGAGTTATAAAAATCTTTAGTTCATTTTCTCAGCACTGGTCTGATGGGGGACAGACAAGGCACTTGGAAGTGTACTCCATAATTTCACAGGGGAGTTGGTCTTTTTCTTAAACCATGAACTGTATTTACTGCATATAATTGCAAATATGGCTTATGTATAGCAATCCACAGTGCTTGACTAAGTAGTCAGAATGAGAGAGGAATTCTGTGGGTAGTGTGTATTTTCCTTGTGTTTAAATGTACCTGATGTTAAACGAGTTAAACTAGTCCTGCTTTCGCCAAACTTCTTAAGGAAACGAAGCACATACTTCCACTTTCCTGGTCAGTGCTGGGGCTTCTCCTCTGTGATATAACTTGGTGGAGAAACATTGATTTGAATCAAATTTGACTGTGAGATGAAGGGCTGAAGGATATTGCAGTCCTCCAGATCTCATAAGAAGGAACAGTCCAGCAGAGGGAAAACAAATCAGTGCTTCCTTTAGGGAACATGCTGCAGAGTTTGCTCAGTTGATTATTAGACACTTGAGGATCCGACCCTCTGCCATGCACACACATGGCACAACTGGACAAAAACCAGATTTCTGAAGCGGTGCCTGTAGAATGAATCCTTAACCTACAAGGACAGTGGTTTGATTTTTCTCTTATGGTCTAACCTCAGTGATCTTATTTCTCATTATGTCCCCTTGGGATAAGTAACTTGCCTGTATAATCACCAGCCCCCTCTCAGAACTCCCAGTTCGCCTCTGCTTTGGGCTCTTTGGCATGGATTTGATCCTCAGTAAAGGCGGAGAAGTCTCCCCACACATCTCACTCGGAGCCCGTCGGGATATGGCCGCAGCTGTCCCCGCTGTGGGACGCGCTGGTGCCGGGGCCAGCTCTGGTTCTCTGCCCCGGGGCCCGGCACAGTCCAGCGGGGGAACCACGCCGAGCCGGCTTTGGGATCCAGCCTCTGGGTGGTGAGCGAGGCGGGTGACGAGCCCGGGCGGGGACAAGCCGCTCCTCTCTGGGCCAGGGCCCGAAGCTGGCGGGCAGGCCCAGCGGCCCAGGCCCCGGCTCCGGCAGGAGCGGCCTCCGTGTGCCCGGGGCAGAGCCGGCCCCGGGGCCAGGAGAGCCCTCGGCTGGGCCAGGCCGAGCTCCCCGCGCTGGGAACGGGGGAGCACCGGAGTGCGCCAGAGCAGAACGTTCTGGCGCTTCGTGCCACCAGCATGTCACAAGAGTTAATGGCAGATGTGGTTGTGAAAATGTTCTGTATTTTTAGACAACCTTTAATTAAGACACTCTCTATGTAGCAGCGACCAAATAATATGCTGCCACTTGAAAGCTGTCAGGAGGGAAAAAGTGTACAAAGCTTCCTGATGCAGCCCTCTTTATTTTTATCTGAAAGTGAATTAGGAAACCTTTCCAGTAACAATAACTGTCCTTTCACATGAAATGATTTATTTAATGCACACTGTAAATACTTCGGGCATCTATATGGATTTATACTTAACCCCTTTCACTTCACATTGTTTAATCTAGCCTCATATTAAAAAGATTACATCTGAAAGCTGAATGGGTTTTGTATCCCAGCCTTTTCTTCTGAGACTAATGTTTTATATAATTATTTTGATACAGCAGATTTTTTTTCCATCCTTTTGTTAACCTTTGTGAGGGGTGAACAGGCCTTTCAGGGATTTCATTTGGATTAAATGAAGAGAAAACAAATGTACCGTTCCATTTCAAACTTAAAAATGCCTTCAATAATAGCATATTTATTTGCCTATAGGGTTAGAAAGATGTAAGATGATAGAGGATTTTCTAATAGAGCACTAGTTTTTGCTTTGATATCGCAGAGATAAAGTTTATCACATAAAATTGGGCTTTGATAGAAAACAGTGAGGTTTCAGTAAATCAAGATATAAGAAATATGAAAAAACTTTATAAGCACTATTTTGACATTCCAAGAATTTTGATACTCTTCACTGTTTGATTAATCCCACTGTAAGTAGTAATTAGATTATTATCATTATTATTTAGCCAAGATATTGTGAACACTTCCAAAATTAAGTTGATTAAAATATGTAAACTGCTTCCAGCCTGCCTCCCAAGCTGTGTCTAAGGGTGACCAATACCCACTCAGGCTGGAAATGGAAGACAGTCTTAAAATTGCAACAGTAATAAATCTTTGTGCGGGTGGATGCTCATTCACAGACTTTGTTACCTGTGGAATGGTAAAAGCTCCATAAGGCAGAATCAGGCCCAATTTTGCTTCTGTAGGGCTGCTTATGTTCATCTGGAAGTGCACCCGAGTGGAAATGCTGGCAGGTGTGCTTATTTTCTGGCTTTTCTATTCAGTTTCAGCGTGTCTCCTTCATTCTTGTGTTTTGTTAATTTTATTGTCGGTAGATGCTTTGATATGCTAATGTGTAAGGAGCATTTGCCAGCAGTTGCACAGGGGGAGGCAATTCCTAAGCCTGGAAGGCTGATCAGGATGTTCCTGCAAGTCCACATTATTCTACATCACAGCTAGCAAATGCCATCCTGCTCTCAGCTGTGTACCTGTCCCCAGCTCACTGATGCCTTCTGAAACAGCCTCATCCTTACTGAAATTATGCAAAGCATGTAGATAACACCATTAATATATATTCTATAGCAATACAAGTAAAGATTCCTAAGGATATCTGTAGTCAGCAGTAATGCTCAGGGAAATTTATCTTGGATTTTCAGATTCCAGCTCTTCTAGACTGAGGTGCAAAAGCTCAGTGGAGTGTCCTCCATGTGTGGGAAGGATGGTAGGAAAAGGGGTAAGTGGGACAGGTTTTTGAAAACAGAGAGGCTGAAGTATGTGCAGGTCCCTTGTGCATATGGGTATGCAGTGGTTTTTGGAGTGTTCTGCACAAGAGGAACAACAGAAACAAACAAACAAACAAACAAAAAGCAGCAGAAGGACATGTCCTATTGCTAACAGTGCAAAATCATTATTATTTTTTAATTGAAAAGCGCTCTGTAGTTCTGTAAGCTGTTTTTACTTCTCAGACCCTTATATCTTTGTCAGGCAAAGGACAAATTAACTGGTTATCCTGTTTCCACAAGTGATTTCTAACACAGCAGTAATTGCAGTGGATTGAAAACCAGAAGAAGAAGAAAATGGAGGATCCATTTCTCATGTTATTTTTCAGATAATCTCCTCTAATATCTCTGGGAATGGTGCCACATATCACAAATATCAGCATCTGAACCAAATCTGATATCGTTGCTCACACTAAATAGCTCTCAGTTCTGGAGCAGACCTACAACAACGCTCGAAAGGTGTTAGCCACAAAAATGCTACCTCCCAAAATAGTTCTTCAGGCAGTGATATCTGAGAGCCAGAAACCAATGAGATGAATAGTAGTGCAGGTGATAATGACTGTTACCAGACACATGAGAATTTGACCCTGAAAGGCTCCTTTTTGAGCACCCTGTATGGGTGGTTAACAGAGGTTAAGTGAATATTATTTCAGAGACACGCATTTTGTACAAAAGGTGATTATCGTGTCTTGGACTGGCTGCAACAGAAAAGCCCATGGTCACAGCTGTAGGCTCACAAGCCCTTCTTCAGGACTGATGCTTGAGCCCCAAGAAGAATCAATTTATAAAGTATAGTACTTTCATTTCAGTGGCAAAATACCCAAACTGTCCTCAGCAGTGTTGATGTGCCTGGCCTCAGAGCATGCTGGTTCCCTGTGCCACCCAGGCTCAATCAAAATCTATCCTGGAAGAACAACCGGCATATGGAAAGGGGAGGAAAGATACAGACACATCAAACACTGGAACAAAGAGACACTAGCCCTGCCAATTTTGGAAAAAATAAAAGGATAGAGCTGTCAGTGTCCTGGGTTACTAATGAGTTGTGATGGATTAGAAACCTTCATTAATTTTCTGTGGAGGTGAATAGCAGAGACCAGCTCCTGATGTGTTATTTCAGCGTAACCAAGGGGCGGGCCTGTGCCTCAGACACATATTCATGAGCTTTATTAGAGATATTTTGGTGAGTTCACTGCAGCTGTAAAACCTCCTCAAGAAGCTGGCTTAAAACTTGCCTTTAGTGAAGCTGCTGCCATCAGGCTCAGAGCTGGCTGGAACTGGCTGTGATAACATCGGGTGTGCAGTTGTTGCACCTTGCTAAGCTGTTACCAGCTGTGCATGAATCCACACACCATGACTAAGGCAGGTATTTTTCCTGTTGTCACCAGAGCTGTGAGAGCTGAGCTGAAGGAAAGAGGTGTTAGTTGGTCACGTTGTGTTTTGGCTTCTCTAGCCAGCAGACAGTCAAATAGCTTCTTAGAAGGTAGTGTCTGCTCTTACAACCTCAATTACCTAGATAAAAACGACTTGCAAGCTCACAGGCAACTTTAGCCAGGTGGTACTGAATAAAAAAGCTATTTATTTATTTATTTATTTATTTATTTATTTATGTTTTCCAGTGTTTGTCTGATATCACTGAGTGCTCAGGTTTGACTCTAATTACATTTCTATGCAGCTGAATATCAAGGGGCTTTGTGGCAGCTGAAGATGATCTCTAGAAGCCCCATGGCTTGATGTGCTTCAGTTGTGGGATGAGCCTGTACAGGGACCACTAGAAGCCTGAGTGCTTGCTGGGTGAGGGCAGAAGTGTGGGGTGGGGTTATTTTTCCTTTTCCTTTCCTCCCCCACCTCCTTTCATTTTCTTCTTCTTTTCTTGCAGGGCTGTGTGGTTCAGCTGGGTTTGAAAACGATTTGCCATGTTCTTTCTGCCTTTATCCAGGCCACAGTATACCTCAGAGGATGCGCTTTTTAGTTGCTCTTTATTCTTATCTCCAGGAATTTTTTTCCTCAAAGAAAGGCTGTAGTGATTTTTCTGGCAGGGTGTTGCTGCTGTAGCAGCAGAGGGCTGTGGGTCCTCACCAGAAATGTCAGCCCTTTGCCATGAGGCAGTGAGTCTGCATCTGCAGTGCTTCTGATGTGAGCTATCATGGTTTGGGGGAGAGATTTTGACAGGAACAGCACTTTAGAGTGTGCGTTAAAAGCATTATGCACTTGCTTCACTAAACTGGAAACACACTTTTACTTACAGCACCTGCTAACAAAGAATTGCAACGACTAATCTTCATTTAGAGGTTGCAGTCTTACACTGCACACAGCTTGGCATTTGAGCTATGTCCAGAGAGCCTGACTGTGCCCAGGGAGCCCCTGCATGGTGCCACCAGCTCAGGGATGGTGTCTGTGACCCTCATGCAGCCTGTTCAGGCTGCATTTTTTAAAAAAATGTTTTTGGTTCTCTGGTCTCCTGCAGCCCCTTTGCCCACACAGATAGATGGTTAAGAACAGTTTGCATGATGCTGTGCTGAACTTCTCACCTTGCTGCTTGCACAAGGGCACCCCTCCAGCCCCTAAAGCACTGTGGTTACAAGCACTGCCATCCCCTTCTGTTGTTGTACTGTGAGAGAAGTTTCTTGTCATGATTTACCTGTCTGCTGCGAGCTGATGTCCACACCCGTGTGCTGTAAACCCTCCTGCCAGCCCAGGTCACCAAATGGGCTGTGCCATGCTCCACACAGATGTGCCGTGCTCCACACAGTGACACACTCTCCAAAGGGGACATGCCACGCTGCACAGTGACACACGCTCCTCCATCAGCATCGATTGCATGTGGGCACTGTCAGGGAGATGGGGATTGACACTGAGAAGTGCCTGAGGAGAGGAGCTGAGCTCCAGCCTGAGCTCTGGGCTCTGCTCTGTTGAGGCAGAGGGGAGGAGGCAGCAGCCAGGCCAGTGAGTGTGGCTCCCTCCCTGCACTGGCTGGCACGTGTTGGGCTGTCATCTTCCACTTTCCTCTTCGGAAATGCAACCCTGGGAAAGAATTCCCATTATTATTTTTTATTTTTTTTTATTTTTTCATTTTTTATTTTTTGGTTTAAATCACATTTGGATGGTGGTTAATAGCCAGATCGCTGAGATTGCCTCTCCAAACTAATGAAACCATAATTACTGTTGCATTTTTCTTTTTTTGCTACATCTTCTTCATTTGATATGTACTTACTTTAATTTTTTAAGAAAAGAAAAACCATAGATTTATTTATTTTTAAATTTTCCCTATATTTTTGCAGTGCTATACACCCCACACATGGATCTGTCTTCCTCTGTGCTGAAAAGACAGGCAATAGGGCAGCCTGGAAGGATTTACAAGATAAAATGACAATTGCTACTTTTTTTTGTACCTGAAATGAGCTTTCTGGGGCTGAAGCTTCTTTCTTCTGTTCATTTATTGGGTGCTGGCTGCAGTGGGATCTCAAGCCTGTGTTTTACTGGAGCTGCTAGATCTACATCACAGCTCTGTTTTGTTTCATGGGTCTCTTGATACATGAATTGCTGATTAAGACTTTTCAAATTGTTTGAAAGAGCTCTTAGTGCTGTGTTATCTATTTATTTGACCTTTCTACTTGCAGACAAAATATCTATTATCTTCCTTTTAAAAATCATCAATTACTCAGGATTTTTTAAAGAATTTCAATTTTTCAGCTGCAAAATTCTTCTTTAAGGATAGTCAGGAAATGGGTGTTTAATCAGAGAGCTTGGGAAATGCCAGCATTCTATGGCTTATGGCCACTAAATGATTCTGTAGAAACCACATATGTGGAATAGGCAGGTTTTGACATTCAAGCACAGGAAGGACATTTGCAATGAGGTTTTTTTTCTGGGAGGTCTCAGTGATCTTTGAGAGATGACCACTGATGTAAGTAATTAGAAATTTGGTGTTGCTTGGGGATGCTAAATGAAAATAGGTTATTAAATAGATTTTACTGGAAACAATTTATGAATAATTATCTCCTGAATAATCAGAAACATTAAACTGAAAAGAATAGATGTGTCATTAAGAAAAAAAAGAGAGAGATGGGATCAAAAGGGATCTGGAATTAGCATTCCTCATTATTTTAATGCCAGAACATGCTTCTGTATTATTAATAGATGGCAAAGCTACTGCAGATTTTTCTGACTGCATTCTACAGCTTGAAGAATCATAATCATCCTAGGGCTGAATATCCCTTTCTTAACAATGGCACCTGTTTTACCTTCCTTAGTTTGTCTCTCAGAACAAAAAAGGTCCTGTAAGGTCACCTTTGGCTCAATCCATAACCAGGGCATTTTTCTGTAGTTTACTCATCACAGTCCAGGCAGACAAGGTCTGAAATCTTTTGAAAATTGAATAGTCAGATAATATTTTTCCTTCTCTTATAAGCATTTCACAATACTGCATTTTATTTCTTACCTCATTTAATAGTATTTCCTTCCAAATGCATTTTTCTCCCTATGTAACATGTCATTAAACTACAGAACATTTCAGCCTGGACTTTCCCCAAGTGTTATGGCCTATTCCCAGCCAGCCCTGTGAAGTTGACTATTATTCCTCATAGCAGGGTTTAAAAATAATTGCCCAGCTCCATTTAAAAAAAGGCAGTTAGATAATGATTTAGTCCAAAAGGCCTATTTATCTGTTACAGAGCTGGGTAACGATCAGGATCTGTTTGCTGATCAGGTCACAGCCATGAGTGTGGTTATTTCCACGTGTTGGAGGGACTGGCAGTGCACCCAGGGGTGCTGCCCTGGGGGTGCTGGATGGGAGCACTGGGGGTACCCATCCCCAGCCCTGCCCTGGCCCAGGTGAGCCCTGGGCTGGGATGCCCCGAGCTGGGGGTTCAGGGGGTGCTTGAGCAGCGGGGCTGAAGGCTGGGGGTGGTTACTGAGGGGTAATGCCTTGTGGGGCAGTGTTGGGAAGGGGCATTCCTGGAGATGCACTCCTGAAAACCTCGCAAAAGAATGATGAAAAGGTTGGGGAAAGCAGCACTCCGCTGTGTGAATGCTGTTGGGGTTTTTCTGGGTTGCTGTTTAACAGCTCTATTTTATTTGAAAGAAATGCCTGCAGTTTGGAGCTGATGTAAAGTCCATTGAAGATGAAGGAAAAGCTAAAGTTGCATTGAGTGAGCTTTGCTAATGGTTATTTTAGAAGACATTTTTTCTCTTGATTTATGAATTAATTCTCTTGGTCTTCTTTTTAATTGGTGAGACAGAAATTCGATGGGCTCAGTGGCAAAAAATCATTCAGAAGATATTTAAATAACTGTTTTCATGGAGAAGTGGGGGATATTATCCTTTCCTAGTGCACTGAACTAATTCTGGAAAAATAACAGAAATTAATGTAATAGGAGGACATAACCAGGCAGCCACAGTTGAGAACAGGTTGTTTTACTTACTTGCCCTGTGATTCTGTGGTAGAAATATGGGATCAGGTAATAAAACTAGAACACACTCCCACTTAAATGAATGGAGCCATTCATTTCAAGGACAGCTTCAGGGTTTTTAAGCTAGCAATGTAACTGACTGAATTCCCTACAGGCAGATGAAGCAGTGAAGGAAAAATGTACAGAATAAGGATTTCAGGTTACAAGCTTTAGTCTGTTGATTTGATATGTTTGTTTTGTTTTGGTTTGATTTTTTCCCATTTCTCCTTAAATACTGAGGCTAATTACTCTGTTGGGAGTGGGGAGGTGATGGAGAGGGAAGAGCTGGGTTTGGTAGAAAGGATGGTCTTTGTGACCACATCCTTCAGTCTGCAGAAGCAACTGACCACTAGAGCTCTGCAATTCTGAAATTAACCTATATCCAGTAAAATGTAGACTGCCTTTTTCTAGGTGCGTGGTTGATCCAACAAGAGTCTTTTGAGAGTGAGAAGGTCTTGCAGTAGAAACAATAAAACAATATTATTATGCTTTAATATAATAATATTTTAGGAAAACAATGAGCTGGTTTCTCTGCTGGAGGCAGGTCATAAAGAGAAGGGTTTCTGGAGCTCTTCACTCCTTCCAAGTGCTGCTCTGTGAACAATAGCATCTGTGATGCTGAAGGCAGATACAGAGGGCTCTTAGCTTCTGCTATTTCTGCAGGAGGCTTGTCTTGACTGTGGGAACGCTCCCACTAAAGGCTAGAAGAGATTCCACGTGATGCTTTTCCCCATTCAGGATAATGGTGTTTTTTCCAATAGGTTTTGAAAGGAGGGGAGAACATATTGTCAAAATAGACCATTGCAGGAAAATAAAGGTATTTCAGATAAGGATGTCTGAAGGATGTGACTCTCCTGTGGGAAAGTCAATAGCAGTGCAGAAGCATGGCATTATCTTTTGCAAGGCCAAAATGCAAGCAGTGCATCATCCTCCACACCCTTTGGGACCTTACTTGAATTTGCTTTTGTTTGTGATTGTGGATTGTGGGGGGTGGTGGATAAGTGGATACTGCTTCACATTTTTCTCTGAGTCACTTGGTCTGTCCCCTTCAACAAGGGAGAGCAGAGGGAGTTGGTTTTATGGATCATCTAGAATGTGAATCAGGGAGAAGGCATCCCACTTAATTTTTCCTTTCCTCCAGGTAAAAGATCTCGTGCAGTGGAAACAGAGAACAGGAGGTATCAGATGGGCTCTCTCCTGCTATTAGATATCACTGCTGCTTCACCAGGCAAGGGAGACACTTGGAGGCTCAGCAGTATTTATTTTTTTTCCCCCCACACCATAAACTCTCAGTGATTCTAGCTCTGGTTATCTCATGTGCTCACTTTGTCCTTGGTAAAGGGGTAGAAAGGGTCCCTTCACAAGTGGAGGGGATTTGCAGGATATCAGCCCTGCCTAACATGTCACAGGGCTGTTTCAGGACTCAGCAAAGGCTTTCCTCCCACTGGTGCTGCTGTCATCCCATGTTCCTTCTCCCTGCCCATCCCTTTGGAGAGCTGTCTCTCCATTTTTGTGGGCTGCATGCCTAATGTGGACTTGTGGCACCTTAGAAATTTCCCAGGAAATTCAGTTTGGACTTTGGCAACTGCTTGGCTTTTTACATGAAGTTGAAAAGACTGGGGTTTTTCCTCTTCTGAGCACATTTCATGGTGTCTGTGATCCCTCTTTACTGAGGACACAAGACAGTTCATGCCTAGAGAGGGATCATTACAAAAATGAGTGAGAACCTGGGGAAAGAAGTGCTTTCACTTCTGACTCTATTTCTGAGTGAGTTTAAACATGCTCATTTTGTACCTCCAGGCATTGTGGAAGAGCAGCGATCCCACCCAAAACTGAGATAGAGGTGACACTCCTGGAACCAGAAGAATGGGAGAGCAGTTGCAAGGGCAAGGAGCTCAGCCTCCAGCTCCAGCCAGAGTCACTTATGTCATGCCTAATGAAGGTTCAATGTGTTTTTGAAACCATCCAGTGTTTGTGTAACTCCAGCTTTACCAGCAGCCTGTCCCTGAGTTTCCCCTTCCTTATATCCATAAAACTTATTTCTATAATATCTAATGTTTTTTTCTGCAATATGAGCCCATTACTCTTTGTTTTATGTGCTGGACATGTGGTGGAAAGATGCTCCCCTTTCTTTTGGAAATGTAAAAATTGTATGTATTTATTCATATCAGCTTCTTCTCATTAACCTTCCTGTTCTGAGCCTTTTTTATGTCCCTCCCTTCATTTTCCTTTGTCTCTTGAAAACTAAAATCCTCTTTTCATCAAAAAGCAAAACCAACTGGAGGAAAGAACCCTGTGAACGTCAGATGAGTTTTGCAAACCTTCGCACAGCCCTTTGTCTGTCTCCTCTGTTTAGACAGCAAGCTCTTCAGAGGAGGGGCTCCTTTCCTGTGTTTGTACAAGTGCTTAGCAGGCTGAGGCCCTGATAGAGCTGGGTTCCTTGGGGGCTATCGTAATGCACAGTACTAATGAACCATATGTTGGGTTAGCCAGGAAAATGCTCAGGCAGTAGGCAGATTTTTCCCTTAATGAACCAGGTATTGCTGAGACAATGCAGACCATTTCCCCTTCTATCCCACTAATAATACATTTCACTTCTAGAGGAAGTAGTCCTAGGGATAGTGACGTATTTCAAGCTTTGTGGGCCTTATTGTTAATCTCTAAATGTCTACAATATATTTAGAAGAATGTTTCTGGAGTATTTGGCAAAGCAGACGCTCAGGAGTTATCTGTCATCCCCCTTGTGGGGCAGCAGTTGTGGTGTGGGGACAGCCCTGCTTTCAAACCTGGCCAAAGCAGTGAAATATCTTGACTCAGGCTCAGCATCCTGCCAAGCTTTATTGCATTTTGGATTGCTTTTGGTTTGGCTCACTGGCTGAGCAAGTTTTTGTCAGTCTGTGAAGAGCTGCACAGGTGTACCCCCAGCAGCTACACACAGTGATCAGCCCACTTCAGGTAGGGAGCAGCCTTGAAGTGATCAGCCTGTTTTAGAGGGGTCTGTCAGCGTCAGCAGAATTGGTTGGTTTTGCAACTAGATGGAAACTCTGATTTTCAAATGTTTCTTTCTTTCTTTCAGATCCAGAGAGATGTTATCATCATATTTTATTTCACGCTTACCAGTTCTGTCTTATTATCATCAAAATATTTTGAGCAAAGTTTTAGGTGTGTAACAACACTTAGAGATGTTGACATCAAGATGAAGCATTTAGACTTTTATTTTTTTAGGGAAGAAAGCACTTGGAATTTTAATTTCATAAATGTTTTTCAAATTGTCCTGAGTTAAAAGCAAAAGGGATACAAAGTCATGTTTAAAAAGGTCATGCTTAAAAGGATTGGAAAGGATACCAAGATGATGCCTTAAGTTTTAGCTCTCATATTTTTCAGATTCTGTACTGCGTTAGTATGCACTCTGAAAATGTGTTAGCAAGTCCTCTTCACAGTTTAGTTAGACTAAAAGATTCTTTTCCAGCCCAAGAACCAAAGACACTGTTGCAGCTTCAGGCCCAAAAAGTACAAACAGTGAAGTGAGGAGAGCAGTCTGGGAGGATGGGACTTCATAACCTGAAGCTGAGTTTGGGCAATTAATCCCAGTATGGAAATGGACCAAAACTTATAAAAGTGTGAAAACTCGTGACCCATTGTCCATCTTGGGTGTAGCCTTGGCCAGGCTCTTGCACTGCCCCAGGTGTATCCTTTGAAGGCCTTTCTAATAAATACCTGCTTTATTCCTTTAACTCTGTCCAGCCTCTGTTCTAGGTGGCCTTTCAAGGCATCCAAGAATACCCAGCCTTCAGCCAGAGGTCTTGTGGGACACTTGAAGTTCTTCCTAGCACAAGGTGAGCCTGGCAAGGTGATGGTTGATGCTGGCATGGTCACCACAGCCACCCTGCCCTGGTCTGGCTCTGCTGGGACAGGGGTGTAAATCTGCTGGGGCTGCCTGAGGCTGCAGCTCTCTGCTGTCAGAGCTCAGCTGAGCAGGAATCACTGGGAACGGGGGGAGGGAAATCGAGGACTAGCTGCTTGGTAAATCCTCCCACTTCCCTCCTCCCAGTGGAGACATTTGTGATAATCATGGAGAACGCTACCACTTCAGCCTGCAATAATAACCACGGCGCAGCGCTCCGCCGTAATTGCCTCGTGCCCAGGGGAGGCACAGGGCTGCTTTCCTTTTATCATTGTCTTCGGTGCTGGGCTCGGGTTTTGCCTTCTTCTGTCAGTTAAACATTGCTCCACATCATCATCTTGATTTCCCTCACCAAGCAACACATGGGGTTATTTTTAGGTGGGAGAAGGGATGTGCAGGGCACCATGGGGTCGATATTTATGAGTAAATTCAAACAGAGCATGATCTGCACGGTCCTGTAAAGTGCAGATCTGTTTGAATTGAGAGAACTATTTTAGTGAATTTACTGTTGCCTTTGATATGCTTTTTATATGTTCTTGTCAGAAGCTGAATTAAAAAAAAAGTGCTGCAGTTCAGTGTTAGGCTGTAAAAACATAAAAATCTGGCAGAGAAAGACCTGTCATCATAACTTTCATCATGTTTCAAATCCTTACTTTGCCACATCTGCTCATTACATGAGACGGGCAAGAATTCAGAGCAGCTGAGCTTTGAGAAATTCTGTTACAGAAGGTAGCAACTGATTAAAAGGTCAGGAGATGCCTTCAAAAATATTCCTATGGCCTCTTAGCTTCATGAATTTCTTAAGTGGGATGCTGGTAGACTGCATTGCTGCATGTGTTTAGATACAGATTAGGCTGAGGAATGAATTAGAGTGAGGTGTAAAATAACTGAAATGTAAGCTGTGCAGCAAATGTGGTCTGAAAAATGGTTGGTGTTTGTGTACAATAAAAGTAGAAAAAAGACCATGGCCATTTTGGGAGCACAGTGGGTGAGATCAAGCATGAAAGGGTAAAGTTAATGGTGCTGTGGCGATTCATCTTAGCTGATGATCTTGCCTATGGGCTTTAACTCTGTTATTTGGTCAACAAATGTGATTGTAGTTATTATGTTTAAGAGAAGCTATGGATTTTCAGTCAGAATGATCTTTGCTTTTGTTTTTCCTATTATTCTCTTTCCATCTGAAATATAGGCTTGCTGGAAAAGCACTGCTGGGCTGCATCTCCCCTCTTCTGCAAGTGGCCTCTGGAGGCAGCAGGGCAGTCCCCGAGGAGGTGGGTGGGCTCCCCCTGTGCAGTTCTGATCACTCTGGATGCTGATCCCAGGGGCATGGGGCAAGCAAAGGGCTGCCTCCCTTCTACTGCTCTGCCTGAGCAGCCTTCCCTGGTGCTGGAGGCTTGTAAAGTCCCTGCAAAGATTGTGAGATTAGAAGAATGTTCATTTTAGTTTGATGTATAATTTTCTCTCTTAAAGAGGTTTTAAGCAAAAGAAGAAAGGTAACATAATCCAAGGAATCCAGAAGGTGAGAATTAAAAAAAAAAAAGTCTCAAGAATTGTGCTTTTGGCTAGTTACCATAACAAAGAAAACAAGGTGCTGGTTGTGTATTCACATTGATCAATTGTGATCAGATGATTCCATAGGCTTTGTAGCTTATGCACAGAGGGAAAAGGCTTTCTTCAAGGCCGTTTGCTGGCTGGATTTTAAGGTCTTTAGCCTGAGTCACCTGGACAAGTAACTTCACAGCTGGATGGTGTCAAGGCCACTTATAGCCCTCCTGTGGCTTTTGGGTTTTAAGTGGTGCTGTACACAGTCCTCTGTTGCAGTTGCAGCATCCCCTAATAGATAATATTTTAAAATGTACAAAGATACATTTGGTATAAATATAGCTCACAGCATGAGGCACTGAATAAAACATTTCTCTTCACTCATCGGGGAGGATCGTGCATAACTTACTCTTGGATCTGCTTCATCATTCAGGCGTTGGAGAGTCACCCCTAATTTGTGAAAACATATGGCTTATTCCACCCTTCCACACTGAGAATTCATTTGAGGCATGCTTGCCTGCAGTCTTGTGTTCACCATCTGGATCAACCTTCTGCAAGTCGAGGTAATTGGGAGTTACGGCAAGGGGGAGCGGGGAAGTGAGTTCCTCCTCCTCTGCTAAAATGCGAGGACATCTCTTCTGAATCTTGGCTTCATTACAGCCTGATAGACTGAATCTCAGAAAAAAAATCACCAGGCAAATAGCCAGGTTAGTGAAATCACAATTTAGCCAATAACTATGAACTAACAAATCATTCAACTTTTTTTTAGATTACATCTTGATTAACTACCTAGCAACAGTGAGTGAGGGTAAACTTGCTGTGGATCCAGTAGGAAAGTGTTTGGTATGTCACAGATCTATTGTCTATCATACATCATACCTCTGGGTGGATGGAAGCTTTGAACTCCCATTGTTCATGTTCACATTTGATGGAATAGACAAATCTTAGACTACATATGCCACAGTTAGGCAGGAGTTTTTCTTGGAAAAAGAGTGTGTGGCTTGTTTAGGTTTTTCCACTTGTTCTAATGCTGGACACACAGTTCTCTCTCCTGGAGGGAGCCTTGGCATGTGGTCAGAGCCCTCCTGGGTGTGTATTGGACAGGCTGCATTCCCAGAGCATCCCCCAGGCTGGGCAACCCACAGAGACCTGTGATGGGAACAGTCATTGCAAACCACTGAGATTTTGCTCAGTCTTACTGCAGTTCTTCAGCTGCCCCTGTTGAGCTAGCAACTCATTCTAGCTTGGAATGCAGTCTGAAATGCTCAGTTCTGCTCTGAGGTGCTTAGTAATGCCAGTGCTTTCTCAGTCTACCTGACTGTCATCTGGTATATTCCCAAGCAGAGAAGAAAGTTATTATTGACTTAAGTCATCTTTATGCCATGGGAACTGGTTGCATACTGTTGCATACTGCATTGTTAATAGCAATGGTAACAGTTAAAGCATTTTTTTAGAAAACCAATTGCAGCTTTATCCTACCCTGTTGTACTCGTACAGAGACTTCGTGACACAATCTCTGTTTATTTCAATAACCATAACTTCATCCAGTTTCTGAAACAAGATTTCATTTAAGTTAGTCCTGGATCAACAACAGATACAGAACTATGTCAAAACTGAAAACTAAAAGGCTTTCTTATGATGTTGGAAGCCCCTAATGGACCATTTACTGTCTGTGTGTGCAGCAGAGTCTGCAGTTAAAGCTATTTTCTGTGCCCAGCTTCTCCAGCCTGTGTGATTTTATCACCTGGAATTACTAGCAGCCCTTCTTATCTACTACTCGGGTAGCAGAGCAGTGTTCATCCAAGCTGTCTGCATGGGAGTTAAACTGCAGTTTGCCCGTTGCTTGTGAATCCAGCCAGAATACTGAAGCAGGAAATGGGTCATACAGGGCTAAACTGGGGCTGGGGTTTGCATGTGATTGCTTTCAGATAGGTGAACTCTTGTTTATTATGTTGGAAAGAGTGGCCATGTGCACATCATGATTTGTCAAGATCTATCAAAGACAGGAAAGTGGCCAATTTAACCCCACAAGTCCCTCTGGGGCAGTGCCTCTGGTTCCCTCTTTGCCACAGCTGAAGGAGTTTGTGTGGATGAAGCCTGTCCTGGAGGCCACTGCTGTGGGCTTGCTTTGAAGACATGCTGGTGGCATATTTTGGGCAAGATTTCACTACTGCTGCCTTAAGCTGCAGGAAGGTTTCGCTCTTTCAGGGCTGGCTTTCAGATCCTCCTGGGCCTGGGAACATTGAACATACATGAAGTAATATATTACTTGTTTCAAAGTTGAGAAGGATATAAAAATATTCTGCTCTGGCAGTGCCTCTGAATAGCTTTCACAATTTCCTCTCCTCACCACCCCCTCGTATTCCGTCTCTCCTGTGCATTTCTGCAGGAATGCTGTGCAGGGTTTTGCGTTGGCTGCAGTCGGCTGTGTCCTCCATCACCCAGCTGCTCCTTCACACCACTGAGCATCCCAGGGAATCACCCAGCACAGCCTGAGCTGCAGGCTGGGAGAGAGAGAGAGGGAGGTGGATGCCTCAGGACAGTGAGATCTTTCTTACTGCTCTGGGGATACTTGGTATGTGAGCATAATTTCATCCTGGGATCAGTTAAGGGTATGTATGACAGGATTGTGCCTGTCCTGGTCTACCCTCTTAATTTCCTTCTCTCTTAATCATAGTGTTCAAAATTATTAAAACAGATTAAAATGAAAACTAGTACCATAATCAAGCAGAATGTAATAGCTGGTTTTCATGAAATAACATTAAAATAAAAGATAAATAATTTATGAGTATGTCATCAGCTTTGGGTGGCTGTAAACCAATACTAATGAGCTACTGCCCAAACCTCAGGAATTAGTGCAGCCAGGTTCTCCTCTTCAGGCCCCAAACATGTCCCAAATGACAAGATTCTTCATATGCCTTTCTTAGACCATCCTATCTTAGAATTTTTATGTGTGGAGTTTCAAACTTTAAAATAGCCTCATTTATATGAATCTGAAGATTTACAGGATATTGAAAATGTTCATTATTTGCAAATGTAAGTTTTTATTAATGAACTCTCACAAGCCACCTACATGCCTGGTTAGTCATACCCTTGGTTTATAGAGAGATACATCAGGAGGAACAAGAGGCCATGTAAAGTAGGAAGGAGGACTGTGGCTTGGCTATAGCCCGGGTTACCAAACACACAGGTTCTGGATTATTGGTATTTCTGAAAGGCTTTGGCACCAGCATTTTCCATATTTGCAGAATACCTCTCAGACAGGCAGGTCATAGCAATTTTAAGTTGTTGGATTTTTTTTTTTTTTTAAAGTTTAATTGAGCTGTAAATAAGCATCGACATGATGATGAGTCTAATGAATATTATCTCTAAAATGGTATGAGTATGTTCATAGATGTAAATCTGATAGGCTGTGTAGCCTAAGAATGCTCCAGGAATGCTTGGAGGAGCTTCTTGCCATTGAGATTATCAGTTTTTTTCTCCATATGGATGGGTGTAAATGGAGATTGATGGGAGGAGCTGCTACTGTAACATACCCTTTAGGATGGTTCCTTTGTTTCAATATGTAGATTGCATTTTGAAGATGTGAAGCTAATTTAAACAAAATGAGATGTATAGATGCTTTATGTTCTCCTTTCTCTTCAGCTTTTGCTCAGCCCTATGTAATTTTGCAGGAAGAGGTTAGTAGCTTGCAGGCACATCTTGGTGCTGAAGAAAATTTCAGTCTTCACCCATGGTTTGAATGGAAACAGCAATATCTGACGAAAATATGGTGAGAGGGGTGAGGAGATGATAATTTGAAGAATGCATTTTGATTTGAAACCTTTGGTTTGGGTTTGTTTGCAGCCAGTGACACAGCTCTGGGACACAGGTGGGGAGGCCACAGCTCCCTGTGTGTTCTGGGCGGCTCCAGAGATGCTCCTCAGGGTCTGACTGCAGTGCTCCTCTTCCCTGCCTTTCCTCCTCCTACTGCTGCAAGGGAGGGAGAGTCACTTGCTTAAACACATTTGGTGAAGGAAGCTTTTATGAATTGGCCAAGGCAGTCAATCAGATTCAGTTTTACTCTTATGGGTGGTGTCCTGTACAAAACAATATTCTGGACATTCAGTTGAAACGGAGGAAGTTAGATTTTTTTCCCACTGGACATGTTATTTCAATCTGCATGCTATTTATATTTGTAAAGTTTAGTGTTTGTGATCTGTTTACTTTCTCACTCCAGCTCATTTGCAAGCTGACTCAGGGTGTTGCATTCTAACTTGGGAAGCAATTTGATTTTGATACAAAAAATAGATCAATTGTAATTCCCAGGGTGAGAACAAGGTTACTAATTCTGTTGATATCTCAGAGCCATTTCTTGATAGTTAAAGTCTGTAACTTTTCTGCCATGATAAATTCCATACATTTTAAGGTCTATACCTTATGCTTTTTTTTTTTTTTAAATTTATGCGTCTTATAATTTCTTTGGAAAATACTGATGTCTGTGTTTTAGCACAACAATCAGTGCTAGATTTCTTGGCAGTGAAATGTTATTCATGCTGTGTACATAAGCTCTACATTGTCTTAAAGATTTTGCAGGTAGCTGGGAAAGACAATATAGGCATTTGTCTCGTGAAAGAAGCTTCCTATGTGATTTTAGCTGAGCTCTGGGTTTTGGAGCCAACTTAGCATTTAAAAGCTAGGCACACTTTAAAAAAATATAATTAGTATTTAGAATAAACGGTACCATTAATTGCAGTCAGTTCTCTATAAAAAGAATTAACTAACACTTAATTGCATTTAACTACAATTATACAAGAAGATACAAAAATGTATCTTGATTAGAGAAAGAAATAGAAATAGTTCAGGTTAATTCTTTTCTTTGGTAATGAGTGAAATTTGTACAGAAGAATTGCATTATCCTGTGGAGCTGTCATTGGCTTCTTCCTGTAGTTGCTTCTCAGGCTGGAAATAGATATTCAAACACCCGTCTGTCATTTAAGGCTGGAATATTTTTCCTTCTCAGACAATAATTCTCTGCACCCAAAGTTGAAAGCCTTCCAGCTTTATGCTATCTCTTCTCTGTGGGGGTGCAGGTAGGAAACAACTGTATAAGTTGGCAAGTATATTTCTTCATTATATAGTTTGCAGTGAAGTGAAAATGAAACTATTTCACTTTTGGTTTGTTTTTATTTTTCTTTTTTACAAATGGTTCAAACCTTTGCTAAAAAAAATTCCAAGTGCTAATCCAGGAGGGGGCAGGAAAGAAAGGACATGTGTCCCAAAGCCCTGTTAGGGAATGAAAGGTGCTGAACAGAATTATTTTCTGAAAGATTGAAACCTGGTGTGTTGTGTGAAGTCTAATTTTAGACCACATTATGCTGCAATATGGTATCAGACTCAAAGAGCAGCAGGTGTCAGAGAATCTGCTAGCTGACACTCCATGTTACAGCAGAAAAGCTTTATTAAATTCATTTTCTAAGCTGCAAATAGGACTCTGACATGGTGTGAAATTCAGCTAAACTGAACTTCTTCAGCTCCTGCTCTAGCATGTCATGGATTTTCTGTAATCACCCACTGTGATCTGGCCAGCCCAAGTTTGGAAATGCTGGCTATTAGCCTTAGCAGGAAAATGCTTTACTTTTAAATACTGTGTGCTTCCCACCCGCAACCTAATGAATCCTCAAGGGGGTCTGAAATGAGACAAAACCCAATCCTGAACCAAGTGGGAACAGGAAAATGTATTTCATGCCTTTCCCACAGGAGATGGGTCTAATTCACTGAGAAATATTTTGTTATGTGGCCAGGATTATCTGGATGAAACAGCTATTTTTATTTTGAATATGTGAAATACATCTATATGCTAATTTCTATTAATGAGACATTTTCTTGAAAATTTAAAATGCTTTTCAGGGTAGAGAGTGAAAATATATGGACACAACAATGGCAAAGTTGTTTGTTTTTTGTTTTTTTTTTTTCAGAGCATGCTTCCTATACCAGTGGTGTGAACAGCAAAGCCACCCTGGCATGGGAAGGGCTCTGTCACTGTGTGCCCTGTGCTGTCACCTCTCCTGCCCCAACAGGGCCGTGTGTGCTGGGTGTTCTGGCAGCCAGAGCTCTGTCTCACATCCTTGTGGCGCTTGTCCTGCAGTTCTGCACTTCTGCTTCAACAAAAGGCTGCAGAGAGTTGGCTTAGTGGCACACAGGCTCACAGTGTCTTCCAGAGATTGATAGAAAAGAGGTGGGAAAAAAAAAAAAAATCCTGCAATGCTCCTAATTTTGACAGTGTGGTGCCCAGATTTACCTGTGGCTGTTGTGTAAGGGGAACTCAGTGCCCATAGCAATAGGGACAGCATTATCAGAAGAGTTGCCATACATTTTGGACTGTTCTGACTGGGTTTAAGCATCCCTGGAAGTGCTGAGACGCAGCAGAGAAGATCAAAAAAGAACTGTCAAAGCTCTGAGCCTGTGGAATTAATTTAGAGAGCTCCCCTCAGACAAAACACTGTCAGGTAAAGATGGTGTTTTATACAGATCAGATGTGATCAGCTGGGCATTGCTGGCCATCTCAGGGAGCAGCAGAACACAATAAAAGTGAGATGTTCAGGCTGTGAGCTGAAGTCCTTTCCTTATTTTTTGGGAGGGGAGGATTCTGCACTACCTCTCTTTTGAAGATGATTCCATGTCTAATCTCATAAAAAGTAAATAGATAAATAGATAAATAATTTCTAGGCGTGCTTATAATTGATGGGTTTTCTATTCACAGTTTGGGTCCTAGTCCTTGTTGGGAGTCTGAACTGCTTTTAGCCTGTCAAGCTGCTTTGCTCAGAAGGCAGCAAAGGAATGTGGAAGCAAAAAATTATGCAGAGAAGAACTGGAAAATTTAGGGTTTGCATACAGACCCCCTTCACAGTCTGGCTGGCTGATTCTCCTATAAATTGTGGGAGATTATGGTTTTGGATAATGCTTTCTGATATCTCGTTCAAATTCTCACCCAATAGCCTGATGATGCAACTCAGTGACTTTGATTGCCAGAGCTGAAAAAAAAACCAAGTCCAAAACCCCTCCACATAATTTTCAAATGCAGTAGTTGATTTGATTTAGAAATGGTTCTCATGAGGCATAGGAGATGCAGCCAAGCAATGATCTGATCAAGGGCTGGAAAATCAGCTGATGGCTGGGCAGGTGCACTGGGACACCTAAAAGGTGTCTTTGGCTTTGTGAGTGGTACAGGGACAGGAGCTGAGCTGTGTGGAGTCTGATCAGTTTGGATTTTGTTCCAGTGTGGAAGTAGGGCCAAGTGGCCTTGTCAGTCTGTGAGCAAACACAAGCAATGTATAAGTTTGTAAGAGTGCAAAAGCAGTAAGACTCTAATAGTGCAAACCATTCAGCAAGATTTTGAAGCTACTTTCAGTGTAACTGTGTTGCTCCATGTGAATTACTGAATTTCTTTCTTTAAATGAACCAGAAATTCTAACCAAATCTTCAACTGAGGCTTTAAATATGAAGCTAAGAACAATATTTCTGGGCAAACCCTTCAAATTGCTTTTTATATGTATTTTCATGGGGCTCCTGCTACACAAAGTGCATCAGGGTACTTACAAGAAATAGTAGCCAAAAATGCCATGCAGGGGACTGTGGTACCACTTGATGTGTGCTGATAGCAAGGGTCTCTGCAGGACTAAGAGCAATTGCTGTATTTTATTCCAAGAGGTAGAGCTCCTTGTGTTTGGGATAGTTTTTATTTTGTTCATAATTTTTTACAAGAAAGCAAGCCTTTGGTCTGGGTGCTTCAACAGTATTTTGGAGAAGGACAGCCCTGATTTAATTTCTGGCACTGCTGGTTTGAAAAGAAAACATCAATGTCATAATAATGTGTTTTCAGACCATATTCTGTGGAGGAAATCTGTGACTCCATCTCAAAGGCGACCTGTTAAGGAAACTTTAAAATTAGCTTCTACCACTCCTTTTTGTTTTGTTTTTCCCTTTGGGTTTTAAAATGTTTTACAAAGGTCTGGGAAGCTTTGAATATTCCCAGATTTCTACTTGGAGATTTTTTGGTTATATTTAAAAATAACACTTAGTCTGCTGTTGCTCTTCCCCTCCCCCCTTTTTCCCTAGACAACTCCTTGGGGATTTCAAGGACAGGAAAGTGAAACATGGCTCAGCGAGTCAGAGGCATTTAATTTTTAGAAGAATTTTCTTCTAAGCATTTGGATTCAACAGGTGTTAGTGCAAAAAGCAGGATATTGGATCTGGACCAGCCTGGCTTGACATTTCTTCTTTCATCTTCTTTTGCAGATATAATTGCATGAGTTTTCATAGGTTTGGGTTTGTTTTTTTTTAGAGTAGACAAATTATTAACTTTTTAATATATAAATATTTTCCCTCCTCTCTACTTTATTTTTAGTACCTTCACAAGTTTTTTTGTACATCACAGATAAGAGAAAACTAATTATTTTTTAAAAAATTATTAAGAGAAGCCTCCAGAAGCTCTAGGTTAAGAGCAAAAGTGAAACGAACAGAAAATCCACAACCTCCAGGATAAATACAGATGTTTGTGGCTTCCCAAGCTACGCCCCTGGTGTTGTGCAGGATCCAGTCCTGGGCAGCCATGCTGCAGAAGGAAACCATTACTGTGTGACTGACAGAGCTAAGGAAAGTTGGTTGTTTATGTTCGGCAGGAACTTTACATTTAAAAACAGTTCTGAGTGGTGGCTTAACATGCAAATTTAGAGAAGTGAAAGCCATTTGTTGTCCCCGAGTCTCACAGCAACGAGGAGCAGTCGATTCCAGTTACTCCTTGATTTTGGGTCAGGCCAGCAGGGCGTGCACAGGAGGCTCTTGCTGGTCCCCATCTGCAGCTGTGCTTGAGGTGCCTGCTGGAAAGGTGCTGCCTGGGAGGTGTGTGTGAACTGAAATGCTCAGCTGGCTCAGAGCCTGCTTTCTGCTTATGCCTTGAGGGACTGATGGAGAAAATGATGTCTGGGAGCAGACTGACACGCAAAGCCCGTGGGTCATACCTGGCGGTCCCTCTGTGTTCTTTTGGCTGCCTGGTTGGGATGCTAGCGTAATGAATTTTAATTGAAAAAGAAAAATCTTTTGGTGGAAGCATATTCTCAGATGGGGGAAGGATAAATTACAGAATAATTCATGGACTATTTGCAGCTCTTGAGAATTCAGCTGATCTAAATAATGTATGTTTATACATACAAATTGTATGTGTGTCCCTGCATATTTTAAATGTTTGATTGTTTCACATTAAGGAACAAGTGCTTACTGTAGAATACTGGAACACTTGCCATTTTGGTTTTAATTTTTTCCTATTATTATGAATCTCACACAGATTTTCCTTGGGATATTTTTCATACCTGCAATTATTGCTGGCCTAAAACTATGCAGACATGGCAGGCAGACAGCATCTATTTAAATCCTGAAGAGCACCAGCAGAGACGGAGCAGCCATCATCCCCCAGTTAATTAGGGATAAGGTGGAAGATCTAGTGCTGCCTCCTTCTCTTCCTGCCTGTCTGGTGGGCTTGCTCCAGTGCAGGCTGAGCTGCTGGTCCCTCACAGAGAATTAAATGCATGATGGATTTGCAGTGCCTGGCGCTCTGGCTGCACTAATGACAGCGCGGTCCCAGCACGCTGGCACAGCCACAGCACAGCCCAGCTGCCTGGCAGAGGGGGGCCCTTTCCATTCGTGCAGACCTTGGCCTCCAAAATACGCCTTCTTGTAAGTAAAGGGAGAGTTGCTCTCAGCTAGAGGAACAGAAAATTAAGTGGTGTGCTTTGCAGTGCATGTGCACGTGCGTTCAAATGTCGTGAAAATCACCCACCGCTTTAAACTTAGCATGGGAAAGAGTTAAGCAGATGACAGCAAGTGTTTGGACATGTAGCTGAGCTCCTGGATGGTGAGAATGAAGTCACTTGGAAGGCCTGAGCTGCTAATGGTTTGCTTCTGTGGATGTGTTGAAACTTCAGGCTGTCACTGACTCTGAGGGAACCCCTGAAGGTGCAAGAGGATTTCGCTGTACACTCAGGTCAGAGGGTTGCAGAGGCTGCTGCTGCTGTGTGTAAGCCCCTAGCCTGGTCTTCCAGTGCTGCCTGGCCTTGGCTGTGCTCGTCCCTGTTCTGATCAGGGAGGACAGCACACTGCTCTATAACTGTACCTACACTGTGTTGCTCTGATGGGGTATCTAAGTAGAATATGTGACGAGTTTAAGAAAAATCATGAATTAATTGAAATTAATTGGAAAATTTGAAATAGGGATGAAATGAGATCTGGTGTTCTTCATGAGTACCTGCAGGTTACTTGTGCTCTCTGAGAAGGCCTGTCTGAAGCAGTGATGAAGGATAAGCAGCTGGTAGGGAGCTCCCACGTGTAGGGAAGCTGCACATCTCCCTGCCCCAAGAACATGAACAGGGAAGGCTGCACCATGCACTGAGCCTGAGGAGGCCAGAGCTGCAAAGCAGGGGCAGAAACATCCATGGGGCTTCAGGCTGCCTTTGGATAATTAGGAAAGAGCCCTGCTACAATTTTGGTACTGGTTTTGCTTGGCCAGTGTTATAGGGGTTCACGATTTATTGCACAGATTGAAAACAAAATGCACTCCTAGTGTAAAACATTGGGGTGAAGTGTGGGAACAGGGAGGCAGCTTTTTAAGGTACTTCAGGTTTGGTATTTTCCAACACTTTTGTTGGAGAAGGGGTTGTGGCCCAAATTTAGGTTAATGTACTTCCATGTCAGGATAGCATCTAGTCCTAACTGTAGGGAATAAGTGAAGAAGGGTCATGGAGAGACCCCACAGGCAGGGCATGGGCAGGTGACAGTTGTTGGTGCTGGTGTGGATCTCCAGCAGTGCCCAGATGGGACATGTCATTCACAAAGTACAGGAGAGGAGGACGAGTAGAACAAACTGACCCTTGTGGGGAGCTGGGGGGAGAAGTGGGATTTGTTTGAAGAAACTAGTTTCAGACTCAAGCATATGGGGTGAGGGTGACATCAGGAGAACAGGTGTGTGTCCTGGGTGCTGACGTGGTGGAACTGCTTTGAGGACAGCCACAGAGATGGACGTCAGCCCTGTGGCAAGATGTTCAAGCCCCAGTGAGGCTGTACCTGTGAGCTCAGGGCATTCAGGTCACTGAGCATCCCCACAGAGTGACTGGTTTTGGTCATTACTGATTTGAGCCAGATTCTAAGCAACAGCCTAGAGGCAATAGCTGTGATTTTTATAGGGCATGATGGCTTATTTAAATGCAAAATTCTGGCAATAATGCCTTCATCTTAGCACAGTAAACTATCAATAGCTGCCTCTTAAATAGCCTTGTATTTTAAACAAAATATTGCTAGTAACCAGCATTTACTATTAAGTGTAAACAAGTCCCAGAAGTACTGCCAGATCTGTGGATTTTTTTTTTTTTAATCTTCATAGCTATTAAAACTCCTTTTTTGCAATGCTGGCTAGCTACATTTTAGGGTTATATTTCTGTCACCACTGCTGCTCCTCTCAGGTGCAGAGTTACTTCCCAGAGAGATGGGTTTGCCCCAGCACTCCTTGTATTGGCCTAGCTGGTACCAGCACTGCCAGGGCCCCATGAGGTCCCAGTTTGAGTGCTGGCTGTGGCTGCGTGCAGATTGCACACAGAGTTCAGCTACCAGATGGGGGACACTAAATCTGCTTTGTCTAGCCAAGAGCTGGCAGACAGAGCACCACTGCTGCTGTCAGCCAGAGAAATACTGAAAATTGCTCAATCAACATAATTCATGGAGCTTTGTGGCAGGTCTGCAGCCCCGCGGGGCAGTGGGGCAGTGCCAGGTCAGCCACGGAGCCGTGTGAGCCCATGGCCCTGCTCCCTTGCTTGGAGGACACACAGCTGCCTGCTGTTGCCCAAGTGTGGTGGCTCTTGCAGAGGTACTTTCAAGGGGAAAATACTGTGAATGACACTATTGCTCAGTAATTCCTGCTTTGTTTGCAGAGAGGGGTCATGGCTAAGAGCTCTGTCCCTGATCCCTTTTATGATGTTGCCTTAAAGCACTCTGAGGACCACGGAGATACTGGGCTGCCCCCACCCTTCCTACCATCCCTGCTTGCCATAAACTACAGACTCAAGGTGAGGGAGAAATAGCAAACAAGTTTAAATCTTTACGGGCAGAGCTGGGTAAATACTCTGGCAAGTCTCAATCATTCTTTCAGAGGGAGGTTTAATCTGTGGTATTGTATTTCCAGCCCTTATTTGCTCTTCATGCTCTGTAGCAGTGGGCTTTCCAACAAGAGAGCCTTGAGCAAATGGAGCCTTCAAAGGTCCTGGCAGCAGTGAGCAGTGCTGCAAGCTGTGGAAACGGGCTGCCTCATGGTGCTGAGCAAAGTGGGCACTTGTGTGGTGTGTTCAAGTGTCCAGCTGAAACATCCTCTTTGGTCAAAAAGTGGAATAAGGAGCTGACTCTGAAGAGCAAGCATCTGGTGTGCAGAGGGGAGCAGCTCACCAGCATCAGTGGCCCTGCCCCAGTGACAGAGTCAAATAGGTGCAGACCAAACCTTGAATCCATTTAAAAATAATTAAAATTGTTCTTTTCAATCAGTAAGTGATAGTATACTGTACTTTTCAGAGGCTGCCTGGTATTTTTTGTCTTAAACTGTAAATTATGTAACCTGGTATCTCCTTCTCTAGTCCTGAATCCTCCTGGAGATGTTTATCAGGCATGTAAGTGTAGGGGTGTCAATGTTTGTAAACATGCAGGTAAATCTGCATATATGTGTTTGCATTTCGGTGCAGCCTTGCTAATGTCTAGCAAAACAGTTTTTTATTATACTGTATGGAATGTCTTGCACATACCCTCAAAGGTTCAACTACAGAGTCAATTCAGTAGCTATTAGTAATGAAACATAAATGCAACTTTACATTTTTGCCAGCTGGCTCAGGTAACATGCTCTCATCATCTATAGAAGCACAGCATTTTTCAATTCTCTGGCTGAATATTAAAATCCAAAATTAGACTATAATTACTAAAGGGTTTGATGGCAGTCTGTAGCCAGACCAAAGAGGGCTCCTCCCTCCTGTGTGTCCTGCAGGAGCTCTGTTCTGAAGCCCAGATCTGCAGCTCATCACATCTGCTCAGGTGGGGCAGACAGCTGTCAAGAAATCTGTGTTTTTGCAGTACCAGCAGGAAACTGGTCAGGAGATTTCATCAGCTGCTTGATTTATATGAATGAATGTAGATTTCTGTGTCTTAGATCATGGCAATAGTTTTGAATCTGTTTTGACTTTTTTTCCACATTCTGTCAATGGCAGCAACTACTGTTTTTGACTGTATCTATATTTCTGGACCTTGTGGGGATATAATATTTTCATCTGATCCCGTGTCCATCCCACAAACAGCATGGTTTTCTATCTTTCTGTCACCTACATGTCATACCAGTGTTTTCCATAATGTAATCCTCTACTTTATGCCATAACAGAGGAACACAGTGATATTCTGTAAGTAGCAGTCTAGAGAACAATAGATTGCTACCATGCTAATTGAGTATTTCAGTGAATAGAGTGGTAGTACAGTGTATTTTATTAGGTGATTTGTTTCTGTTAGTGGCCACTGGGTGGAGGAAAAACTGAAAAAGCTGAGAGCAGGAGTACAGCTGAAAAGTGGCCTGATTTCCAGGGCATTCAGGGCGCCTGCAAGTCCTCCTGTTTTGCTGACAATGCACAGCAGCTCCTGAAAAATCAGAGGATTTTTTTAGGTGCCTGATATTGAAATATGGGACTGGGCTTGTGATAATTCCAAGGTGCAGTTTAGCAAAAAAGTCCAGAAACAATAAGTGGTGACTGAGTGAGTGAGGCTTGGGCAGCGTGAGGTTGGCACGCTGAGCCAGCACCAGTGGGAACATGGCTTGGAAGGGAGCTCTTCAGGAGGTGCTTGCTAAGAAAAGGCAACACTTATGCTTGCTTTTTCTTTATAATTCTCTTCCCTATTATTTTAAGATCTAGGGAGCAGAGGATTTGCAGAAATCAGTGGGAATGTAATTTGGCTGTACAAATACATTTGCTGACTGCGGGATGTATTGCATCTAGAAATTAACTGTGGGCACGATAATTTAAAATCCTGCTCCTTTTGATCCCTCCTGTTGTATGTTAATCTGAGGTTATATGCAAGAAATTACTGTTTCTAACCTAGTTTCCTCACTCTCCTGCAGGCTGGGGATGAGACTAGCCCCTTAAGTTGCTGCTAACACTTCTACTGCATGGGCTTAAAATGAAAATGAAGCAGTTGCCTGGAAACCCTCCTCCTCTTTGCGCCACTTATTTTACTTTCTCAAGATGTCTTTTTCCAGACTATTAATTGTAAGTGGCAAAAATATTACAGGCGGAGCTGCTGGTGTCTCTTTCTGTGAAGATTGTGTAACAAGCCCCTGGTTTGATTGGCACATGCTTTGCCAGACTTCAACCCTTTTGAACAAAATTCGGAGGGAATTTGCTGTGCTAAGTAACTCCCTAAACACTTTAGGGAGATTTAATCCAAACTGATGCCTGAGAATAGATGTAGAGAACAATACACTGGCAAAAAAATGGGGTGTACTTTGAATAGGTAAAATATCTCAGTGCTTTGAAGCAAGGATCTGAAATTTGGTAGGGAAGGATTGTCTGGATCTTTACTCAGGGAAGTTTTTCTTGCTGTTTCTAATCTATGAACATTTGGTTAAATTGTAGGCATTTCCTTAACTTATAATTTGCATATGTTGCATGGGGACAGCTTTGGTGTATTTAGCAGCTAAAACCAGAACCAATTTCAACCACACTCTGGACAGAGCTGAAGTCAGCCCTCCAGGGTTTATACCTTATTGAAGGGATATGCAGGAAGTGGATAAACTATGTGCCAAGAAATCCTAATTCTAACATCTCTGAAATTGTGAGTACTTTGCTTTGCAGCCTTAATGTTCCTACTGGGTAGATTTTTTGTGCAAAGTATATATTTTTAAATTGGGCAATTTAAGCACCAACTGCATATATCTTAAAATTTCTGCAGTATGAGAATCTAATTTTTTCCATACATTTTTGTTACTGTCAATCTGTTGGGAATTCCAATGGGCATGGGATTCTATATCTTTTATAAGGGGGTTGTCAGTGCCAAAGGCTGTGTGTAAAATTTAAAGTGTATGGATCCATAAAATGCCTCAGGGCTATCCCTACTATCTGTAGGAAACAGTCCTACAGAGAATACTCTGGGACTGGATAACACTGGGCAGTTTTCCTGACACTGGATCAATGATTTATTTTATTTTGGAAGTCTCTTCTGAGCAGTAGGGTTGGGGCAAGATAACTCTGGAGGGTTTAGCAGCATGAGATCTCTTATGCAACTAAGCAAATAGCTGGGCAGTCTGGTTACACAGAGTTTCAAAATACACCAAGCATGCAAACATTTTTTTGAGTAAAATAGTAAATTGTGGTTTGTTTCAGTGGCATGCAGAATATGATACATACCTTAAAATTTTTAAGTGGGAAAAAGTATTTGTGGGAAACCCTGGATTGTAGGAATTGTTTGCCTCTATATTTTTGGATGTTACTATAAAACACGTTGCCTGTCCATGTCTGTTATGGTAGTGCAGTGTAATTGGGGGTTTGGAGGCACAGAAGGATTATGTTGTGTTCAGCAGACTCTTGGGTCTTTCTGGGTCTTGTACTTCTTAAATAAGGGCAGGATGATGGGTATGTGTAGACTAATGGGGCTACAAGACATCATCTAGATAGAACCAAGAGGGTGTGGGGCAGAAAAAGGATCATACACTTTTGAGGGGTTTTGGGCATGAAACCTGGTTTAAAATGGATTTATTGCTTTATAGATCACAAAGGACTACCATCCACCTGAGCTGCCTGGGCCTTCTTTTTTCACCTGAAAATTTAGTTTGGAATTTGAAGACTTTGGAGATTTTGGAAGGTTTTAAGCATCTGGAAATCACGGAGATGCAGTACCTTGCATGGGCTGTGTGCCCAGGCAGCTCTACATGGCCTGGAGACCCACCTCGCTGAGCCTCCTCTGCCCAGAGCATCTGGACCTGCTCCTCCCCAGGATGTCCTGGTTAAAGGGGCTGCAGAACAGCCCTTCCAGCCTGGACTCACACAGATGCTACAGCTCAAATTTCCATATCACAGAAAGCTGGCAGGAATACGCATCAGCAGTGCTGAAATATGGCTGGAAGCTGTGTGCATCCATCGGGATCTGTGTGCTAGCATTCCCTCGCTCAGCAGGGGTGTGATGAGTTCTTCATTAATATTAGCTCTGGAAGGAGCAGATGGTGCCAAGATCTTACACCTCAGAGCCAGAATTACAGTTTGGAGCCAGCTGCATCGTTTTCATTAGCTGGAGTTTCACAGGCCCCTTCCAGCCTTCACTTACCTTTGTAAGTGGGATGAGAGTGCCAGCTCAATGAACTGATGTGTTAAACATGAATAATGTGTTGAATGATTATCCTAAGCAACACTACTGACTGATGAGGTAGTGCCACGTTCCCAGCCTCTCTCTAGCTGATGGCATATGTTGCTTTCACCAATAAAATCTGTAGACTCTAGAAAACTGGCTCTCAAGTTGCCTGGAGAAAGCCATAAGCAGCAGCAGGAATGTTCAAGGGCTGGATGGAAAGGAAACCTCTGGCAGTTCTACGTAACTCTACTTAGATGGTGAGGCACTTGGGAAGAGGTGGTGGAGAGGCATCTGGGAAGAATGGATGAGATCAATATTTTGTACTTGCATTTTTGTGTATTAAATTAGTGAATGCTGCATTGGCACAGACAGGTTTCATATCACTACCATGATAGTAGAACAGAAGCATTTTTTAATGCTGTAAGGGCCAATGATAAAAAGATATGTAAATGAAGGTAAAGACACTGGTGAGCCAAGACAGTGGAATCCTTACAGGTAGTTGCAGAGAAGAAGATGAGAAATCAGAGGATTTTGATGAAAATTACTTAAAGGCTGCTAAAATAGAAATCACAGCTTCAGGATGCAGTGGTGTGGTAGGGATTCCATAGCCTGATTCAATTAACTTTACTCTGCTTAAGCTCACCAGGAATGTGTTCAGACACATGACTGAAGATTCAGTAGTTTGCACCAAGAGCAAATGGAATTTTGAACATTTGGCTTAAATAATGCAGCGTGTCATTTGCTTCCCAACACACTCTAATCTGCTTTAAAACACAGATGGGTCATCTCAATGCAAACTTGAAATGTCCTGTTCATGGCAAAATAATTTACCTCTGAGAAAGGGTATCTCCATCTCAGTGTATGTTCATTTGTCTAACTGTTCTGACTCTGGCATAGAGCTCCCCTTTTCCAGGATCTGATCTGCATACAGAAGTCAATGGGAACATTGCTTTCAGCCTGGCAGGGGCTGTAAGCAGTACTGACAGAGATTATTGCTCTTGCTACACTGTAAATTTGGACAAGCTAGCTAAACAGTGCAGTCTTTTAAGTGGATGGCTGTGAAAGGTTTTTAAATCTTGTCTATTGTCCATTAATGACTTTTCCCTGTTTGTTTTTTCTTGTTGATCCAGTTGGTTTGATGCAAATGCAGTGAAACCATCCGGGAATACAAAAAGTATCAGAAAATAACTTTCAGAACACTTAAAAAGGACTCTCTAAGACTTCAGCTAGATAAAAAGGGCTCTTATGGTAGCATTTATTTTTTTTTAAAAAAAGGATTTGGTGATTATTACTGTGCCTGGATTTAGCAGAGTGTAATTTATTCCTTTCCCTAACAACTGGCAATTAAACACAAAAGGTGAAATACATCCCACTGAAGCAAAGGGCAAAGCTCCCACTGTCTTTGGTGGGACCAGGAATTCACCCAAAGTGTTCATGGAGAAATACTTTGAACACAATGTTATAAGCTATGCTTTGTGGTAGTAAAGAGCTTTTATTAAGCTCACAGCTCCAGATATTGACATGATGCATTTGCATGGTCTTTGCTGCACTGATGTTCTTCCAGCTGCTGAAGGGCATGTACAATGCATAGGAAAAGGGGAATTGATGGCTCTATATACATATTTCTTTTAGGCAACAGGTATTCCAGGTACCAGCCTGTGTCTGGTATAAGGTGGAGAACACCCCTCTGGTATGAGAGGAAAATCTCTCAGCCTGTATTTCTGGGCCAAGGGAAGGCTTTGAGTGGCTCCATCAGGTTTCTGCTCCAGCACTGGTCTCTAGGATTGACTGACACTGGGATCACCTTAACCAGGGGGGCAGGAATCCATGGATCCAGATTTGCTGGTACCTACCCCACACAGTTACTCAGCTCCAGCAAGACAAATTACTCTGATAGTTGCTTAAAAAAGCAACTCCCCAGCCACATCACTTCTTGCTTGCTGGGGCTTCACTCAGAAAAGAGCTATTGACCCCACTAGTAAACTAAAAAAACATCCAGAAACATAAAAAAAATAAATTTTGGGATGAGAGGGAGGAGGAGAGTACCTGAAACAATTATTATTTTGGTTCAAACTCTGCTCTGATAGTAGAGTCTCATAGAACTCCACCATGCTTGCCTGCTGCAGGGGCTGCTGGGGGGGGGGTTTTCATGCATCAGGGTCTCATGAGGAGGGAAGGAGGACAAAAGAATTCACTAGAAGAAAATAAAGCACAGTCGAGTGGGAAAGCACAACCACTGCTCCTAGAACCTGGGAGCTCTGGGGATCTCTTGGCTGGTCACTCACAGAGATGTTGCTCATTATGGGAGCAGAGTTAGCCAGTAAAGAGAAAAAGAAATGTTTAGCAGCAACAAAGATGAACACACCAATATCACCCCAGAGTTGTACTGTAGCCTCCTTCTCGAGATAGAAAAGAGTGTGATGAATGTGAGACCTGCCTGTACACATCCCCTCCTGAAGGCATTACGTATGCACTGCACGGGGAAGGTATTTACATCTTTAAGCAGTGATCATTGTCCAGCGTGGTTTAGTTCCAGCAGATGAAACTCCCACAAAAACAGCTTTTGCTGGATCTCACCAAATAGGCCAGATAGTTTTGTGGCTGGCTGGGGAAAGCAACATTTGCCAGTGTGCTTTACACGAGCAAAGGAGGGTCCAAAATAGGAGAAACTACAGCTTTCTGTTGATGCTTCTCCTAAGGGGATCTTTCCTCCCAGGTTCAAATGCCAATAACTTTCAAATCCTTTCTTTGTTCCATCTGACAGAGCGAAATGAAACCCCATGGTGGTCCAAAAGAGTGTGTGGGGCTGTTCCTGGACACCAGACACTCCATATTATGTCTGCATGCAGGTGAAGTGATGTTGGTCATGGGACAGAATGACAGATTCCCTTCTCCCTCTGGTATGTGTTGCGCGCCTTGTTGATAAAGAAATTCAGGCTTAATATTCATCCATACTACAGCTGCGTGTGGGCATGGTGGCTTGGGGGCTCAGGCTCTGTGGCTTTTGCCTTTCTTTTTCCATGTAATTGATGTGAAGATTGATTTGAAGAGCTTCTTCTGGCAGAAGCCAGAGGATCGCTGAACACACACTGCAGCTTTTTGGTTTAAAGGTAGATTGGCCTCATAAAATCCACCTAAAGAAGTCACCATTTAGAGAGGAATATTAACAAGGGATTTTTGTGTTTCCAAATCATACCCATATGATTCATATATTGAACACTGTTCATATATGTATATGAACTATATGAACATATATATATATATACCCACCAGAGCTGCTCTATCTCTCCCCTCCTCAGCTGGACAGGGGAGAGAAAATAGAGCAAAAGGCTCGTGGACCAAGATAAGGGCAATAATTGGGAGAAATAACAGGCAAAACATCCAGTAGGCAATGTTAAAGATCCGAAAGGTTATGGGGAATTGTTGGTGTTCTAATTATGGTGGAGGAATGAGTTGTGTGTCACTTGCCCACCTTCATTCTGTGTTACATCGTATTGATTTTGGTGCAGAAAATTCTTTTTTTGTTGATGCAAGTGAAGATTGTGTGATGAATGTGGATTTCAATGGTAATTCTTAATATTTTACAGAGGTGAGGTGTGGAATGTATTGGGTCTTTGTGGCAAATTTTTGGGGTGGAGGGGCTACAGGAGTGGTTTCTGACAGAAGGGATGGGGGAAGGTAACTTTATGATTGAGTTTTATTTCTCGTTATACTACTCTGCTTTGATTTAAATTAATTTTTCCTCAAGCTGAGTCCATTTTGGTCATGAGGGTAATTGCAGAGTGATCTCCCTGTCCTTGTCTTAGCCCAGGAGCCTTTAGTTGTATTTTCTCTCCCCTGTGCAACTGTGGAGGGGAGTGACAGCATTGCTTAAGTGAGCACCCAGGGTCCAGGCAGAGTCAAACCCCACAAGACAATAATAGGTTTTTCATTTAGTATAATATTAAAAGCATACAGTATGGCTGTACAGAGCTGAAAAATGGTGTTTTTGTGATATAGTCAAGGGAGTAAAACAGAGACAAAATATATTTTCGTCTAGCATGACTTGAAATATGCATCCACTTCAGGTTTTGTTAATAATGTTCTTAATTTGCAGTGTGTCATAGGAGGGCAGCATTAGTTATTGTAATGCTGTATTTATGATGTTATCAGTAGCAGAGCTGCAGTACAGTTTTCACCACAGAGCAGAACTCAGATTGCTGGGGATTTAACATGAAAATTCAATAACAATAATTTAATATGTTTTATGTACAATCAGAATGATACTTTTTTCTTTCAGCAGGAAATAATTGTGTTGGCTCATTAAGCCCTGTTCTCCTATCCTGTTCCCCATTTAGAAAATAATTATACATAGAGGTCCATATCTTCCTGTGGTTTCATTCTGTGCAGTTACATTGACTTTAGTGTTGTGACACTGTCAGGAAAACGTTGAGACCAGTTGTCAAAGACAGTATCTTTATGTGGCCATAAAAGTCATGGAAGAAATCATATCAGGACATCAAAGGTATTGACTGTATTTTAATATATTTCAGCAAAAATGGAAAGTGGGGGATTTCAGGTAAAGTGTATTTACTTTTTGGTCTTTGACTTCTAACTTCTGGTTCAGTGCAAACTATCAGACACCAAAATTTCACTATTTCTGGAACTTTTTCCAAGTGAATTTATTGCTCCTGATACGTGCTGAATTAACAGCCTGGAGACTGAAGCCTTTTAATTTGGGTGGATTTCAAGCTTCCAACACAGAGCCTGATTGTTTCCATTTTTTTGGGAAGGGATGCTCTCTCTTTGTCCCTTGTACAGTCCCAGGCTTGCTGATGATGCCCAATGAGCAATCATAAATAACAATAAAGTCTAATGGGATCTGTGCAGCTGTCTTGGACAGGGCCTGGGAGATGAGACGACCCTGTGCAGGGTCCCAGTGCTGCTGCACCTCTCCTGGCTGCTCATCCTGCACATTCTGCCCATAGACCAGAGCAGCTGCTGGCCAATGCCTGGTTCTATCAGCATTCCGTAGCCTGCTCCCTTTTTCTTTTCTCTGAAGGATTTAGGAATCCACATCTTAAAGGAGGGGTTGCTTTCGGCCTGCTGCTAGAATCAATTTTTAACTGTCCCTTCTAGGGTCAGGCATCTTATTCTACACCTGAAGCTGGATGTTTTTTGCTCACAGAGCTGCCACCACAGATACTTGTCCAAGTACTTGTTATGAACTAAGGAAAGAAGGAATTGGAAGGTGGAAAATTTCTCAAGCTCAGTATGACATTACAAATTTGAGCTGTTAGGAGTCAGGAAAGTTTCCCATCTATTTAAGGATCAACCCTGGGCTGGTTGGTGAGCTAGGGTGAAAACACCAGGGAATGCTCTGCTCCTGTGAGGTGTCAGCCCAAACGTTGATACCTGGTGTCACCATAGGATGGTAGCACCTTGCAGGAAACACACACATCTTGCAGGATTGGTCTGCAAAGTCTCTCTCCACCCAGTAAATTCTCTGGATGTAGTCAGTGAGTAGAGCAACTGTCTTCAAGTGCTTTATATAGGGGATTAATGTTGGCATTGGACTGAGCTGTATGGCTTTGCTTTTAATACTGAAGTCAGGATGTGGGGGAAATATGAAAAAGCTGAGCCAGGTTTTTGCCCTTTGAAGACAGGGAAAGGTCTGTGCAATAAGCTACCCTTTATACCAGGCTAAAAAGAAATAATTCTTTCTTATTGTTGTTGAATTGGCCCAAAGTATCACTGTGAATACATCTAGCTGTTTCCAGTTGCCTTTAACTGAGCTAGATACTGAATATTTGAATTCTTTATAAACACAAGATAAAATTATCATGATTTTCCAGAAGGCTCACAATGCAATGTAAACAATTCAGCTGAAGTGAAGTATTTATTAATAATCTCTGAAACACTAAAGATTATTTCCTTGTCTGTAGCTACAAAATGCCACAGTATCTGCCTTCAATGGAGCAATCCATTCCTGGCTCACAGACACTTCCTATGGGGAGGCAAAGGTCTGCTCCCTACAGCATTCAGTATTTAGTGTCTGCTGGTTTTGGGGATGGTGATTTGTGACAGTTGTTGGTATCAGTTGGTATCTTATTTATCAATGGCCAGAAAAAACAGACATTAAACTTTCAAGTCCATTAGGAGGACTTGGGCTCGTGTGCTGAACTGATTGATACTGATGAATTATTAGAGTTGGTGTTCTTCAGATAAAATAAGGGAGAATTTTTTGACTCACTTCAATTACATCTCCACCTGCAAAGAATTGCCTTGTTTCTCTAGTATTAATGAAGTTCCAGATGACCTTTTTTGTATTTTCTCCCCTCTGCTCCCTTAGCCTCTCACCCATTGCCCTGCCAGCTCAGCATACTTTTGATTAACAGAAGATTTTATCTGTCTCTAATGCTAAGCTAGTCTGTCTCTTTGCCCTTGTGGGAATCTTGTGGGAATGAAAAAATCCAGTGGCATTACAAAAGGAACCATGAAGACTCCTAATGTCATCCTGTTCAGCATTCCCCTTCTTAGTAAAACAAGCTTTAATATTCAGGACATTGAATAAGCTGTAGGGAGTGCCAATTTCTTGCTCGTATACTTGTTGCATTGCCAAAGTCTCTTTGGCTCTCCAGCAGGGATGCACAATAGTAGAAATGAGTAAAGTGAAATGCCAGATCCAGCTCTGATCAAACTCTGGAGGAGTTTTTATTTAGATTTGAACTTTCTCACAGCCATTGCTATGCAATAGTTGCTGGTGCTTGGTGGCTTGCCACAGTGTGAATATCATATACTGGAATGTGTTTAACTTTAGAGGATTACCTGGGAAAAAGCCTTTCCAGTTGTAATGCTTTAAAAGGTTTGTTCCAACCCCGACTTCCCTCACCACCCCACCCTTGCCTTTTAACACCTGCATGTGAATATAATAAAGTGCAGATTGAAGCTGGTCATTTACAGAGAAGGAAGAGCCCTGGCGTGGTAATTGAGATGTTACTGCCTGCCTCCATGGCACATATTAGCTGAATAAAACATGCAGTCAATAAAGTGAAACAAAACAATAAAACTAAGTCCTTTGGTGCTCCATTATGGGGTGTTATGCAACATAGAAACCTGCAGTCATAAAACTGAGAATGAGAGAAACCTTACACTTTCAAGAACAAAGGCATCCAAGCATCAAGTTGGAAACAGCACTAAACTTCCACTCTCTCTGCACCTGGAAGCAGTTAGTTTTAAAAGCCATACTGGTTTATGCTGCTCTCTTCCAATTTAAATAGGGCCTTCATGTGTTCTTGTCAGATGCTTATACAGAAACATGGTTTTAATTAAGGCATGCATTGATCCAAGTCCAAAAGATACATTTATTTCAGAAGATAAATTCATTAGCCATAGGCATAAAAAGCTGGTGTTCTTACTAAGATGATTCCAGCCTTGGGAATGATGTTCTGTATCCTTTCTAAGTGTATATTGTGCCATGCAGCTCTGGTTTGCATGACATCCATCAAATATACTGTATCCTTAAGCTGTTGGGCATAGTTAGTTTTGAGAAATAAAGGCAAGCTGAAAGAAAATTAAGATGTATAAGCATGGGAGGACAGATGTTTTCAGCTGTCAGATTTCACTAGCATTTATCAGTAATTTATGTGTGATACTTAGCTATGGAAAATAAATCCTGATGAATAATTTATTGAAATATATGAGCAGTAAATTTCCCGGACACAGTAGCAAGTTTTCTGAATGTCTTTGTAGGTATTTATAGATTAAAGATATTTTTTCAACACTTCTTGGGGTGTAAATGAGAAACCTCTCAGGGACATGGTGTATTTCTCATCAGATGGGCATATTGCACTCCCTGGTCCTGGAAGTCAAAAAATGTGTAACATTTTCTCATGTTCTTAGTTTGTTAAAATTTATTCCCCCCAAATAGTGTCCCATGTGTATTCCTGAAACTTCCGGGGGCTTATGGAAAGCATGAAATAAAAAATGTACAAATCAAAATGATTGTTTATGACCATCTCTTTACAGTAGTAAATGATTAAAATGTTTATATAATTTATATAGTTCATGTAACCATTTGAAAGGAAAAATTGGAAAACTGTAATGTGAAAAATTAGTAAACATCAGAAATTTGGGAAAAATATGTTTTCTGCCTTGCTTTTTCCCTCTTCCTCTTTTGGATTAAATTTTCTCTAATGTGTGATACATAATTGAGATAGATGCTTAGAGTGGTGCACCATTTTCTGACAAACGCTCTGGTTCCATGAACTCCTTAGGCTTGAAATGATTTCAGGCAAATACATTCTTGACTATCTTCATTCACAGGAAAGGCCCCATCTGACTCCTGACCACTTTCATGCTTGATGTTTTTTATGGGCCTCATTTAATGTCAGGGCACATGACAGATGTGCCTTGACATCGGTGAACTTTGGACGTGGCACCGCAGGTTCAAACGCTCGCAGGCCCTGGGTCATTACTGTGCCATCTGCTTTCCATGGGGCTGCAGGACAGACCTTATTGTACCATTTAAAGGGACTTGACTGCATGATCAGAAGTGCTGCTTGGTGACATATATCTCTTCTTTGATTGTACTGTACTGAGCTAAAGAAAAGAGTGCTTTTCCACTTTATTACTGCTCGTATTGTGTGACTGCACCTCGTTACCCGCACCCTTTCTTCATGTGGAGTTAAATAGTCAATGTTGCTTTGTATTTCTTGTTCTATATAAAACTATTGGACACTTTCCATCTCCTGAATCTGTGGAGTTTGAGCAGTTCAGCACCAAGATTTTAGCCATGAAACACTGAAGAGGTAAATGAACCTCTGAGTATCTTTTCACAGGTATCTGTGAATGCAGCTGTCACAGGGCTGGATAAATGCTTGAACCCAAAACATTGAGTTGGTCTATGTAGCATCAATTAAACCCATGACCTGAAACCTGCTGCCATAAATTTTTCATGTCAATTACCTTGCTGGTTCATTTGATATTTTGGTTTTATATTTTGAAGGACACTAAAGAAAAACTAAGCTTCTGTTTAGGAGACATTTTCTGTGTTGCATCATTATTGATGTCCTTACAGCTTTTTTATGTTCAAGAGACTCTTCATGCTTTTTCTCTCTTGAAATTAGTCTCTCAATTAGTATAGATACAAACACAGTAATACAGTGTACATTCATGTACTGAACATAATCCAATGAGCACATAAATGAAGATTTCAGAAGGTGAACTAAAGAATACTATGTAAAACGTGAAATCAAATAATTTGAATAGTTTTCCAAGATTTATTTTTAAGAACTCAGCAACGAACAATTTACTGAATATTAGGGAAGGCTTTTATAGACTAAATAATGGTTATTCCTGTACTTAAATGCCAGCATGCAGATTTACTGTGGTGAACTGCAGCAATTCTTCCTTAGAGAAAAACACAGCCTTGGTCAACGTCCTCCAGTAAAATAAGCATTTTTAAGGAACTGAAGTTACAGCATAATTTATAGTTATCATTTTAAGCACTGAATTTTCAGACCATTTCCCTGTGTTTTCTCACTGGTGAGGAATGCTCAAGGACTGTAATATCAGCATGTGTCCTATTACAAAGTTAAACTCCAGAAACATTTAACAAGGTGAAAGTTCTAAAATTAGCCCATTTTCTCCAGCCCACACATCACACACCTGTGGGAGAACGTGTACAGTATATTCTTTCCACACTTTCTTTCCTCATTACAAATCAAAACACTAACCTAGCATGCAAAACATGCATTGCCTATTTTCATTAAGTCAAGAGGCCTATTAATTCCAGATGTAAGCTATTCCGCTTATCCTTCTTAAAGCTGGAAAGGGCATTTTTCTCTACCCATGTCTGGCTTTCTACATGTGATCCTGTTCTTCCACGTTTCCTGGCTGCACAGTTCACCCCTGAAGGTTTGTTGCTTCAGTTGTGCAGCCGGTGCAGAGGAAAGGCATGGCTGTGTGTGAGGAAATCAGAGAGCTCAAAGCTTTTCCCTTACTCCAACATGCTTTCAAGATATTTGGTCAATACCTTTGCCTACTTCAAATATGCTACCTGAGCGGTGATAGGCCAGCTTGGGGCTAAAATCCCCTCGTTGTCAGTGACTATTTTCAAAACATCCATGACAGGTATAACAAGCCTAAGAAATAGAGAGGTTATTATTGCTGTATGGTACTGGGTCTGTGTTACAGCTAGAAAATATTAGATGTTCACAAATGGAGGGGGGTAGAGAACCAATGGCTCAGATCATTTGTTTTCAAAGAGTGGATGAGCTTAACCCTGAACCATTTTTGTGTGTTTGTGGATCTAGCTAATTTCTTAGAAAACTTGTGTTTAATGATGGCTTTTTGCAGCCTTTTACCAGGTCTGTTGGTGGGAATTTCTTTGTGAGTTAAAATAATTTCCCAGGAATTGCTGCAGCTGAAAAAGTTTGGGGTATAGGATGTTTGTCTGTAGTAGTAACTAACAAAAATGATCACTCTGCTTTGTGCACTGATGGTTTTTGTCACAGTTAGTTTAAAAGTTTTTTTCAAGCATTGATGTGGTGAAAGCAATAGGTCCTTTAGCCAGTTAAGTATGGGTGGATTTGAATAACTGAATGCCAGCTGACAGTAAATTTATCTGTGGTAAAATGTCCATGGAAGAAGATTCTAGCCATAGTCCTTCTGATTCAAGAGGAAGAGAGAATACTGATCTTTTGTGAAATGGGCACTGAGTATGCCTTGGCAGCTTTCAGAAAAACTTCCTATCCCTGCTGGTACATGACTAAACAGCAGTGCACGGTAAATATATGGCTGCTGCTACTGAAATTTTATACCTGTGTTGATCTGCACAACAGGAAAAAATTGATTTTGATCCTAACATTAAAAAAGGGATACAGAATTGGGAATATATGGATGAACTCACGAACAGCTGGTCTTGGGTATAAATTTTTACAGGAGGATTTTTCAGGTCAGGGATTGCTGCTTTGATGTGTGTTGGTGTGATGAGCACTAAGGGGTGGCAATCTGTGCCTGGGGCTCGCAAGTGCCAGGGTAAGACAAACAACTGCTAAATTGCCCTTGCTGCTGCTGGGTTTGTGATATATCTGAGCACATAAGTGTTTATAAAAATTATTTACTCCATATCTTTGCTTACCTTGTATTTCAGGAGAGTACTTACACAAGACAGAGAAGTGGGCTTGTGAACAACCAAGTGGAATAAAATTGTCACTGTTGCTGGCAGACTTTGAAGTTAAAGTGCCATGAAAAATTTTTTCCCTGTTTTTCTTCAAATAAGAATTTTTTTAAAAAGTGTGTTAAGGCATAAGTCAAGTGGAAAATGATTATTTTTGTCAGAAACATGCTGGAAAAATAGAAAATTAGAGACTGATGAGTCACATGATTCTTAGGTACAGACCCAGAGTATGAAGTTGGGAATGGACTTTTGCCATTGCAGCTAAGATGTCCTTTGAATTTTTTTAAGTGTTTCATTTGGCACACTGAAGTAAAACTAATAGAGGAAAACAATTTTTTCCAAGTCCACTGTATACATAGTTTGGAGATAGTAATCTACAAATATTTCCAGTAAGAACTTCAGTTGTGTTGCTTTAGGCCTCATAAAAAGTGAGGATTTTATCGCATTTTCCAGCTATCTGTTCTCCAGTGGACCTTAAATGCAAAGGCTGGAAAAAAACCACCTCTCTCAAAAAGTTATTTGCTGCCATCGAGGCACTGAGTGTTAATAAATTTGAACAAACATTCTTTGTACAATGTATGATTTGATTGCTTTCAGAGACAATGTGGTGCTTGCAATGGGACTTTTGTATTTTTTTAACTTGCGTGGCTTGCAATGCAAAAAGGCATCATGTTACTCATATATAAAAGGAGATGGGAGATAACAGGGCTAACATTTCCCCCTGTAGGAGTGCAAATTGAGAAAATCCAAACTGTTGTTCATTAGGAGCCTTTCTTGCTACAGGCTGTCACTGAACATTCCCGTCCAGTGGTGCCTGTGAACAGTGGGATTAAAAATAACCAGCAGGAAAACAATAAGATGAGAAGGAGATCGAGGATGATGAAGATGTCTTGGGAGCAAATTCCATCTGCATGGTGCTCTTGAAGAGCTGTGGGCTCCATACAGTGTATTAGCATGTTAAAGTGCCCCGGAGAGGAGCCCTAAAGCAGGAAACTGGCTTGCTGATAGCTACATGAACTGTATAAAGGTTTGGAGGGTCCAAGCACTGTGCCCCTGCACAGCTGGTGTTGGATGCCAGTGCTCAGAAACCTTCATGCTACTTTTGAGCAACAAGTGAGTCTCTACTTTGAATATGAATGAGTGAAGTCAACTGCCCCTTAATTTATACACATTGTCAGAGACTGTCCCAGGGTTTGGAATTAAATACTCCAGCACAAATCTCTTTAAACCTCTCCTAAATAAGAAATTATGCTAAAGCTCTTTAGTAAGGAGGTTCTCCCCCCTGTTGAAATAAAAATCAATTATGTTTGCTCTGCTGTGAACAATGTCGCTCCGTAGCCTTGCTTTCTAATTGGGTAATGCCTTAATGACCTGCTGGGAGGCTGTGATGCATTGCTTTGGACCCTCTCTGCATGCTCTTAGACTACCAGTCAGATGTCAATGAAGCTTGGCTCAATAGGGGTTCTTTTTCTAAAATTCCATTATTCATCAGGGTTTATGCACTAAAATGATCACAAAATAAAACCTTCACATCAAGCAGAGTTAAATAGAATTATGGATGCTTTACCTCATTGTTAGACTTTGAGATTGTCACTGGATTAAAATTAGGGGTTTTTTTATTTGTTAAATTTGATGAAAACATTTTCTCGGTTTTGGGTTTTTCTGTTATGAAGCATTGAAAGAAGCAACTTTAAAGGTGGTGGATTTTCTTTTTTAATAAGGAGGTGTATATGTATTTTAAATGAGTCTTATCAGTTCCTGTTTATTTTAAACCATGAAACATATGTTTAAAAAAATCTTATTCACTGTCAGTGAGTGATAAGTATCAAGCCATTTACTTAATTTCATAGCTGTGTCAAATCATCCTGGTTTTCTGTTAGAACTGGGATAAATAAGATCAAAAAAATCTTACATTTGTTTTATATTTTCTTCCTAACATCTAATGGAGACCAGTAAAGTGGAATTTTAAAAACTGTTATTACAAAGCTGCTGTTTAAAGAGGAGAATGACTGGTTCTGGAGGACTTCTCTTCCAGAGCAACAAGGACTTCTTTCTTTTGCCTTTTTTCCATGATGACATCCTGAAGCTACATAGCTGTAAGGAAGGTAAAATTAAGCTGGGAAAGCATCTTTCCTACTAAATGTGTTCACATATATACTCAGGTATGTGTATGCAATTTGAAAAGTAAAAGCAAATGACATTGGTGTATTTTTGTAGCAGCCTCAAGGAAAGTTTTATAGCTATTTAAACACAAATCTGCTATGCAGTGACAAATTAGGAGTTACCAGGGCAACTGCAGGTAACAATTTATTTGTACTATCCACCTTCCTAACGTGACTGTCTGATGTGTTGTGTGGAATACATGTATTTCCAAATTAGTGAGGAAGTCAGTCACATCATCACCATAAAATTGCACCTTTCCCTCAAGTTTATAAGGCTAGTGAAATATACAAAAATGCCATGAGAAATAAGTAAAATGTATAAATAAGTGAAAATTTTAATTTGCTTTACTTTTTCAGGTCCATATCTTCTGGAAAATTCTCTAGTTTTTAAGTTTTAACCTTCTGGTTTTAAAACAAGGCCAGAATTAGTATCTCTTAGGAACTGCATCAGTGAGATATTAATTTTTCATCAGAGCCCTCCCTCCCCAGAAAGATGTGAGATTTTCTGCAGACACTTCACCTTCATCTCTCACACTGAACTCACATTTTCAACAATCCACTTCTCTCTGTCAGAGCTTCCATATCCTTGTCTCCTGGTTAATACCATCACCTTTACTTTTAACAGTTTTTAATGCTACACTTTGTGTACTTGTCTAGTATATAGGCCCGTTCTATCATTTGCAACCTATCAGTTGTAACATATAGGATCTTCTCATCTTACTGATTGTCTGTCAGACAGAGGAAAATGAATTGATGTTTCCTTCCACACATGAAGGACTTTGACACAATTGTTTCCCTAAAACCTTGGAAAGCTGCTTGAAACCATGATCCCAGGCATTCAGACAATACATCTTACTCCAGTATTTTAAATGTTTTTCACATTTATGAAGGTTTCATCAACATCTGCATCTCTTCAGTTGTGAACTAGGTCATGAGATGTAGTCCTAAGTAGAATTTCCTGCTAGCAACTTCTTAAAAAGCCTCTTTTCTCCTCTGCTTTTCACTGTTGAAACAGTCTGCCCAAAATGCTGCATTAAATTGTCTCCAGGGACAAACACCACAGTCACCACTGACTATACAGGTTTTTCAGACCAATGTTACCCAGCCCCCAACTCTGATCTATCTCTATGCCCAATTAGAATGATAGGTGTTGGAATCTCAGAAGTTTGCAGTTTCCTAACGTGAAAAGCCTGTAATCCTCACATGATGGATTGCACCTTGTCAAGAAAAAAGTGTCTTTGGAATAATTGGAGACTTCAGTTTAGTATTGATCAATTACTTATGGTGAGAGCATGAGCTGGAGATTTGGAATGCTACAGGCTCACCAAAGTTGTTTTTAGGAATTTAGAGAGGTTTGTTATGGGTTCAGTGCTCATGTTTGATCTGTAAATGCTAAAAGGCTGTTCTGTTTTATAACACCATGGCCCCACCCCTATCATGTGAGAACCGTTCTTTGCACATCTCATTCTGATCAGTAAAGCAAATAAACTTGAACTTGGAATACTCTCAAGACCACTTGCTCATGTTTTCATAAACACTTAGGAAAGAACCCAAGTTTCTCATAGCTAATATTAAAGCCTTAGCTGAAATACTCCTTCTGGCCATCCCAAACTGGAGTTTCCTCCAGTACACACTTGGAGAATTACAGGACTCTGGAAGGTGACACAACACTCCACAGGGAGCCGTGAAGTCTCCTGACCCTGGCACACAGAACTGCAAAACTCATTAAATTACTTTATTCATAATGCTTCTGGAGTTACCTTTTCCACTTTCCTCTTCTCTCCTTCCACCTCACTGCCCCAAATATTTCTTTGGTCATTGGCCTTAAACAGTTGCATTTTAATGTTTTATCAGGCATACATAACAGGACAAAACCCATTTGAAATGGCACAAACGAACTGCAAAAATCACTATACATATTATATGATTGCCTGGTATTGAGCTACAGTTTTAATGATTATAAAAAAATTAGTGGGTGACCTCACAGCACAAACCTATCTGCTCCCCGGGGAATGAAGGATTACATTTAATTTTGGATTGCCTAAATTTTATGGAAGGCTACTCTCTTGATACTTGAAGTAATGGCAGCTGTTTGACAAAGCCACACTTAAGACTCAGGGTCAGATCAAATCTTGACATAGGGAGATTTTTGCTTCCTTCAATGTTTCTGGGTGTTGTTTCTTTTAAATGTCACAAAATGTCTTTTTTAATGCCTGTGAATTTATCTTCTGAAATAGTAAAACTCTGAGGGAGATCAGTGTTTGAGATTTTTCTGAGCACGTTCAGTACTGAATTTCTTAAAATAGTAATGAGCTGGTATCTAGGCCTGGTGCTGTCTTCTTTGCAAGGAGATGGGTCACCATGAAGGACCAAATGAATGAAGAAAAAGAAAAAGATTCAGACAGCTTTTTATCTATCTATGGAGCACTCTAGAAGTTTCCAAAGGGGAAAAAAAATAATTAGAAAATTGGTTAATTTCTAACTTAATTTTAAACATTCTCTATTTTTATCTTTTAGTATGGGTTCTGACTCTTCCGTTTACCAATGACAAGAGGTGAGATCTACCAAAATAAAAGAACTGTTGTGGATTTTCAGCATTTACATGGCTTCCATCCCTTTTGTTCCACAGTCCCACAGGCTGTGAAATAGTAAAGAGAAGTGTCCTCAAGTGGCAGCCTTTCCTCTTCTGAGCAGGAAGGTTGGAGCAGAGCATTGTGGTCCCTTCCAACCTCACCCATTCTGTGATTCTGTCATCACTTTTTACATGTTGTAGAAAATGGGATTTAGGTATTTAGTAGTATGAAGCTTTCACGATTTGATTTTTTGATTTTCACAATCAAACTCCTTGGATTTCTGAATTGTCAGAGATTGTTTTCTCTACAGCCTGACTGCTGCATCCTGCTCCCCACTGATGTCCTGGGGGTTCCCAGTGCACCACCTGTGAGCACTGGGGCTGTGTTACAGCAGCACCCACCATGGTGTGTCCCAGTAGGTCTCAAGTGAAAATTTTGGATGTAGCTAAAATGTCTACGATGTCTCATCCATTTGATCTCAGATTTATATAAATCTGATATAAATTTCAGACTTCTGCAAACTTCCCTAATGTCTTAAAAATATCATCTTCCTTTTGTGTTAGGCTGTGATAGAGATGTTTTGGTCTGGAGCTGAATGATAACTTCTTTTCATCTTTACTCTTCTTTGTTTACAGAAATGTTATTAGCATATGGCTCCAAAGGATTTTGTTTTCAATTAGTGGATTTGTAATGAATAGTTTGCATATGACATCACAGTTTTTTCAGGGCCAAGACACTACTCTGTGAGGTCATATTAAAAATCCTAAGCTGAATTCATAGTTACTATATTAACTCTTAAAAGAATATTTATAGGGAAATAACACTTTCCCATCAGAGTGCTGGCATTTTCTGTGTCTCAGCTACAGTACTTGGTTTTGCAATCTCTCAAGTAAAACTCTTGATGATGTTTGCTGAAGAGTGCTTTTCTATGAAAATATTATCTAATATCTCCTAAAAGGGACTGGGACGTCTCTGTGCTAACACAGGAGATATCAATTCCTGCCTTGGCCAAGAAACTATTGTGAAGAAATATAAGTTCAGTGATTTCACAAACATTCTGCCGTGTCCTTCCTGTTTTCTTTCAATTCATCTTGTAAATGGCTTTCTTTTATTGCTTTTAATTTCAGGTACTGTTTGTGATTTGGTGGTATTTTCTGGTGTTCACCATGAGATGTCCCATGCTATGGCTACATTAAGACACAAATCAGTGCAGCAGTTGAAGATCAGTTAAGAAGTTGGTGCTGAGGCTTCTGCATCCACTCAATGTGTTCTTTGGAGATTTTTCTTCAAAATAAATCCAGTCTGGTCTCCTGAACTAAATGTCTACATCCCAGGCATGGTGTGTAGCTGTCCCAAGAGGCAGCTATTGGTTCAAATCCTAATGGTTAACACTTGGAAATGAAATTCCAGTTCAGTCCACTCTGGATAAAAGTTTTTCAAGTAAATTGATTTTGTTGGGAAATAAAAACACTGAAATATTAAAAATAAAGGTTAAATTTGGAGAATTATTTCAGCTGAAAAATAGAATTAGGATGGCATTTTAACATGTAAAAATACTTCATTTTATAGATGGAAACTTCTGAAATATGTTCCAAAATATTTCACCCTGGGTTGAAAGATGTAGCTGACCTTTTTTGTTCTGATTTGGTTTTGGTTGTTTTGTTTTGTTATTTTTGAATTCTTCCAAACAGCCAGCAGCTTCTCTTTCAGATAATTTTTTTCCTGATTTCTTTTTTCCTAAACCCCAAAATAGGAAAATCAATTTATTCACTTGTTGTTTCTCGTACGTTTAATTAATTTCAGATGTCAGATCTTAAATTCTAATCTTCACCAGGGTAAGGCTGTGCCAAAATTTTCTGTAAAGCAGTTTTGGTAAATCATAGCATTACAAAAATAAAAGGAATAAAGCTCAGACCATAACTGCTTTGCTGTTCTCATTACCAGCAGATTCTGCTATATTTTAAAAGGATTCTTGTTCTCTGCTTGTACTTCCAGCCCAAACCAAGAATTTCAGACGCTTGACAAACATGGAGAGAAGTGGGGTGGATGCTCTTGCTCCATCTGAACCTGTTCCTCCACGTACTGGAAATGGGAAATGCTCGGGTGAATCTGCTCCTGCAGGAGGAGCAGAGCCCCAGGGGGATCCCAGGGCTCTGCTGAACGCTTGGGTGCCAATGTGAAGCACCACCATGCTTCTGTCTGCTTCTGTCTGCTTCTGTCTGCTTCGTGCTGCCCCTCCCTGCCCTCTCTGGGGCTCCTTGGCCCTGCAAGGACAGACTCCCCTGCTGCCTCAGCCTCGTGTCCCAGTGCTTCCCATTTGCTTTGGCAGCTCCTGCTAAAATGTCACTTGTGAGAAAAACTGATCTGCTCCTGCCCGGCTCTGAGACGGACACAGGGCAGGGCTCAGCTGCTGGTGGCCCTCTCAGGAGTCTGCCACAGCTTGGATATTGGCAGCCTTCATTCAAGCATACGAGTGCTTCTTTTTGGATCCACAGTCTCTCTTTGGTTTGTATTTTGGAAAGGTTATTTCATAATTTGCTGTACAAAGTATTGGAATTTTTAACAAGGAGCAGCTCCTATGCTGTTAATTTATAATCCCTGAACTGGAAATCAATCTAAAAGCCAGTTCTTCCTGGTCTTTTAATGTCTTCTATGCTTAGAACAAGCTCCATTGTTAGAGGATATTGAAGTGCTTTGCCAGGGGGATGCTTCCTTTCTGAGGTATTACACAGATTTAGGTTTGAGAAGGTTGACTGATTTGTCCAATACCACAATTTGGTGGCAAAATTTAGCTCCCAACCCCAGGTCCAACTGATAGTCCTTGCTATCTCTCAGGGATTAGTTGATTTAAGTAAAGTGTCATAAAGCTGCATTATTTGAATGAGCTAATAATTCTGAACCACCCTGGAGTAGCTGGCAAATCTGCAGCAAAGAAAGAAGCAAAGGAAAAACAGTTGTCACAATTTTACATCTGAGTAGACACAGGGCAAACTGCACCAAGCTGATGAAATGCATAAAATGGTCCTACAGCAGATTTTTATTGTGCAATCCTGTTTGACATAATCAGTGCTCCTGGATTTTGTGTGAGCTGTTCCTGGATTTCATCTGCCTACGAGGAGACAGAAATGCTCTGCCCTGGGGAGAACAATTGAGGGGGGAAAAAGTGTTTCTTAAAATCCACAGTAAAGACCTCTCTGCTTTATCTAGAGCTCATTAGAGAGTTTAAAGAAAACTCAATGTCGTGTTTAAATGCTTTTCCCCCTCAGTTTTATAGATGGTTAAATGGCACACAGGTTGTGCTGTCTCAGCCATCAAAAGCTAAGAAAGGAGGTTAAAAGACCCCAGGGATCCTTCACATTAATTACTACTACTGTCAGTTGGTGTGAAACCATGTTTGGGCTTTTTATAAAGGAAGAGTGTAATTTGTGCTTTCAGTTAGGGCTAAAACAAATCCTGCAGATACTGATGGTATATACTCACATGTAAAAATTACTAATTTGTTTCCACTGAATTCTTGCAGTTAATCTGGAAAAAAAAATGTATGGGAAACCCCCTCACCCTATCCCAATAACTCCAACTGAATTTTAGCAACCTGAATTGGCAGTCTGTAAAACTGGCTTGAATTAATTGGAAGCCTAATCCACGGAAATTAGCTAAAAAATGCATTATTCACTCCAGTGTAGCAGCAGGGAGGAGAAATGAAAGAAACAGAGAGGAAAAGCAGAAGCAGCACCTAAGGCAAAGGGCTGTCATTTGAATTTCATAATCGAGGGTGAGACAAAGACACCTCTTTGTCCAAGTAAACTACCTTCTGAAAGGGGAAATCTGAAGAAAACACAGAACTATGTAGTGTGAGCTTTGGGGCTGGTTGGACTCTGCATCTCCCATAATTTACAGTGGTGCACAAGAACAACCAAAGTGAAATGAACCTTCTATAGCACAGCAGCACAGTGTATGGGCTGCATTTGCCACTCAGTGTAGTCTAGTCTAGTCAGCCTGCTGAGAAAGACACATACAAAATAAAAACTGGGGTGCACCACAGCAACAAAAAGACTGGTTTGAAATTCCTTTCCACACCTGCATCCTACCCCATGTGATGGCAAAGCAAAAAGAGATGTTATATGCAAGTTACACCCAGGTGTGTGCAGAGAAACGACAAAGACTGAAAAGATAGAAATTTTCTAGTGTACATAATGACAATTACCTTGACAACTGGTAATTATCTGGTGCTGCCTAACAAGTGTATTTCAGAAGGCCAGAGGAGTTTGGTGCTGTTTCATTGAGTGGTCCAGGCTCTGAGCAGGAACTGCTCTTAAAACTGGCACAGCATGGTGGGAGAAGGGCTGGCTGCAGGCTGAGACAGCTGCACTGGTCCCTGGGCTGGGACAAACACCAGGGCTGAGTGCAGGAAGGGGACTGGACCATGGTGGGGGGCAGAGAGGGGAAGGATTAACCCTTTTGGTAGCAGTGAGTTGTTAGATCAGCCCAGGTGTCATCTGAATCCCCATCCTGAAGTGCCCTACCCTTGCAGTTTCACTTGGATGCATTAAGCTTGTCCTAAAGTCTTTTGGTGCTATGTTGCACAGTGCTCACACTTTCCTAAAAGATGCCATTCAGTCTACCCAGGAAGGTGCATACTTTGCCTGTGAGAATTTGGCACATAGATACAAGTTTATCTCAGGAATCCAGTGTTTCAAAGAAGGGATTTTAGAGGTTGGGACACCAAGAACAGAGTGGTTCACAGAAACACAAAGTCTCATTTTCACACGTCTCAGCAGCAGCACAGAGAAAGTTAAAGCATGGTGCTGGCATATTATTTTTAATTAGTATTGCATCCCCAACACACTATGACCTGCTTTTTGCTTTGCTACATATGTGTTTTATGATGTGTAACCACTCAGCATCTGCTTCTGTCATCTATAAATTGTCTACAGTGGTGCTGCAGGGCTATACACAGATGTGGGGAGGAGGAGGCTGTGCTGCCTCCCTATTCCTCCCTCATGCAGCTGGTAATTCCCATGTGAAACTGCTCCTCTACCTACCTGGGCACACCTCTCAGGGGGCACCTGGAAGTTACTGATGTTTGAGAACTGCTTTAAGATCTTTGGATGAAAGTGCAATTGATTATAAACTGATACATTTAATTTTGGGGTTGGTGTAATCCTCACAGAAGTGAGGAAAGGCTATCATAGCCAATATCTACTTCCATGCTGACCCTCACACACAGGTGAGGCACTTCTTGCATTGCTCATGGTGGTGCAGAGAGCAATTTGACACACCTGAACTGTTTACCTGGCAGTATTTAACTCTTGTTAGGAGCTTTAGGCAAGCAGAGCTGCTGCAGAAAGTCTTCAAAGAGAGGCTCAAGCCTGCTGCTTGCCAGGTATTTGTGTGCCAAAGATGGGACAAGTGGAGAGTGGGTTGGTGCAGTCCCTGCTCCTTCTCAGCCTGGGTGATAGGTGATGAATGAGGTTGGTCTGTAGTGGGGTCCAGCCTGCAGCTCCCTGGTCTTTGGTGCACTGAGTGAATCCTTTTTGCCCTGGGGAATGTGAGTCCTTGAGCTCTGGAGATAAAAGGACTTGTGGAGATTGTGTCCAAAATATGGTATAAAGTGATGATCTGTGAGTGTTCTCCTGGTGCTCTTGAAATTTAAAACTCCTTTGCTGTGGAAATTCTGTGATCAAAAAGTGTATTTGCTTAGAAGAATTATGTATGGGTAATGGTCAGAGAAGCTGGTCATGTGTCTGGTTACTCTGGGAAGTAATTTCTTTAGTTTACAAACTGCTACTGACTGGGAAACAATTGCAGGGATGAGTCTCTGCAATTCTTCACCCTGACGGTGTAAAACTTCTTTACTTGTAACCATATTTCTTCCTTAAAAACAAGGAAATTATGATTTTCAGGATGGAAAGGAAGAAATTAATAGTGCTGTGGTCCTAGTTCTCCATTTCTATCCTACTAAAAATCCTATCGTGCCTGTAGTATTAAGACCTAAGGAAAGCAAAAGGAACAGCTTTATCAACCACCTGGATGTGGTTTTGTTATTAGCAGATACAGTTGTATCCTGGTTCTTCTGATCAAAAAGCCACACAGTAATGTCTAATTAATCCAGGTTTGACTGCTACTATTTATGAGTTGTCCTCCAGCTTTGTATGTGATGAAACTTGGATATTTTTCAGATATCTAGATCCAATTGCTAAGGCAAGATTGAAATTCTGTTTTGTTTTTGCTTGTTGGATTGGTTGTTTTTTAATTGCTTAATGTGCTTGGGCAAAGGAAGAACAGATGTTTGGGTGCCTTTCTGGTTATATATTGTAATTAGGAAAACCTTTGCTATCTCTCAGAATTAGCCTGCTAGCTCCTGATATCAGTGTGGCATTTGTACTCTGATTTCATGAGAAGACACATGCTAAATTCTGTGCTAGTTACTTGGGTTAAACTTGCATAGCTGAAGTTTTGTGTAGGATTTCCTGTTCCGGGTGGAAACAATGCCATGATGGGATTTAATGAATTGTGGGCCTACAAGAGCAACATAGCTCACAAAGTGCTTGGTCAGCTGAACTGCTTGTGCTGCAAATGGTAAAAGCTCTGCTGTTCCTCCTTTCATAGGCATGGCCAGAACCTGCAAATTAGTTTTCATAATGAAAATGTGACATTAGACATAAATGGGAAGCATGTGCAGTTGTGTTGGATTGCAATTTTGGATTGAATGCCTAGTTGTGATCCCAGGACTTTTGCATTAGTTTTGTTCATTTGAAGGCTATCAGTGACTTCTCTGGTTCAGGCTCAGACCCTAATTAAAACAGTGAGCTTAGCATGGCACTTGGAGATATGCTACCATCTTGCTGAGGAAAGAAACTTGCCTGCTGTTTGATTTTGAGTTCTGCTGGATGGTAAGATTAGCTCTTGATATTAAGCTAAATAAGTGGTTCAATTATAATTTATTTATATCTGTGTAATTCACAATTCATAGCTTGAATCTGGGTTTTTGGGACTTGTACAGCAGATTCTCTCGCATTCCAGGAGTTTTCCAACCATCTGCATCTGGTGCTTAGGGCTGGGTAGCAAAGCAGGGGGTGGTGGTGAGCCCCAGCAGTGCTGCTCTGTGCTGGGCTGGTGTTCTGGGAATGCCCCTTTGCTGCAGGGGTGAGATGGATCCTCGTGCCCTGGACAAATGAAAACACCAGAGATCTGAATGCGAGGGAAGAACTGCTAACATGGGTGATGTTGTGGGATTTGCTTCGTGCCCTGGGGAAAAAATGGAGCCCTTCTTTTGAGACGATCTGCAGAATAAACACTGGCATTTGTTGTCTCTGTAAGAAAGTAACAGTGACAAAACACAACCAATAAATGAAGAAAAAAGATAAGGAAAGATGAAGTAGTGAGACAGGAAAAAAGAGGTTGAAAGACAAAAGGTGAAAAGGGAGAGAAAGGTATCAGATTTCTTTTGGCATTCGTGTGTTCTGTATATAGAGTTTGAATATATTTTCCAGAAGAGGATTTCCCCTTCCATTTGCAATTCAAAGCTTCTAGCAAATTCCACTGTTTCCCTTGGCACTTCTTCACCCTCTGTGGATTTTCCAGTTCTGCTTTTTAGATGCAGTGCAATTGTCAAACTGTGCAGCTTTATTTTTTTTTTCTTCCCTGAAGCAATGTGGCTTAAGGTGTATTCCTTAAGGGCATTCCTTAAGTTTTTGGTTCAAAAACTGAAAAAGTGGAGGGACATTGTTCCCTTCCCTTTACAGTTTAATTCATGGATGGTCTTTAGGACTACTTAGGTATTTGACTGATATTGGTGTTTCTTGTCCTCCTTCACTTTATTCCCTTGCATGAATTAGTGGATAAAAAGATTTGGGATTTTCCATAGTATGAGTAGATGGTGATATGCAGCTATTATATTCAAGGAAAATACCAGTAATGGGGTGGTTGGGACATGATCGTAAAGATAAATACTATCAAAGGGGATGATGTACTTGGGATAATACGCAGAGAAACAGAGTTGCTGCATTGCTGTCTTGGGAACACAAAGACTTCTACCCCACACAGCAGCTAATTCCATTTCCCCTGTGTGCCTATCCAAAATGTTGATTTTGGCCAGCCAGTTTGAAATCGCATCAATAAGAGGATAACAAATGTTGCCTAACAGTGAAGAGTACAGATGGTTGTTTGGTTTATTTTTACATCTCCTAGTGTATAAAATTAATGATTTTTAACAGAGCTTTGCTTTGCATGCACGCTGTTAACAAGCTGAAAACATTTCATGTTTGTCAAAGCAGGACCGCAAAATAAAACTGTGATCACTAAAGCCTGGCTATCTGGAGAGAATCTTTATGGTGGAGAGCAGAGAAGTAACTAACATGTGGCTCTTCAAAAGCCCACATGCAGTGAAGATGTGTTAAGAAAGTGAAAATTGTTTCAACTTGTTCCGAGGTGAAGTAGGATCCTGCTAATGGATCCATTACACACATGCAATAAGGGTTTTCCTAATCACTGCTGTGATGAGCTGCTGAAAGTATTTGGGATAAGCTGCAGTAATAGCTAATTGTATGTGGAGGCCCAGCAGCTCCACCAGGCAAAGGGATTCAAAGGGCTGCATGGGAGAATTCACTTCACAAGAGGCCCCTTTCAGACACTCTCCAGGTTTGGAGCTCCTTTCCTTTTAGTACACATTCTGGGAAAGCACTTTTATAATCCTCCTTTAGAGTTATTGCAAGCGAATGCAGTGATGGTTCAATGAAAAAGCATGAAAACAGTAATGGAATTTCTTTTCTTTTTTCTTTTTTCTTTCTTTCCTAATAGGCCCTTTAGAAAGTCAGACCATATGTGTAGAAGCCTTATTAACTAGAGGCCAGGTTTCGAAAGAACTGTGATAAATTACTGAGATGAATTTGAGAATAAACCTAGAAAATGCAGATTTGAGTTCTAAATTGGTACTTAAAAAAAAATAATCAGACCTATAATTGCTCGGTGTCTTACGACATTTCAAATAATGTTTGTTATAATTCTTATAAGACTGAAACTTATTAGGCAGAAAAAAATGTAAGGAAATCATTAGAATGCTTTCACTTTGAAATAGCTTTCTTAGAAGGGAACTACAGTTTTACATTCCCTGTATTTTAATACATTTATTGCAGAAAATGATTTTTTGGTAGGCTGTGTAAGTGTTGTGGGTGATCTACATGTGAAATACATAAAAGCATTACACTGTTTTATGTAGATGAAACTTAGAGGAAGCTGGGGGTGGAGGGAGAAGGCATTGCTTCTCCCTCAGTGCAGAAGGATTTTAAAAAAATAATTCTAAAATATACTGGTTTGCAAAATGTTCTGTTTATACTTGTTCCTAACTTGTTACAGGCATGTGCATTGTAGGGCTGTATTTTGGGTTGGTTATTTTTTTTTTCCTATTGGTACAAGTAGAAAGGATGAAGAACTCAGAGAAACAATGGGCAAATCTTATGAAGACTTTTATTCCCAGTTCAAATCAAGGACTCTTTTCAGATATGATCTTAATTTCCTGTGGATTAAATGGCTTTTGTTCAAAGGTCTCCAAAACCTGTAATTTTTGCCTTCTCATTCATCAGTTCTGCTGGTCACTCTGTGGAAGAGGGAAGAGATCTGTTAATTCCCTGTCTAAATCACATGGATGATTATATCATAACCTTGGGTGTGTGATGTATTTCAGAACAAGTGTGCACTGTCTAGTGTGACTGTGTCCTTTGGAAACATTATATTTATTGTTTTCCTCCCCAAACTGCTGTTAGATACAGCATGGTCCAGCTGGTTGAAGCAATATTTTTTCTTTATTTTCCATTATAACCTTTTCAGATTTGCCTGTGAACCTGAAAACTCTTCTGACAGAAAACCTGCATAAGAAACACTTCAGTTCTGCAAACTATCTTCAGTAAAAAAACCTTGTGTTTTTTAATTAATTACTGAATTAAATATCACTGTTATTACTGACATCTCTTGGAAATTGCCAACTAGACCATGATTATGGAAAGTAATTTGAGAATTATTGAGAAGGATAGGTGAATTTTGCATATTATACAATTTCTTAGATATTATAAAATGCACATTAGTCTTTCTTCTAGATTATAAAATCCTTAAATATTCCATGTGTTTTTTTAGATTGATTTCTCATGTTATAGATTTTAACTGACTGCAGAAGGGTAATGGTGACTGTTACATTTTAATTGTCCCAAGAGGTGAAAGTGGAACAACTTTCTCCTGTTATTTGTACTTTGCCTTCGGGACTTAAATTTTCTAAATGTTCCTGCAGATAATGATTAAGAATTTGAAATATTTTGGTTTTTTTTCCAAATCCTTGTATGCAAAAACATAAATTGATAAGCATGTCTAAGATGACAAGGAATATCTGCCTTTTTTTTTTTGTGCACCTTAAAGATTGGACTGGGAGCCTTTCCCAAATATCCTAAATTAGAGAAAATGACAACCTTTCAGTGGATAAATTAATTTTAGGCATCAATTTTTGCTGTAATAAAAGGCAGTGTTTATATAGAAATGTATTTTTCCCTGTTTTGATAGTTTACTGGTCATGCAAATTGAGCACAGCTCTGTTTCTTGTGGCATCACACAAATTAGAAATTCTACTGTGAATTAACACAGATTTCGCTACAGATGGAATGGCAGGCAAGTCATCATTATTGTTTAAACCTATTAATGTTTACAACTATTGTTTTAAATCAGATTTGTTTTTAAATAGGATGATTGTGAGAATCCTTTTGTATTTCAGAGATGAAAGAAAATGAGAAGAGTCAGTTGTGGCACAATTAAAAAAAAAAAACAGTGAAAGATTGCAATATGGTATCTCTGCTAAGATTTCACTGATGCTTGTGGAAAAAAGATTGTTTCTATGATTACTGTTTGTAGAATTATTAGTGAAAATCCCAGTAGTACTTATTGCCTGAGCTGCTGGAAAAATGGATGGATTGAGTTGTTAGGTGTGGAATACAGTAAACTCATTGTGTAAAAGCTTTTGATTTCTCAATTACTTCCAGCTTATCTTAATCAGGACACTGATTATTGAACTCACAATTTAGTCTGAATATCTACTCTCTTACTCTCTCCTAGATGTGACTGAATCCTGTTGTATCAATTTATTTTCTTCAAGAGAAGTCTGATTATAAATGTGGGCTGAGGAGCACGTTCAAAGGCCTCTGCAGGCATTGGGAACTTGGGGTTTTGGAGTCCCAAGTGTTTTGCTGCTGGTGAGATAATGCCACGTTTGGAAAACAGCTGAACACAGCAGGAGGTGAGGTTTGGCCTTGGCACAGATATCAGATGGTGAAATTGTATAAAGCCCCACCATTCTGAGCATTAACATGGACATTAACTTCTGCACTCAATATTTTTACATGGACTCAATAGAAATTTTCCTCTCTGCCAGTCTTGTTTGTATTTTACAAGTAGCAGATAAATGACTGTTGAAGAAAATAAACAAAACAAATCCCCCAGGCTACAGCTCCCAAAGAGATTCTTCTTTTCTAAAGGGGAATTTAATGAAAGGTAACAGTTTGTGTATGAAATGTATTTTTGCTTTCTAATTAGAGTTCTAATTAAGTGACAGAATTGTCATTTTTTGCCTACATTTTTACTTATATATTGGAGATTTAACTTATTTTCCTTTTTTCTACTATGAAATTCTGTCTTCTGAAGTGGAATATTGATAAAGTGAGAGGGGTTACTCACAGATCAAGTACATCTCAGCAGGCTGTCCATGCTTTCTATGAGCTTTGATTTGGGAGTGATTAGTGCAATGTCTGGCAAACTAATGCTAATTTAAAACTCTTTCTGTTCTTGACCCCAATTCTCAAGAGTTCATGGAAGGTACCTGTTGCAGCAACAGTGTTTATAATGCAGGCACACACACATTTAGGAAAAATTCTGAACACCAATCAGCAAGTAAACAACTTCTGGTCTTTTCTGATTGTTGCCCATAAAGAGGTTTATAAAGAAGAAAGAAATGAGACTTCTGAGAGGCCTTGGTTGATTAAGAGCTTTGTTATTTGTATAACAGCAATAAACACAGGACTGCTGAAAATTAGTCACTTAACTGGTCATAGTGCTGGCATTTGAAACTTTAGGACACTTTGAGGTCAGGCTTCAAAGGTGACGCATTTGGTAAATATAACTGCTGCTCACTACTGAAATGTAATAATGAAACAACAGGACGGGGTATCCTGGACTTGATGGGATTAGCTACTACAGACAGGTTACATGTGAATCCCTTCCTTTTATTATTTTAGGGAGTAAAGTCCTGTTTGACAGTTTTGCTTCTGGAGGAGTTTTTTTCATGATGAATCTCTAACATCTGCCATTCAACTTGTTTCTGCCTGGCCAAGAAATTGCAAGGAATTCTGCTATGTTAGAGTAGTTACATCACTGCAGAGGGAAGATTGCTGAACCTGCAAGCCCCTTGTTTCTGCTGTGCAAGCATTCAATATTTCACATGATAACTTGAATAAATTTTGTGCTTCTGTTTAGAGAGATGAGCTTAATAATGAAACAGATATTTGAAAGTTATTTTTAGTGAACATTTAACATGGCCAGGGCAAGTTTTAGGCAGGTTAGCAGGAGGTGAGAAGTTTGCAATGTCCTGAGGCATCCGCTTCCACTGATCTTTCTTATGTGATTAAATTGCTGTTTCTAAATGTAAATCTTGCCAAATAGCTGCTGGCTTTTTTATATAAATTACACAGATGTAACAGGGCAGAATAAACTTGATAGGCTGTATGAAGGCAAAGTGCAAGTTGCTTATGCTCTTCTCTTGGCTAATTGCTTCTATTCACTGCTTAGCAAGAGCTCTCTCCTGTCTTTTTACTGCTGTGAATTGCTTTGTGCATAAGCAGCTAGAGCTTAAAGAATATTCTTTGTAGGAAGATGTGGCAAAACACTTCTGCTTCTGTTCTTTGCCCTGTTTTTATTTATTTTTAAATGCAAGACAGTTTTATCCTGTTCCTTAATCATGGGGTTCCTTTTCTGCTAGGCAGTCTTGGCTGATGTGTGGATTAATGGTCCCACTTGTGAGACTGTGGAATAGGAAAAAGCAGAGTAGCAGGTAGCAATGTCAAATGACAAGCAGTTTAAGCAGGAGGGTCAGAAAAGCTGGAGAAGAAATGGGGCTGCTGTGCTGCATCCTGCTGTGTAGGAAATGTGGTGGCCCAGGAGTAAGTGTACAAATACATCATCTTTCTGCAGCAGCCTTGCTGTGTGAGTGCTTTTGCCTGAGACCTTCTCCTTGCCATTTATTTGGAGAGGAACAGGAAGGGACAGCAGGGGCGGGGCAGAAAGAAAGAGCTCTTCTCTCTGGTATGGAAGTCTGTAATTATTGCCTTCCCCATGATGGTGGTGTATTTTTAAAGGTACCTTCTCCCCTCTGGGAAACAGAATTAAGTGCCCAGCTTGGCCCTTTTTTTGAGGTGATCTTGGAATGTATGGCAGCTCTGAGACCAGGCACTGTGTGCTGAAGCTGTTTAGTCATTATGTCCTGTAATCAGAGGTAATTGCCTTGGGTGCTGTAGTAGTGCCATGTGAAACTGGGTAAACACCAACTGGCCTAATAGGACTTTAGTTAGTATGAATAATTAAAACATGAACAGAATGCATTCATGGAAACTTTCTAATTCTCCCACTCTGCCTTTTCACCTCTGTCTTGTTGCCCAGTGCTCTGAGGAGGGTGTCCCTGGCAGCCCCCTTGTCCTGTTTGCCTTCCCCCTTCCTTGTGAGGTCAGGAGGAAATGGCAGCTGCTCTTCCTCGTGGGGCTCCCAAAATGTAGTGGGGGTGAATGCTGCCAGTCCTCTTGGGAGGTGGTTCTGAGAGTGAACTCACACAGGTGGCAAGCCAGGGCTCTTCTCATACCCGGGGAACTGTGTACAAACTTCCTGCTGTTTTCAGGCTTATTCAGCAGCCATGTGAGGCAGGGGGACTGTGGCAGTGCTTGTGGCCACTGATCATCTGGCATGGGACTGCAGTTTGCAGATTCTGCTTGCAGGAGTTTGCATCAGAAGTTGACCCTAAACATTTCATCAAGACCAAAGTGACAAGTTTGTTTCCACAGACAGCAGTGAGGCTTTGCTTTGTTCTTCCCTCCTTCACTACAGCCTCTCACCTGTATCCTCTCTGGGACATGGGTATCAGTGCCAATTTTGAACCAGTTTGAATTGTCAAAACATGCCCTGTTGTCTGAAATTTACTTGTTTTTTAGGTGTCTTTTTGTTACACAGTATTTGTTTTGATTAGGAGTCGCATCACTTGGGTCTGAAAATTAATCTGAAAGTGATTCAAGTCTGTGCCAGTCTGAGTGTGTCTGTGTCTCACTGCTCTGTAGCCCAGCGCAGTTGTCCCAGTGATATCTCTTTTTTCTCTCAAGATTTTGCTTGCTCTCTCTGAAGCAGGACACTTTTTAAAGGTAACTCCCATGCAGTCACACTTCCCATGCTAATCTTCCTGCTCCATACTGCAGCTCTGCTTGGAAAGAGGGGTTGAACTTCACTGGTGCTGAATGTAGATGACACCAAGAGCCAGCAAACTCGGGTCAGGGCACTGTGGTCTTTACAGCCCCAGCACATGGGAATAGAACAGGCAGGAAGGTCAGCCCGGAGTGAGGACTGACAGAACTGAGGTTGGTGTTGGAGAAACATGGAACTTTAAGCATGGCTGGATCATGCATGTCCCTGCACAGATCCTGAGCTGTTCTCCTGCTGAAACACGTCTAGGGATTGCAATGTGTGTGTGAATAAACAGTCTGATCTACGTTATTCCTTTTTAGTGTGAGCCACTTCTTAAGGAGTGATCTCTGAGACAAACACACGCTTACACAGGTACTTTCTGCTGCACCTTTTGGAAGGAAAATTTCCATGTCCTGCCCTTCTTATCTCCAAGAACAAGCTCAGGTGAAAAAGTCCTTAGTTGCTATAAAGTTCTATCACAACCTTGTAAAACAAAACCCTAAGGCCCTTCTGTTATCATCTCATTAGAAGCTTAAATGAAAGGAAATTGAGAGTTAAGGCTGTATCTGGCTGAGTCATTTCTTAGACTTATATGCATACAAGCAAATGTGGAATACTGTGTGTTCAAAGTTTGAATGCTCTGAGCAATTTAACTATTCAGGTCTTAAAGGCATCTAGGAAATACAATAATAAATTTTGGCCATAGGGGTAACGTAGCCCTGTGGTGGAGGTGACTATAGCCCTATATTTATCCTCTTGCCAATGTAGTTCTTAATGCAATAACCATAACAGGAACTCTGTAACTCTTCAATATTCCTATTGAAATAAGTTATGTTTAATTATACTGAATTCTGGTCTTCCCCAGTCTCCTGAGTGTTCATATTTTCTGGAGGGTAGGTGTCAGATATATTCTCTCACCAAAGATATTTAACAAGTATATAAACCAGGAGTTCCTCTGGCTATGGTGTAAGCTGAGCCTCCAAGTGCAATGTGACAAAGAATTAATAGAGAAGACAAAACCCTGCAACCTCCTTTCAGGTGTAGGGAGTGATAAGGCTTTCCTTTCACCCTGCCAGTGTGGGTTAGGAGCATTCTTAACCCTTGACTTTTTATCCAGTTGACTCAGTACACCTTAGAGGAGACAGTCTGAAGGAGTCTGATGTGCCTTTGGTTGTGTGTGGCAATTTCAGTTTAAAAACTGAGATCATGCAAAATCATACCCATTTTTACAGCCTAATTGAGTTTCACGAGGTTCCTTGACAGAAAAACTGAGAGCTGCCAGTATTCTGCTTTTCATTGCTGTTGGCCTGTACTTGGGGAATAATACGTTTATGAAAACTAGGAAGAAAACAGGCATCCCACACAATCATCACATCTC